>NC_136226.1:17669160-18269160 GCF_963402885.1 Antedon bifida | reverse complement strand
GCATTTCCTCATCAGCAAGATCAGACTTCTTTCCAATTTAAAGTAAATCTTCTAAGAACTATGCTACACAGAGTGAAAACATCATGTTATTTTGTAGCCCTGCATTTACATTGGTTTTTGATTCTGGTTGTAGAGGTTGTTATATGGTTACATCAATTATATTTTCTATACAGGAAGTTCTAATTCTTGATTAGAGCAACATCAAAGGTCACCGCAATTACAGTATCTCTTACCTTTAAACAGAAAGTAATACAATAAAACAATGGTAAATATTGTGTACATAATCAAAGTATGAAAGTTGCTGGAAACATATTATCTATACAAAACTTTAGAAAGAAGATAAATAGGAATATTTATTGTTTGATTCCAAAATGTATTTTAAGTGGAGAGAGGTTCTATATGTCAAAAGATCTTTTCTAGGACGTTTGTCACATAATGCTTTGTATTTCTTTCTCTTTTTTTATTGTATTTTTCGTATGGAAAGTTTTTTTGAAATAAAGTTGAATTGAATAAAAGGAATGATTGCTAAAAAATAAAGCAACATTATTACAGTAGCACAACAATTGATACTAATACAGAAAAATATACTGTCTGCAGCATTACAAAAAAATAACATTTACAAAATCACAATAAAAAAAAAGAAGAAAAAAATGAATATATAGGCATATTATACATATATATTGTGAAATGTAACTTGCCGATGAATCCGAGTTGAATATACGGTTACGGTATGTATTAATAAACAACCAATCGTGAAGTTTGAACTGAATACGAGTTGAACTTACTTTTGTTGCAATCTGGTCCAGAAAACCCACGGGGACACGAACATCCCATTGTCGAATCACTATTAAATATACAAGTACCGTTGTTTTTGCATTCTCGATCACACACTGAGTCTGTAAAATCTAAGTATGTGTGTTTTTTTCATTATCTATAATGATTATGCAGTGGTCCCTAAACAAGGAACCAGTCCCTAGAATCTAGATAACACCACTGATCTTTGTTTAGTAAATACATTCTAACTGGTGCACAAAGTAAAATTACAGAAACTAAAATGTAATCAATAGTACGTTTGCACTCTTGTAACAATAAAATGTCGTCTTTATTATATATTATGATAATTTGATAAATTATGAAAGATAAAGATTTCAGACGTCAGCAACTATGTTTTTCACGATGATTTCGTTAATGTATACCTTTGAATATAGGTAAGCGTCTGTAATAATGTATTGTAGTAATAGTATAGTGTATTGTATTTACCATTTTGACAAATTAGTCCATCATATCCTTCCAAGCATTCACAACTGAACATGTTGACGTCATCGATACAAACACCACCATTTACACATGGAACAGAGGCGCACTCATCAATATCTAGTAGAGTGATTTCAAGTTATTTCAATATGACATACTTTGTTATACGCGTTAAAATAAGAGATCATGAATTATTCATGATTAAAACCTCTTGTACGTACACTAATCACTTCAGTCAAGAGCTAGTCTCTCACTCATACTGCTCCAGAGCTGGTAACCAATTTGTTATGCATGATTGGTTTTTGAATAGTTAAGCGATGCACATGTTTGTTTTTAATTGATCGCTGTATGTTGATATGTTAGAAACTAGTTGTTAAAGTATATATAAGTTACACTCATAGTGATGTTATTCAGGCCCTAGCCAGGGGAACTTGTTATGGTTCGGGAGAACCCCTTGACGTTAGCATTGAACGCAAATATTATCCTTAATCGCGTTTTGCCAATTGCGAGTACGCTATTATTAGAGTATCATTTCCGGCCAATTATATGTGACATTCATCATGATTTTTACGTGCGAGCGTACCATTTCCGGCGTCCTGTGACTCAAATACGCAATGTTGGGCGAGAATTCCTAATTAGGTTGCGGAACGGACGTTGGATTAAATTGTAGGACTACAATCTATGGCTATGATAGTAGGTTTAACTAACCTATTTCGCATGTGGTGCCTCCATATCCTCCTACGCATGCGCATTCATACTTATTAACCAGATCCGTACAAGCACCGCCATTAATACAAGGTGCACTTACACATTCATCAGTATCTAAAAGATAATATCACGGATCACGTAAATTATTGTCTTTTTTTTACATGCACACTGTTAATAATGTGTAACGTATGCAGCTGTATACAATAAGCCAACACCACTCCTATTTAACCAACTTACAGAAATTCAGATATCAACAAACATCAGTTATGTGATTGATGTGTGGTAATCCTGCTTAAACGATTAGGTAATTGCTCTAATTGTTGTACTTAAGTGTTTGTGTATGTAATCTACTTTTTGCTTCTGTTTTGTCTATGTGTCCAATATTGTATGATTGTTAAACTTATCAATATTATTATATAATATATAATAAAAATGATTCATATTCGTATTCGTATTTCAAACAGAGTCACGGTATTTACAAACTCAATGCCAGAGTGAACAAATTATAAAGCTATTATATCCCAATTTATTTTGAAGACCTCACCTCTGTCTCTACACAGACTACACATTATAATCTTCAAGCTCAATCAATCAAAATTTAGAAACGCTTTAGTTGCCTTAAAACTTAAAATGACTTTGCGAAAGAGTTGATTTTTCGTAAAACAAATCTTGACCGGACATTGATATTGTAGCAAAATCACGTCCAAACCGCAAGTTAGCTCTCTGTAACATTGTAATATCATATTGATTTATTTTTTTAATAATGCATCAGCCAAAGTTCTTGATAAAACCTTAATTAGTTATACGATTGGTGGAGTTGTTGGAATTCTCTTGAAACAACTGCACGTAATGGAAAATATACCCTTTCTTATTTGTTTCGAGAAATAATTACCGGGAAAAGAGAGAGGGGCGGTGGAGAGATAGATTTTTGAAATCCAATGTCATATAATGGAAAAAACTTAGGTCTTACTTGAGTGGAAGTTGTCAACACAAACACCTTCATTCTGGCATACGATATCAACACAATCATCGTCATCTGTTATGAAAATAAAATTAGTACACTACTGTATATACATTGGTTAACGTTATCGTGATCATCATGGACGCGGCGGGATTGGTAAAATGTTGTGTTTCACAGTTCAATCGGTTTTTACCGTATGTATCAGCTTGTTTTGTTCATTCCACAAACATTAGTTGTAAACTATTTAAAACAGTAAAACGTACCAACAATCGCTATGTCATCAAGAGCGATAACACTAGTAACAGATGCACCTCGTATCGCCTCAAACACAATCTAAACATTAAAATTAAACATTAAAAAATATTATCAATACTTGAATAATTTATCGGTTCATTTATTATTTTGTGCGATGTGTATTGTAACAGTACATTACCTTAATGTCACCTTCTATACCTGATACATCATAACTAATCGTTCCTTCATTCCACTGGTCGCCTTGGTTCCCCGATTTTGTAAATTGAGCGCCACTAAAGCTAGTGACCTCACAGCGAACAACGTATACTCTGAGAGTACACATATCAGCCCCGTACATGTGGTAGTAAAAAGTCATTTCTAGGGAGTTGGGTATTGAATAGCAAGGTGAGATAAGACGGCCTGTGTTCCCTGTAGTTAAATCCTGACTACCTGGTATGTCCATAAATACCATGTAGAATGGAGGTGCTGTAAGTAAAATTGAATATTGCTACTAATGTTTCCACGTCTAGCAGACGCTTATGTTGAAGATTTGCAGATGGAAAATATAGTCCTTAAAGAAGTAACATTTTATATTATACCGGTATTATAGTACACCGGTATTATCAATTGTTGTTATTACACCGGTAGAAAAGGCAATATTTTATGTTATTACATAGCCAAGATAAAATGTGTATTAGTCGGCATAGGTTTATTGTTTTATTGATATTGTTCTCCTCTTATCTTACCTCTTCAGTGAAAATTACTGTAGAAATGCAAGGAAAATATTACGTTTTAGATCATTGGAGAGGTAGTCAAGTTTCAATTTCAATCACTTTCTCGTATTTAAATTACAAGGATACAAGGATACAAGGAAACTTTATTCATCCCAACTTGGGAAATTGTGTTGCTGTCTTATTACAATGCCGTAAAGAAAAGAGAAATTATAGGCCTAATACATAAGTGTGATAATAATAATAATAACAAAAATAGTGTATTCGTAATAAATTCCCCTATCTTTGGAATCTTTCATTATAGTCTCGTATGCCCCTTGGGAGGAAGGAGAGACGATGCTATGCTAATAATAAGCTATGTAATAACAATACATTATGGCATCAATGAGGATTAATTTAAAGAATAAGCTGATACTTACAGTCCACCGATTGTGTATTGTCCGCAGTAGGACCCGTCTCCGTCCCGCCGAATCGAAGAACATTTGTTCCAAAGTTTCGAAACCAGGCAACATCAGCTTCCGGGTCATCAGTGTACCCGCAGTTGTCCTGTCCGAAATCACACGTTACATCACCAACCACTTTAAAAACAAAACTGTTTTTTAAAGGGACAAAATAATCGATTGTTGTTCATGCTTTTACTTTCTGTTTTAAATTTCTACTTTAAATGTTAAATCAATGTATGGTGATGTTATACTGTACCTTAATAATCATCAATAGTATTAAATCAATTACACTTTCTAGCTATGACAACTGTAGCATACACCTGTCCCGCTTTCGGCGAGATTGACTCGCTTTTTTTATGTTAGGCCCCACTGTTCCACCCAACTTCTAGTTCACCAGATATTCAAAATGTTTTAATCATTATCAATTAATTTTGAAAACGTCTATACCAAACTAAGCTGACTTTATGTGAACTTGATTATTTATCTTTAGCTACGAAATTTATTACCGATAAACCAACAAATTGTTGTATTGATTTTGTTTGTTAGTGAGACAGGATATTTTGACGGGTCAGGAATTCGGACTATTAGAGTAACAGTTTTCAACCCCTAACCCAATGTGACACGGTTGAGAGGTACGTTTATTAGGAATGTTTGGTGTTCCCCGGCCACTTTGATAGCCATGATGAATATTACAGTAACAAAACACTTCCACATCTACAAATGTAGCAAAATACAACCTAGTGCAAGGTTGCACACGGTACCTTATGTGGCATACCAGTGAACCGAAATCACAAAACGCAAATAAAGCTTGGTCTTGTTCTTACTTACTCATTCATTCAGTATAATTGGTATCCATTATGTTATAGCCTGGTACATTAACAATAACTAATTTTTCCTCAACTTGGAAATAAAGCATTATTATTGGATTCAGGAAGAATATCCGATGTAAAAATTAGAGGCCATAAACTTTAAGAGAAACTTAAAAGAAATGACAATATTCAAAAAATGCATTGTTGTTACTACGGTCATCAGGTTCGGCTATGACTAGTAATAATATGAGGATGTTAATGTTCAATCTGCTATGCTTAATTACATCCCGAAGCTCGAAGCCAGTCAGTGTAAAAATCTAACAATTTAAAATGTTTGATCGACTAGAATCAACAGATGCACCTCTTATGGTTTCAACGATTAAACTAAACAACCGAATGAATAGTTGATAAATAATAAAATAATAGATTCGTGCTTTACAATTGTCCTTGTAACATTAGCTTCTTGTGAACAAATATCTTTCCTGTTTTAGTAATTCCAGTTGTATCGAATAATAATTTATTATATTATTATATTATTATTTTCAAACTTTTGCATTCATCTCACTATTTTTGTCTTGGTGAAATGGGAAGGTACTCTATATTCCTCTCCTGAGTTTATTATAGCCTCTCTACCCGAACACAAACAGAATAGAATAGTGACCATTTATATATTTTAATTAATTGGTTTTTTTTAAATGTAAATGAAGGCAAATGTGGTTTTAACATCGAAATCAATCATCTTATTTATATACAGTATAAGTTATATTAATTTATTGGACCTACTTTTAAACACTGATCATATAAATGAGAGAAAACAAAATATTAGAACATGAATTCTAAACCGGCCGGTGATATACTGAAATTTAATTAATTTGAAACGATAAAGAAATCTGTGAGAATGAGAAACCGAGATTCGAACCCGGAACCTTCTGCCTGATATGCAGGTGTCCTAACCATTAGACCACCGGGACTTTCATGGTATTGTTCAAGCTCGATTGGATAGCGACTCTTTAACACTCTCTATAACAGAGTATCATAATAAAAGTGGGACGAACCCACACAAGACAAAAACAAATGTATGGGATGTCTGTAAAAAGGAGTTTAATTGCCACTGTACTGTGGTGGAAATGCTCATGTAAATAACTGTTTGTACCGCCCAGTCCCCTCCCCACCAACCACCAGAAAATGAAATGGTTTACCCAGGCTTACTTTGCGGTGATTTGACCATTTCTACACCTACCAAATCAAGATGAGAGCCGATACATGCTTGTACTAGACTAGCATATCGAATAAACTTTTACAAGATGAAATTTAATTATCAACATGATTTTATTGTATTTCATAATTTAATGTATTAATCTTAGCATCTGTAATTAATTAACTTATATATTGTTTTGATGCTATGTATTAGTATTTAGAACTTTGTTTTTCTTTTCTATAATGTAATTTTTCGTTCATCTTTTTTATTTTGTAAAATTGATGCACCATTAATTGATGTGTGCCACCGATATAAAGGTCATTGCTATTATTAAAGACCCCTTCCCTGCAATTTTGGACGTTTTTTTGGAAAATAATACATATATATCACTTTAAAAACATTAAACCATGTCATTCCTTGTCTTAAATGTACGTTTTATGGTAAATTATGATAAAAAGTGAGAAACAATGCACTACCTAAGTAGCTCGCGGCGATCGACCTCTCGTGGACGTTCTTAGGCCTAGCCTAGCTAGGCTTAGTTTTGTAGGCCTAGATGGTAAACATCGGTAACGTACGAACATCGTACGCTAGCTATATACCTAGCCTGACGTTGTATAGTTGCTGCATTAATTGTCTTTCTATTTTTGCCAGACTCCGTTGATACAAATTGGGGAAAACCCGGTATTTTCGCTGAAAAGTTAGGAGTCTTCCATTTGTTTTGGCCTCACGATCGATCGAAAAGTGGGCGAATTACAGGTGAAAAACAAAAATATCAATCCGCGCGCAATGCATTTTGGGATTTATAGCGGGCCGCTATAATTATTAGAATCGACTTATTTTTCACATTTTTAACCGTTTAAAGACGAAAAAAGTTATCGCAATAGGACCATATAGTATTATTTTTACATTAAATATAGTTTGTGATCTTAAATTAGATCTAAAAAACAATCTTTGATTGAACTATTAACTTACCTTTTGATGATGAAACCAATAAATATTGAACCACAAACAACACTTTCCTTTCCATTATTAATCTTCTCGGTTTGTAAAAACAATAAAATAGTGTTTAAAAATAATCACAATTAAGCTTTTCTTTACTTATCACGCATAATAGGCCTACTGCTTTAAAGTACACATATCTCTAAAGAGATCGGGAAGTGGTATTCAGTCAACAGTTTTTATTAATTTTTGTAGTGTGAATCGCTTCATGCGACGCATGCGCAGCAAACAAAGGAAAATGCCAGCACACTAAATTAACTTCGTTATATAAAGAACAATTACGAACATTTCCTGTAAGTATATCTGTACCAACACGTCATGGTGAAAGGTTATATTTCCACTATTATTTGTACCATTCCACTTATTATATTATTTGTACCATTCCACTCATTATATTATTTGTACCATTCCACTCATTATATTATTTGTACCATTCCACTCATAAATATTTATTATTTGTAGGTCTATACTATTTAAGAGTACCACGACAAAACCACAACAATAAACTCATTTATTTATATTTATTATACCAGAGTGTTAGCTCGATTCTCTCGCTCCCCCTCTAGGAAGTGTAGACGATGGTTCTCGGAATGATAATGACTCGGGTAAAAAAGGTGTTAGAAGGACGTTCTGGCTCGCTTGGACGGTTTTGGTAGGGCCCTTATAGGGCGGAGGTGGGGAGGCGATGGGATACGATAAATTGGTTAGTTTTAATAATATGGTAACATTTATAATCAAATAAAATCCTCTAATATATATGAACAGTGGTAAAAAAGAAAACAAATGCTTGGTAAATTGCATATAACAGTCCGATGAATTCTACTACAATATAATTGTGTTATAAATATAATACAATATTGTGAATATACAGCGATTATTTAAGCATGGAGAAATAAGTTAACTTATTTCTCCATGATTTAAGTGATGTTTTATTGGGAAGGTGTTGGGCGTTTATTCAAATAAATACTAATCCTAATTCGTATAATTAATACATTATTTAGTTTAAACATCTTTTGAAACTAACTTCCGCGACACAGTGGGCCGTTTCGTCCCAATAAGGAAGACGTTTTAGACGGCTTGCAACATTGGAAGAAGTATCCCAGGGTCCTAACGGGACCGTGATAGCCCACCGTTATTCTGAGCCTCAACAACTCGGATATCGGTGTTTCCCCCGATTTAAAACAATGGGTCTTATCATTAGTTCTCCCGATGTAATTGTATATACTATTCCCAACAACAATATACTCCGATGCTTTATGAATATATTTAATTTGATCTTTATTAATTTGCAGTATAATTTTTATTCTGATAACTATTGACCCCTTCACACGCACGGTCCGAAAATAAACAAAATCTAAAATGGCCACCAACGACCAACTTAATTGAAACCAGGAGTTGCAAAGTGAACCCGTAAAACTCACCGTGAACCCGGAAATTACTTCTACCGCGCACGGTTGAAAATGTACCAATGAAATCAGGAAGTTTGTTTTCAAAACCCTTTATAATATCTTTCTAAGATAGAAATATATGGAACAATATCGTAATAGTGAGAACTGATGTTATCAAATCTACGTTTCGCGGTACATCTGAGATAGATGAGGTATGTATCCAAGGCAGAGATTTGACCCGAAGTTTTTCCATTGTGCTCGCCTATGTCGGCAGAATTAAGCATAACTTATATATAGATAGCATAACTTCAAACATGACTGTATATTATTCATAATATTTTAATGATTCATAAATATGTGTGAGGATGGGTGGGTGTATGTGTGTGTTTCTGTACCGTATGTTATTAGGCCTATAGAAAGTAAATAGGATTAAATAAAAAATCAACAAAAAGGTAGAGCTTGGCCAAAAAATACTAGCCTATAATAATATGCGTCAGTCCTTTAATTAATAATACATATAATGGCATATCATTCTTGTATAGTATTGTGGTAAGGAGATTGAGTGTTATGCGAGATGCAATAGTTTCATCATTCACCTCGTTTCATTATTGTTACCATTACACGAATATAAAACATTAATTGTTTGTTTTATATAAAATATAAATACATTCCTGTCATTTGAATTAGATTGGATAAAAGACATTTTATTCACATTAGTAACAGTAACATTTTATTTGGTTTTTAATAATATATTAAATATTATATTTATTTGGATTTTATAAACGACCAAACGATCCTAGGCCAAGCCTAATACTAACAGGCCTAGCTAGGCTAGAAAGGCAGCGATACCATTACGAAACTTCGACAGGCAACTGGAACTCATCTAGCATAATTCTGTTTTTTTCCAACGATTTTACATCTTGTAGAGATTTTCCTATTATTTAATCAAAATCATACAAACGATCAAAAGCTAATTTAAATGCTTTTTTGTCTAAATTGGTACATTATATCTCTCCAAAAATGTACTTTTACCAGTCATCACACTCAATATTTGCGGCGAAAGTACAAAATAGGCGGCGTTGTTGTATTTCAAAAGTAATAGTATAAAAAACATATTATATTTTCCAAACGAGAAAAGATTTGTTTACGTACGCGAAAAAAGTACTATTGAACGACCGTTGAATTGTGCGTACTATTGCACGCCATGTGACCCACAGTCAATCAAATTACATGAATTTATTTAGGTGTTATAACATATGAGATAGAGAATTTAGATTGCAGGCCTAATTGAAAGGAGTATTCGTACTGAATTAGAAACGTTTGAAATTCCGCGACGTGTTCTGGCAGTTGTAAGCTATAGATGTTGCTCCCTTGTCGCGTTCATCAAAAACAGAAATTACGAATAATGTATCACTTGTAATGATATTAAGCTTTGTTTCCACTAGGGCGTAACGCAATTACGTAAGCGCAACGCAAGCAAGTTGACCAATCACAAGCGAAAGTTTGGATGATCCATCGGGTCGTGATTTTTCAAATTACCAACGGTGCCTTTACGTCCTTGCGTTGTGTCCTAGCTAGTAGACCAAGCTTTAGTTTCTTAAGTTGCGTCTACTTCTAGGTTGTAGAAATCCATGTTGAGGGGCGATTTCAGACTCAAATTACATGACGGCTACTTTTAAATAATTATGGTAAAAGTAGGTCGATTAGTACCAGTTCAAAGGATACTGTACTTATCACGAATAATTAAACCGGCAATCACATTTAGAAAAATAATTCAAGTATGACTGCCCTGTTATAATTATCCAATTTCACTTACAAAGTCAAATAGCTTGCGTTATCGGCTTATCCGCACTCCTGGTTCGCCGTTACGCACATTCTCATTAAAATATTATGTACCAGTTAAGAAAAATACTACAAACAAAGGCAATTATGCTTTGCGCTACAAACTGACTGTCAACAAGTAGTATGTAAATTAGTAAATTGAGAGATATTGATAAAGAACGTTATGCCAATTAGAGTTAGCGATCAATAAAGAAATGCTGCTATTATATTGTTCGCATGATAAGTACGATCCAATTTTATCCAACTCGATTTCTATCTGCATGCATTGTTACTTGTGTTATATGCAGTAAAATGGTTTGGCATTTCTTAATGAACTCCTAAAACTCTTGTTAGGCCTAGTATTCGTCATCATTCACTTATCGATTAGGCTTCACGGGCAATTCAGCCGGTCGCATCCTGTAGCAATCTTCCATTGTTCATTGCTACTTGAGCGATTTCTAATTTCAAATCTTCATACGGGTCTTGTAGCTGAACTAATGAATATTCATAATATATATTCTTCTTTTGTGTTTGTTGTGAAGGGTTGGTATGGTATGGTATTCGATTGAGGATGTATCGAGCGATGTTTCTTTCAACACTGACGTAAATATGTTTGTCTTCTCCTAGTCGAGTGTGAACGCTAAGAAGACCAACGTAACAACAAGAAAACGCGAGAAAAACATTAACATTTTATTTTAGATTATACTGTTGGATATATTTACTGTTTGATAATTAAAGTATATTATTTTGTTGTTGCAGTAAATTGAATAATGGCGGTTTATTGCTACGGATAAGTTCAACTGTTTGCTTATAAACTAAGACGAAAATCTCGCCTACATTTTTCAAATAGAGCACGTATATATTGATAGAAATAACCAACGCTGGCATATGCACGAAACTATTTTTCCTGCGGAGCAGACGACGAATCTAAAATGGGAAGCGGTTCATCAAAGAAAATGAAACAAATTGAAAAAGAGGAGAAGGAGAGAGCAGATATAAAGAAAAAGAAAAACGGCGATGATGGAAGTGATGAAGAAGAAGAGGTGATTGATGAAAAAACTGGAAAGAAGAAAAAGAAGAAAAAGGAGAAAACATATTTAATAAAAACTCTTACTGGACACCAGAAAGGAATAAATTGCATGGGTGTAAGCGATGATAAAAAATATGTTATTACCGGTAGTGAGGACCATACAGCCCGAGTGTGGTCAGTAGAACAAGTTAAGCTTCATCACACACTTAAAGGACATAAAGCATATGTTACATGTTGTCAAATTTTAGAAGGAAGTGCGTATACAGGTAGTGCCGATAAGACAGTGCGAAAATGGTCAGTAAAATCAGGCGAATGTCAAGTGGTTATTGAGGGTCATGGTGCCCCTATAAATCGTCTCATATGTACAGGGGATTTTCTATTCACAAGTTCGTACGACAGAACGGCGATGTGTTGGGACCCGGACGATGGTGAACTGTTGCACATTTTCCGAGGTCATCGCAGAGGTGTTACTCCCATGATGTACATTCCCGCCGAAGATGCCCTTAATGATGACGTTGTGGACATCGAAAGCAACAAAGACATTTTGATCACTGGGGCAGCTGACGGCCTAGCCAAATCGTGGAGCATGGACTCTGGAGATTGTTTGGCTACATTCAAAGGTCATAAAGGAGCAGTATTGTGTTTAAATTCTGACCCAGCTGGTTCAGTATTGTATACTGGAAGTACGGACTATACAATAAAAAGTTGGAATATCTATACTGGTGAGATATACAAAACATTCGAGGGGCACCAAGGATCCGTACTATGCATACAGGTAATCTAATTTTTGCAGTCTCTTCTATATGAATACACCAAGACATAACAAGTTTAAGAAATTGTCATAATAACATCGTTCATCATCAATATACTTTTATCATGATTACTTAATACACCGTCATATGTTTGCTTACAGATCTTTCTTTGTCCATATCACAAAATATATTAGTATACATATAATGTTGCTTTCATAATTTCAATTTTTCTTATTCAAACACCAACGTTTTCGTTGCTATAACTACAATTGTTTAAACTAAGATAGTTTCCATTATATGCATCATTGTTTTCACAACCATAAAATTATTGATGTTTGACAAATGTTTGGTTAATTGTCGTTTATAGATGTATTATTCATTGTACTGCATTATAGTAAACATATTAACCACCTTGTTTGGATACAGTGCGGTTAGATTCGAGCCCAAGTAAGCAGCGAGTACTGCATCAACAGGATGGTAATTGTAGCTTTGCGTCAGGGAGCCATCAGCGAGTCTCACCACCACAGAATTACTAAGTCTTCTTAATTTACTTAGTATAAAGTACAACACGTCAGAGTATGGCAAACATCTGGCCAACTCCCTGACGCAAAGCTAATCCACAATATAATATCATTATCCAATTTAAGGCCAATTTACTCAGAGACGAGTGAAAAAAGCGTAGCTTGTCTCGCATTGAATCTGTATTTATCCTGAGTTGGTTTGTTTTCGCCCGTCCGCTCCGCGTTTTGTCTAAATGATCATTAGAAATAACATAGATTCTTGATTTTTAGTCGCGTGCAAACGCAACTCTATAGCTCACTATGTCGGTCGATGGGTTGGTCGGTCGGTAGTCGGTCGGTCGGTCGGTCGGTAAACACTAACTCAAATTTGCGCACGCGACTGCAGCCATGTATATGGCCTTGTTCTTTTTCCGCTTACCGCTCGCCGTTACCGCTCGCCGTTACCGCTCGTCTGTGTAAATTGGTCTTATAATGTGACAATGCTTTTATTCCGTTATCGGTCTACTTCGTTTTTATATAGGCCTATCCTCTACAAACAATATTTTAAATATAATTTCGAGTTTGAATCAGATGTTGACATTCTCCGTAATGATTATTTCTGGAATTTCCATTAGAGTTGTTTTTATACAACAGTATTCTCAAATGTTGTAATTTGGATCTCTCCTATTGTAGACCTTTTATCCTTTTTGTTATGCGCAACGTAAATTGTTCCGCAATATGAATGGAATATTTGCAGTTTGTAATACACCTGGCTAAAAAACAGAAAAATATAGCATAAATAGCGAAGTATGCGCCCTGTATTAAATAAAAAATGTGTTTTTATTTTATTTTATTTTTATGTTATTATAAACACAAATATTTTCATTTTTCAGTTTCAGTTTATTCTCCATTTAAAATATATATAGAATAGAACAAAATAACAGCGTAGTGGAAGGAGATTTAGAAAAGCAATACTCGTACAAACTTGTTGCCACCTATAAACACAAATTAATTATACTGTAACTAAAAGTGTAACATATCGTGGAATAATATAAGCCTAATTGGCCAAAATCACGGTGGATATCAACATAAATAACATATAATTCAAATTTAAAGAAAACCGAAACCACTTAATATTATTAAGAAATGCCAGCAGTTTTGGTAGCTTTAGTTTCTTATTTTTATATTTAGTTGTTTGTTCATGATTACATAATTCATTAAGGTAATTGCAACATCACATAGAAACTAGACATAAAATATGCCACCCGTTCCCTTTACTAAACCTGTCAATTAATATGCAAATTAGATTATGTTAATAGCTATCCCCAATATGCAAATGCTATCAAAGCAAGTAAACAAGTACCTGCTGGACACACTACATCATCCCATGAAGTTTACCAAGGAGAATCACGAGTGGCTACGGATTACAAAAGTCATAGATTAAAAAATTCTTCAGAAAAAGAAGCTGCTGTGTAACCATTGAATGGAATCTTTAATGTGCAATAGTAATACCGAGCGGACGTGTACATTCAGGTGTGTTATAGATAATCATAATGTGCTGGCTTGTCTGTATTGTCACTAACCAGATTATTTTATTGACGTTGATAACGAAGGCCATTAAATCCATTAAACAATTATTTTGTCTGGAGAAGGACACATCTATATTCTTAATCTGTATTTTTCAATCATATTACATCTTTATATATTAGTTTATCTTGTGCATTTATTTAATTTTTACAAATCCACAATTTACTACAGAAATACTTGGAGAATAATTTTTCTCAAAACATTGATTCAGTTTGTTCTCAGCATATACATATAGAAATAATACTATAACTAATTAGGAATTCTAATGTCATATAAGTGGATCCAAAGACTACAACGTTGTGAAATTCACTATTAGTTTTAAGTGCTTTGAACAGTTTTCATCATCATCTATTACGCTATTCGTCTTTGGTAGACATTACGTTCGCTAATCATGTCCATGATTCTCTTTCTGCTCAAATCTATCAATTTCTTCATATTCATAGTTTTAAATCAATTAAAAACGAACATTTTTCTAATTTCATTTGCTAGTTTGATTTTGCAAATTATATTTACATTTATTTCTTTGTTTATGTTTCCTATCCAATTAGTTTTTTGGTCTGCCAACTTGTCTTTTAGCTTTCCGTAAAAATTAGAGCTAGTTTCGCCGAAGTATCCATCAAAAGTCTTAGTATGTGTCCTTTCAATTTGTATCTTCTCATCATTTGACAATTTTAGTTTGTTCGTTCGTTTAAGAACAAGCTTTTTATGTATTTAACAATTTTGCCATTGCCGAGTAACTCGCCGATTACAGGATGGATAAACAGCTATTATATATTTTATTCTCATTTGAGCCGTAGGGACCAGGCAACCCTGGCACTACTGTAGGTCAGGATTGAACCTAAGCTAAAAGCTCCACTACAAGTTTATCGCCCATTTTTATATGCCATAATTAACTTTTACTATTATTATCAAGTACTTTGGACACTTTTACGATCCTGATTTTACTTTAATTTATATTTATATTATACACCGTATTAATAACCTTGTTTGTATGTGCTTTAACAATGAACTATTATACAAAATACTGCGGTTGCTAGTGGTGTGTTTAACAGCTTTTTAACTTTCAAAATATATTATTGAACATACCATGGCCATCACGACCGGTGATAATTGTATTGATCACAACCTAATTAGAATTTAAAAGGACAATGAAATTTTCATAATCATTATGATATTTGTTGATAGAAAATATATTCACTATGGAAACTTTTGTCTGTTTGTATATTATCATGTTTCAATTTGATCGTTAAACAATCGGTAGGAAACGCATGCATAATTACCTACACGATCGATTCCGATCTATGCTGAAAATGTGAATATATATAAATATATATTCAATAACGTCTCCACGTTTACGAGGTGGTCTTCATAAACGCTAATGTGTGAGTTAGTTGCTTAAAAGAGGGTTTCGCAGTGAGAGGCTTTATTATATTGGCGAAATCTTGTTTACTCATGGGTTCTATGGGTTAAACCTACAATCTACGTTAACTTCTTTACACCTCATTAAATTGAATATACTACCATCTAACCAAAAATAAAATATAAAATTACTCTGCATGAAGATAAACAATGTCGTCTATCAATAAATCCCGTAATTTGATCGACCAACAGGGTTGACCATGTTTGCTCTCGTATGAAAAGCATATAATAATAAGTCACAAATAAGGTTGAAGACGTACAGCAATCTATCGGGCACCTTTCTGGTATGCTTAATGGCCAATTTACAGATGAGCGGTAACGATAAGCGGAAAACCGCGTGATTGTCTCACGTAGAATGGTCATAAGAAATAACATGGATTCATTTTGTTTCGCCTACCGTTACCACTCTGCTGTGTAAATTGAGCCTTAGAAATGGGGTTGATCGACTAAATGCTGGCTTATTAGGCTGTTACATCTTTAACAACCATAACTTTTGTTTGATGTTGTAGACACAACCACAAATGTTCAATACAGAAGTTTGTAGGTACGACGATTCTACTCACAAGGCTTATACAGAAAAAATAGCAATACCGTAATAATTAAAGGATATTAGGCCTAATCAAAATAGGAGCAATAAAGAAACTTTAAAAATCAGATAATAAAAAATGATTATAATACTAGTTTTAATAAACGACTTTAAGAAGATGATTTAGAATAAAATGAATTGTTTATATTACTAAGTTTATCGAATGTATAGAAATTTAGAAAACATCAATTTAGAGATATATTTTATAAAATAACTTTCGCTAAGGCTCAGTTATTTACCTTATACCTACTCATAAACGTTAAAATGTATTGTCCCCCCAAAACATGAAAAATGAAGATTATTTAATACAAACTTCGAATATGTTATTTTGTAATTTTAATTACTTCCGTAGAAAAAAAAATATTTTCACTTATAAAATGATAAAATAAATGGTTAAATTCAATAAAAAATCCATAGGCTGGCAGCCAATTTGACCATTTTCGCTTTAAATTACAGTTTTTTCAGGTAAATACATTTTTTTTTTCGATCCAATTTTTGGTCAAAGTGGATAACTATATTACAATGGCATATTAAAAAAAAATGTAAAAAAATTTACATTTGTAATATTTTCTACATCAATTCACTAATTCAACTGTTGTCATGGTCATCACTGGTCAGAATGTGTCACATTCCATTAAGCGCCCAAATCAATATCTTTATAAACCTTTTTTGTTTGTTAAATTTACGATCAAGATAAATTACATCAATCCTTACAAATTGATAACATATTATTTGAGTGTGTATATTTTTGTTACCAAATTAACAACAATGGAGTTTGGCCATTATGCCAAGGGCAAATTATAATAAATTGATTTGTAATTATAAACTTATGTCAATTTACGATACGGTTTGTGCGATTACTTTCAATCAAAGAACATTGTAGAACTTAGATTCAGAGCGATCTCGTTTCTTGAGTAATTGATCTTTTTTTCATTTCAATTGGGTTTTGCTTACGAAGTTACGTCCACCTACTGCGTTCACGATTGAATTTAGTATCGATCCAGTACATATTGCAGCTCGTTTGTGTTTTACCATACGTGAATCTATTTTGTGAAAGATTGTTATTTTTTGTTTTCGTACATAATATCTATGCAGCATTACTGCTATAGGCAGAAACTGGTATAGGCCTACAACAAAGTCATTGTACATGTTTTTAATGCAAATGTTACTTTGAAGGAAATGAAAGAAACGTTGAATACAAAATATATTTATTGGAAGGTGGTGAATTGTTTTAATTTCAGTGTACGTGATTGATTTGTGAATGATTATGTAACCTTTAATAGATGAATTTCTAAACTGGTTTCTTGTTTCTTGTCCTCCTCAAGTTTTTGTTGTTCTTGCCGTAGATCGTAGATCAATAAAATCAAAACGCATAGTTTTAGGACTAACTTTGTAAATCACAGAATTAAAATAGCAATATTAATGAATGGAGTCATGGCTAAAATATAGGAAATATTACACTATTTCATAATTCACCTTTATCATTTCATCATCGCTAAAAATAATCGGGAATAAAAACATGCAGACCATAGAAATGACAATAATCATTCAATCTAAAGAAATAAATAATATATCTATTATTGGTCAAACTTAGGCCTACCAAATGAAATTAATTAGTACATTATTGCTTTAAGCATTCAATTAAAAAATCATTTTTTAATTAATAATGAAGACTTGATGTATTAACATTTATGGAGCTTGGTAGTTTTCATGCTCGGCAACCGCTCTCGGATCCTGAATTCACCTCCTTTAAGAAGTTGATGTTTTTTTGTTTTTGCGACATGTTGATCTCCTCTTCAAAAGACCTAATGTTGCCTATAGAGTACCCGTTGTTCTGCATTTTGAAACGGATTGCCACATCAGTCTGGAGGCTGATTTTACAGTAAGAGAAACAGTGCATCTTTAGCACAGATGACATTTCTGCAATAATTAATAATTATATTATTAATAATTATTGCGCACCAGACCTGCATGATAAATGTGCAGATACTACGGACTACAGTGTTCAAATTGCTGCGGTGCGTATTCATCTGCAGTAATTCATTTACTATATGGGCTTATTGGTCTGCATCATATCTATTTGAGTATGGGTAGTAAAAACCACAAGACAATCACGCTATTCTGTTTATTAGGCTCAATTGCGTCTGGTAATAAGGTAGTTATTTCAGTGTCTGGCTTAAAGGAAAGCGTAACAAGAAGTATTGATTCACGGCGCTCGTTTTACAAAATGACAACGAGGCGTCACGACGGCGCTTATATATGCATATTCATTTTTCGTCCATCTAATTTGTTTTATCGTCTTTTTACTAATTTGTATATTTAATGATTGTTTATATTTCTATGTATTTCAACCCTGTAGATTGTTACTTGTGGTCACTCTAGGGTAAAGATAAAATAAAATTATAAAAAAATTTAAAGAATGACATATTTAAAATGTTTTAAATGGAGAAAATCCTATGTATGTGAGATAATGTGGCTTAATTACATAGTGTTCACACTGTTTAAATTCTGACTCATATTATCGCATGAATTCTCGCAACAGGATTTTGCTTTTGGCAAAAACGTTCCAGATATTACCAATCATTATATAAATTAATTTGTTTAGTTAGTTTATTATGTTCGATTATCTTCAGTAAAGTATAATAACTAACTTTACATTTGTTAGATTTATTTGTTATTAATATTGCAGCTTTATATCAATGTAAATACATGAAATTACTTTGCAACATTCTGTTTCTTTCTGTTTTTCAGGTATTTAGTAAGCTGATGTATTCAGGGAGTTCTGACCAGTTCGCCAAATGTTGGGTGACAGAATTTGGCGACTGCACACGTACATACATTGGTCATAAACACACTGTTAGCGCTATCAAGTTTTACGATGGTTTATGTAAGTCAGTATTACATGAAATAAACCTAGAAATAATAATATTATTATATAAATCAAAAGTGCTCGGAAATTGAGCAAAATACGTGGTAAAATGCAAGACGACAGAGGGCGTGCTATTTACTATATCGGCCCATATTGAAGATACTAATAACTCGAGATTGTATTAAGCGTTCGTGAAGTCAACAATACATCGATTTTAACAAACAAAATGCATACAAAGCAAGTAATAAACTTGCAAATGCTTGCAAGATTTTGTAAAGTGATAAGTTCAGTACACTTTATTGCTAATCTTCTCTTAATCGAACCCTCAACTTTGATTATGGTTGTACAGCCATACTTTAGAAATCTCGATGTATCTGAGCATGCGTAGAATTTGTTAATACGTGTCTGGTGAACACGTTATGCATTATTTTATTCATTTACAACAAACAGACATAAAACCTCTACTAACATAATTCATTATCAACGTTCATTATCTTCTACACGCATTTAATACCACGTTCAATATGTGCTAAAGTGCAATATGTTTTTTTTCTTATGAATTTAATATAGTTTACACCGGAAGTGGAGACAATCAAGCCAGGGTGTTCGATGCTAAATCAGGGACGTTAAAACGCACTTTCAAGGGTCATGAATTCGCCATCAATGCTATAGCGGTGAGTAAATATTACTTTACAAAAGACACAAAACACATTTTCAACTTTGAAACAATTGAAATGGTAAAAATATAAGTTATTATAAAACACCTGATTATCCTTGTCATTTGATTGGTTAATTTCGTATCACATGATGAGAGTATAAGTTCTAATTACACGGGAACAGTGCTATTTTAATGTTTCTATTACATGGAAACTTTTTAAGAAAAATCAATAACGATTTTAGAATGTTAAGGAACATGGTGCTGGTGACCGTTGCCCATACCATGCATGTGTCTGCGCGGTCCACTTCTCGGCAAAAATCGGAGATCTTCCTTTTTTATGGCCTAGCCTTCAAAATTTGATGCAAGATGGAATCGACGGATTAATTGAATACTGTAAATGTTTAAATTAGTTAGCAGTTCTAATATAAAATAACAATTAATGTTTTGTATTTCGTTGAACATTCACTATGCATATTATTTGTTTTATAACACAATTACTTTTCCATCATACAATAAACTTAAATAACACCTGCACGTGATACGAAATTAACCAATCAAATACGAAGGATATAATTAAGTGTCGGTTCAAAGCAAAATTTATTTTTCTGATGCTTTTATTAGGTGTCTAGAAAACTCCGAGATCTGAGTTTTCTAGATCTGAATTTTCTAGATACCTGTTTTTATTTTATTCTAATCTTTATTTTGTTATCATTATATTAGATAGATTAAATCTTTCAAATCCTGTATTTTTTGGTTTTCATATTTAATAAAATTGATATATTTTTAACATTTTTAAAAAATTTTCCAAATTCTTTTGTTAAAAACAATATTTTTATTAATTTTTTTATATTGTCATTTTTAAATTCATCGTACAGAGAAGATAAAAAGAAATTATCATCGTTATCAGCAGAATCATCATCATATTAATCGATATCATCAATACAATATATCTACAAATTATAATTATTTTGGAAATATTATAGGTGGACGCAATTCAACATTATTTTAATTGATTGAACTTAGCCTATTTTATAATAGGAAATGCATTATTTCAAAGGGTATTTTTTCTCGTTTACGATTGTAATATATGGCGACGCATTAACAAGCTGAGTGCACGACAAAAGCGGCAAATTATTTTCCTTGGCAACTAAGAAGTCCTCTACATCTCTTTTGTACTCTATATGAATAACAGGCTCTTCATAATGAAATTTGACCTCGGCTGCAATAATAATTATAATACTTTTTATATTTGTTTTGACCATAATGCTTTTATAAATATATTCGTCGTGATATCAATTAATTTATTAATCGATCCTCTATATTTTGATCAATCTTTTATTCAAAAAATCAGTCCATCCACCCATCAATCCTTCTATCGATAATTATGTTAATACAATATATCAATTCACCAATCCATCCATTGGTATCAAATCAATCCATCTATATTATCAGTCCGTCATTAATTCCACACTCAGTCTATACATCGATATTTCAATTCATTGATATATCTATCCACTCGTTAATTCAACACTCAGTCCATACATCGATATTTCAATCCATTGATATATCAATCCACCCTTTAATTCAACACTTAGTCCATACATTGATATTTCAATCCATTGATACTGTATATCAATCCACCCTTTAATTCAACACTCAGTCCATACATCGATATTTCAATCAGTCTAGCGATTTATCAATCTATCCATCAATCCATCTATTCTTTAACAGTTATTCTTTATCTATTCTTTGTAATTTGTGTAGCTTTAAATAAATGATTTCTTAAAGGAAAATCAGTATAGAAAAGTCATATTTGCATGCTAAACTTACGTTATTAAAAACCAAAACTTATATTGACACTAATAAAAACATTATAAAATGTTGCCATGCATTTAAAAATTGACTGAATATATTTATTTGGTTATTCAGATTATTGACAAGCGTTTATATACGGCATCCCATGATGGAGAGGTTCGAATCTGGGACTGCTCTGATCTCAAGATCGAAAACCTTGGAGTAGGCGATGATGACGACGATGAAGAAAAAGAGAAGAAACGTTTAGAAAAGGAGAAAAAGAAACAAGAAAAGAAAGAAAAGAAAGCGAAAGAAAAAGAAGAGAAAAAGAAAGCAAAAGAAGAAAAGAAGAAACAACAACAAAAACAACTGGTAACTAACAATAATGAGAAAAATGAAGAAGAAAAACAAAAATCGACAGAAGAAGAAAACATCGAAGACAATAAAGAAGAAAAGGAAAGTTTACAAGAGAAAAACAATTTTGAGAAAAATGAGAAAGGTGATGATGAATCCAGTATGGCAAGTGAAAAGAAGGACAGTGTGAAAGCGGACAACGAAGATGATGACGTTCTTGATGAACTCGACGACTTTTCTGATGAGGAATTAGACAAAGAAGTAGAAAATATTGACAAAAATATGCAAGATTAATAATTAACAAAACTACGTTAAAAAGTATTTTAGACAAAAAATTAATTTGTGTTAGAGTTATAATATTACAGATAAATATGTACAAATTGTAGAAATATTTGATTTTACAATGTGTTTTATCATAAATCAAATTCATACGGAGTGTTAGCTTCCGATCAAAATGCAGAAAAAAATAACTTTTATGCAACTCACAAAAGCACTGAAAGGCGTTAAAATTTATTAATATGTAGGCCTATTTAACAGTGTTCATTTTTATTATTGCTTAAGTTGTATTTTACACCTAATAAAGATGAAGAAGATGGTTTGCAGTACCACAGCTAAGATTATTTATAAAGCACACACATCCAACAGAAGTGCCAAAGGCGCTAACATTGACAACAAATACAAAAAGTATTCAACCTGCCACAATACCAAACTACGTATGCGTCACACCGGTTTTCTGTGTGATCATGAACAGTATGAGCACTCAAAATGGCGTGGGCCTTTTTTAGTTGTCATGCACATTTGGTCGTACTTTCCAATCACACTTAAGTAAAATATTTCCTTCTTTAAAGTGGTATTCATTTAAATATGGGGAATTCTTAAAATGTGTCCCCGTCCTAAGTAATTGGTGAATAGATTAGAAATGTGTCTCCATGTTTGTTTAGCTAAATGTTTATGTCAATATAGTTAAACATTACATGGTAGGAATATCAGGCAAATTTACCCTCCAGATATTTGTAATTTGAATTTCAAGCGCTGAACACTTTCTTATTATTTTGCGGGGTGTTTTTAAAGCAATATTTGTTTGATGCTAAGCAAGGCGCTAATAGATTTTCTTGGCGTGCGTGTGTATAAGGCCCACCTCCGGATTTCTTGACTAATTCATTGGTTAATTTAATATATTTCTGTTTATGAATGTATATACTATGATGGATGGATGAGGTGTAACTGTCGATAAACTATATATGTTAATATTTAAATAATATCTGTATTTTTATAATAAAATATACAATACTTATTTCTTATTATTAGCCATTTTGTATTTGGTCTTTAGGACCAATTACGTTGTTCTAGCTTACCGTTCTCTTCGTTGTGCAATATATATTACGAATTAATCATTATTGTCGTCAGGGAACGCTTTGTCATATTGGCTGATCGATAATCTAAAAAAGAAATAACAAACTGCATTATAATATTAGTACATTGCTTCACCTTATAGCTATTTTTATATTTTTTCAATCCGTTAAAGGAACTGAATGCTTTTATTATCCGTTCAATAATTTAGTAAATAATATTGGTTATGGTAGTGTGACAGTATAACCAAAATATGGTATTATTATTATTATTATTAATAATTAGTTTTAAGATTTAATTCAATGAAATATTGTTGTTAATAATTCTGTTCACGGTTTCTATTATTGCATTTGTTTCGTCAGGTGTGACATACCATGCTAATGATGAACATCTATGCGGTATTGGTTACGCTTTGACGCCATATGTGTGGCGTCAGGTGTACAATGCTAACGGTAAACATCTGTGCGGTATTGGTTACGCTTTGACGCTATATGTGTGGCGTCAGGTGTACAATGCTAACGGTAAACATCTATGCGGTATTGGTTACGCTTTGACGCCATATGTGTGGCGTCAGGTGTACAATGCTAACGGTAAACATCTGTGCGGTATTGGTTACGCTTTGACGCCATATGTGTGGCGTCAGGTGTACAATGCTAACGGTAAACATCTGTGCGGTATTGGTTACGCTTTGACGCCATATGTGTGGCGTCAGGTGTACAATGCTAACGGTAAACATCTGTGCGATATTGGTTACGCTTTGACGCCATATGTGTGGCGTCAGGTGTACAATGCTAACGGTAAACATCTGTGCGGTATTGGTTACGCTTTGACGCCATATGTGTGGCGTAAGGTATACAAAGCTAACGGTAAACATCTGTGCGATATTGGTTACGCTTTGACGCCATATGCGTGGCGTCAGGTGTACCGCTAACGGTAAACATCTGTGCGGTATTTGTTACTCTTTGACGCCTTAAGCGTGGCTCCCACTAGAGCGCAACGCAGAGACGTATTGACGCCAAGTGATGTATTGCGTAATCACAAGTGGGAACCGACGACGCAACAGTGCTGCAGAAATCGCAAGTTTGATTTCACGCAGGCGGGGGAAAACACAATTATTGGAAGGGCATTTGCTTATGTTGCGTTACGTTGCGTCGCAAGTGGGAACCAAGCTTTAGAACGGTAATCATCTGTGCGGTATTGGTTAGGTGTGGTTCCCACTAGAACGCAACGTAACGCAGCGACGTAAAGACGCAAAGCGCTGTATTGCGTAATCACAAGAGGAACAATACACAATTATTGGAAGGGCATTTTCTTATGTTGCGTAGGTTGCGTTACGTTTAGTCGCCTATACCATGCTAACGGAAGCCTTGGCGTGGTTACGATTTGACGTCACATGTGTGCTAACATACCACGCAAACAGTAAACCTCTCAGTGGTATTGGGTACTCTTGACGCCACCTGTGTGTGACTAAAGTTAGAAGTATTCTTATCTGTTTCCTGGTTCAATATTATCATTGGGCAATTTATAATGTGAACATTTAAATAAAGGTGGAGTTTCTGAGATATTCCGATCATGTAAACCTACACCTTACAGGGAATTCTGTAGATTATCGTGGAATTATATAATTCTCTAGAATCAGTATGTAAATTCACGTAGGCCTTATGAAAAATGTACACTAATTGTGCGTGCTACTGAAGAGTACCGTACTAGACATAATGTTAGTTAAAGTCGAATTTAATGATGTAACAAAACGTTATATAAAGTAATTAGGCGACCATTATCAGAGAAATGAAATAAAAATTCTTTAATATCCTTTTCCAAATTTAAGTCAAGATTTTATGCAATCGGCTGTTTATAAGAGTAACCATGGTGATAAAAGGTAAACGTTAGAGGTAGTTTATCATCCTGTTATTAAACTGTTTTTGTTATATATATATATATAATATGAATAACGCTTTTGTTATGTTGTGTAAATTAGCAATGAATTGCAAAAAAAAAAAAAAAATGTGCAAGTTAGCACTATGTTACCGGACCGTGTATTTCATGATGTAGGCCTACACAATGATTAACATATAGGGCCTAACACATAAGCAGTATGGTGTTGTTCAGGGTCGCCCCACCCTCACCTCTAAATTGAAATTCACTTTTTTCTATTGGAGTTGGTTTATTTAATCGGTTAATTTGACCAAATTAAGTTCAGTGCGATCGAGGTTTAGGACTAAAACTATCTTTTATTATTGATTAACTCGAAATTTGGGAGAAAGAGAAATAATTAATTTGTTCCAGGAGGAAGAGATCATTCAATAAAAAAAAATGTGTATATAACTTAGTTCTGATAATTTTTACTTTATGTGTAAAAATCAAAATAATGTTTTTGTAACGTTTTGTATATCACTTATAAATACAGTATTTAGTTATATATATTTTTTTTTTAAATACAATGATATTATTTGACGACACGACATAATTATAAGTTGGTCATATGTCCTATATAATGTCATATGTCCTATATAATGTCATATGTACTATATAATGTCATATGTCCTATATAATGTCATATGTCCTATATAATGTCATATGTCCTATATAATGTCATATGTCCTATATAATTATATTTATAACATATCTGTGTTATTAGATTTTATTTTACAACGACGAGAATTTCATTAATTTTATATTATTTATGATATATTATATTTATTACGATAAGATAAAACATTATTGTCACAACAGTATAGATACAGTTGATTGATGGTTTGAGTGGTTTATATGTCCACCAGTATGGGGCGCAATCTGAGACATGCAACAATATGTCGTTGATGCGGCCCATATTATAGATATTAGTCATCGCTAATTTATTTGAAAATAGATTTAGCTACTACTGCGTTTTAAACAAATAATGTTCAGTATGCTTGGCTAGTGTGTGTTTCAGCGATTTGTAAACTTGATAGATAATGAAACAATGACGTTATAATGATAACATAAATCTATGCAGTAAGACAGAGTAGACGTTTACGTGCAAATAAACGTGTTTACAATTTAAACTGTTATTCGTTGTTATTAATTTGGATGGATGTTTACGTACAGTACACCCAGAGCGGAGATATTACGGACGATATCACTACTTCTGAAAGCAAAATTGAAAAAAACGGGCAAATTTCGACCTTTTTATTTTCGCCATAACTCGTTACTATATAATCTTAAAATTATATAGTAATCGAATGAATTTTGTCATTTTTGGACAAAATCGCTTACATTAAACGGGCTAGTTTTCCGACATACTGTAACTCGTTTCAAGATAATGACACAATATGCAAATATTATCGCATAGTAATTTTATCCATATTTTTACTTTAATCGAATAATATTGTCTGCGCAATATGGCCATTTTTTAAAGGAAAAAAACAATTCCTGTACTATCATAATATTTATTTTAATGGTCAAATTTCGACTTTTTAATTTTTGACATAGGCCTACGTGTTATTATTGTATCATAATGGACATGTGCATAATCGAATAATATGCTACCTAAATATTTCGATCCTTTTATTTTGTTGACATAAATGGTTACTATATTATAATATAATGCGACATGCGCATGTTACTTCAACAATATGACCATTTTTGTTAACAGAAATTCCCTGTATTAGGCGTATAGTATATTATACAAATGGAATACTAATGTAGTCTGCGCGTGTTACCTCAACATGGCCATGTAAACATTTTTATTTTCATTTTTTAAAAATTGCCAAATTTCGACCCTTTTATTTTTTGACATAAGTGGTTACTATATCATAATTGACATGCGCAAATCATATATGTGTTCTGCGCATATTACGTCAACATACTTTAAGAAGTCTGTGTTTTGGCCAGAAAAATCCCTGTATGTCTACTAATAGTACAGGGATATTTTTGAAGAAATTGCTAAATGTTGAACGTTTTGTTTCTTGGCATAACGGACTACTATTATCATAATTGACATGCGCAGAGCGTCTCATAGTCTCATAGGGGCCTTTATTTATTTCCTCAAATAAACTCCCCGCCACATGCATATTATACACAATATTAATTTTCCATTTTTAGTAGAATTCATTGACATGAGCTACAATTTACCAAGCAATTTTATACAGTTTTTACTGTATTTTATTACTTCTCGATATTAATATTTTTTTATATTAATTTGTTTACTTAACGGATTATTATTATTATAATTGACATGCGCAGATTAATGTGTTCTGCGCATATTACCTAAACATATTGTTAAAAGTCTATATTTCAATATAAGCAAAGATTTTTTTAAAATGGAAAAATGTTTGTAGGTCTACATAACTGCTTACTATGGTATAATAATTAAATTTTTACATCAATATGGCAATTTTTTTAGATAATAAAATCCACCTGTTGTGCAAGGATTTTTCTAAAAAAATGGCAGCTATAAAGACAAAACATATTTAAAGACACTGACAACTTGTTTATTACAAAGTGAGACACTTTTGATGATAAGTGCGACATACAAAGTGCGACACTTTTGATGCTAAGTGCGACATACAAAGTGCGACACTTTTGATGCTAAGTGCGACATACAATGCGCGCGACACTTTTGATGCTAAGTGCGACATACAATGTGCGCGACACTTTTGATGCTAAGTGCGACATACAATGTGCGCGACACTTTTGATGCTAAGTGCGACGTACAAAGTGTGACACTTTTGATGCTAAGTGCGACATACAATGTGCGCGACACTTTTGATGCTAAGTGCGACATACAATGTGCGCGACACTTTTGATGCTAAGTGCGACATACAATGTGCGCGACACTTTTGATGCTAAGTGCGACGTACAAAGTGTGACACTTTTGATGCTAAGTGCGACATACAATGTGCGCGACACTTTTGATGCTAAGTGCGACGTACAAAGTGTGACACTTTTGATGTTAAGTGCGACGTACAAAGTGTGACACTTTTGATGCTAAGTGCGACGTACAAAATGCGACACTTTTGATGCTAAGTGCGACATACAAAGTGTGACACTTTTGATGCTAAGTGCGACATACAAAGTGTGACACTTTTGATACTAAGTGCGACATACAAAGTGTGACACTTTTGATACTAAGTGCGACATACAAAGTGTGACACTTTTGATGCTAAGTGCGACATACAAAGTGTGACACTTTTGATACTAAGTGCAACATACAAAGTGCGACACTTTTGATGCTAAGTGCGACATACAAAGTGTGACACTTTTGATACTAAGTGCGACATACAAAGTGCGACACTTTTGATGCTAAGTGCGACGTACAAAGTGTGACACTTTTGATGCTAAGTGCGACGTACAAAGTGCGACACTTTTGATGCTAAGTGCGACGTACAACATACGACACTTTTGATGCTAAGTGAGACATACAATGTGCGCGACACTTTTGTATTATGTTACTTGGCCTCTTTGAATAGAACGGTTAATCTTTCAACACATGACATTATTATACCGATGGATGAAAAATATCACACTCCATATTCGTTGTTAAAATAATAAGTGGTCTATTTAGGATTTTTTGTATGTGATGGTGTACAATCCGTTATGGCGTATGCATAAACGGGCATACATTAATAGGGAGGAAGATTTTGTACTCGTGGTTCATTGCGAGTACGGGAGAGTCCTGTGGTATGCTTCATGATGTTAGTGTAACAAGCCAGATATGTTGTAAATAAAGTACGCATTAATTTAGTTTAAAAACATCGTCTTATAATTGATAAAGCTTATTTTCGATATAAAATTATAACTTACTTTCCCTAAACTTTATATAAAATGAAGGTACTAAATTATGAGACTATGATCTTTGTAATGAATGCAAAGGCTTGTTAGCACTGCCTAATTCCCGCAATTTAAATCATTATTATAATGTATAGTTACACAATAATATTGAAATAACTTGTAACCATAACAAACATTAATTGCAGAAATAGCCATGGACAATCCATGGCGACGAGTTATCATTTTAATTGCGTTACAATTACAGAATTGGCGCAGAGAAAAATATAACAATAACATTTATTATTACCAATTTATTTTATTGTTACTGAAGTGTTGTCATCCATTTAAATACGTTTGAATTTCGATTAAAAAATTAATTGTGTGGTTAAAGTACTCGTTATTTAAAGTACTTCGGGTAAAGAAAATAATATGAACTAAGGAAAATAGCAATAACAGAAATTGTAGAAAGGGTTTCAGTTGTTTGGCGAAATTTGATTAAAAATGTATAAAAATAATTTTATTATTATAATTTAAAAAAAATAACATTCTTAACAACCAATTTAGTTGATACAACTATATATTGATATAATTTTTATTCATTTGAATAATATAAATTCTTACTTTATATGCCCATCATAATTTATTAATTTACATAATAATATTTACATAATCTATATTGTCATAATACAAGTATTAATTAATGCATTTTATATGGAATCTCTTTTGGTTGACAACTGTATCCGTAGCGGACAGCGGATGAATATGCACAGAAAACTTTCTGGAAACGGGTCTGAAGCAGTTTTGAGTTTATGTGATTTGGCTTTAATTTACGCCAATATTTAATGGTTTCCTGCGCTTTCGCGTCACTCATTTCTTTATTAAAAGCCTTCGTAGCATGCTGGATCTGAAAATAAATGAAAAATAAACAATAATAGTTTACAAATTCAGTCGAGTCAAATGGCCGAGCTGTTAAAGACAGGGAGCCGCAAACCATAGTTACAATGGTCTACAACTGTAATCAAACAATAAAAAGTAGAAAATCATGAGAAAATACATTCATTTCATCACACCGGTTTATTTACGTTGGGTCCTGAAATTAAACAGTAATAAAAATTGTAATAAAAATGTAGAATTCAAGAGAAATAAAACCATAGTTAGTAAAACTTTCCCTTGGGTCGATGAATGCTGTTTTACCAAAAAATATGCTTTTAAAAACACTTGGAAGTTTATTCCATTCCTTTATGGATGTACAGTAAAATGTGACTTCAATAATATTTGTTGTTTTGGTTGGATGATTGACACCATACTTAAAAGGTTAAGAGTTGAGTACGGTGTAGCCAGTTAAGTACAATCTTATGGCATGAGTTATTCGAAAATTTCACGGGTCATAATTATACCATGGAGGGATAAAACTCCTTCCTATGTATTCTCAAATACAGAGTTAATAATATTAGGCCTATCACTCGTAACTTGTTGATAATTATAACATTAGTTGCCATAGTCATTTGAATAATTTTAATTTACCCAAAACGTAGTCAATAACAATATTTGTTGGCCTTATGGCAATTAAGTTAGGGATAAAAAAAAGGAATGAGTTATTACAGAATAGTCTTCTCGGATAAGTCTATAAGTCTATAACTGGAAGTCTAGTGTACACATCTTTTTTCATTCATAATAAGATTTATTTATTATCTTTCAAAGTAAACAAAATAACAATTTAAATATAAATAATTAAGAGGCAAAACCCAGAAAGTAATAACATTTGGAGGACTCCCTCCAAAAAAACTTGTGACGGGTAGCCAGTTAAGAAGTTGTAGTCATATTGAAGTTTGAACAAACAGAAACAAAACAAGACAAACAAACAAGTAAAACAAGACAACGACAAGTTAATAATAATAAAATACTATGGAAGCACAGAAAAACTAGAATAAATATATTCTTTTATTATTTATTATTATAAGTTATTTATGGAGTAGAATTTGTTTAAGTTTAAAAGAAAATATTTTTTTTAAAGTGCCATTTTAATTTCGTCGGGGAGATCATTAAATAATTTGGTGCCACTATAACGGATATTATGTTGCATTAATGTTAATTTGGTAGGGGGATGGTGAAGGTTACAGGAGGATCTAGTTTTATGGGTATGAATACTATTCTTTTTTATAAAGCTGCAAGAAAGTTTAGTTGGAAGTAGACAGTTGACATGTTCATCTGGCTCGTGTGCACTTTAAAGAACCCAGTACATCTTTCGGAAGAGTAGGAGGTTCCCCGGGTGTATTGGTCCATTCAGCCACTGTCGTTGTGGACAGACGAACGGGCGCCGTTTGATGGCAGTTGTGGTATGCGCAATTCGGCCGAGTAGGCTGCAACTCGCAGGTTATACACCACCACCCCCCCCCACCTCCCCCCACCCATTACAGTGGTACAAATCTCCTTCAGATTACAATTGCACTCGTATACGGGAGCATTTATAGTTTTTTTGAAATGTTTTGAAAAGATGATGATAAACACTGTATACTGCAGGGTATCATTACAATTTGTTTTGTTTTTTTGGCCTATTTAATTTTAGTGCGTTGGGTTCTTATCAGTTGATCTCAATCTGCTCCCTAATACAGTGGTGGGTAATGAAGCATGTTGGGTCGTCCCACTTTGCTAGGAGGTAACTTTCAGACAGTTAACACAAGTTTTTAATACAAGAAAACAAAGCAATACAATAGGTACAAAAGAACAATGTTAGAGTGTTAAGAACTATTTATTAGGAGACTATTCCCCTTAAAATAACTATGGTACATTAACAATAAGTATTGTATAGAAAAAAATCCCAAAAGGGCGGAGGCTGATACAGAAGGTAATAATAGAACATCAGATGTGTCATACTGAACTACGCCCAATAGGTAATCTGTTCCATAGGCATAGTGCGTACACTTAATCTGTTAAATATATTATATTTAAATTATTTCTATTTTTATAGCAATCTTCAAATATTGCACAAACAAATAAAAGTAATAATAATTTTAGTAGAACTAAGGGTATACCAACTCCCTGTGTTGAAAAATCATCAAAACAAAGTGCAGTATAACAGTATGTATGCTAACTAGTACAATATGAATATATAATATATTACATAGAGATACTAATAATATAATATTAATTTTACATTAGAAAACAGAAATGGAAACCACATAGGTCAAATTCAACGTTTTATATGTGCTACAATCCTTGTCCTATTAGTAAAATGGACGAGTCCGCCAATACGGCAAAACCACGCTGGTGGTTTTCAAATAAACCAAGTGTTTTAAAACTATTTATGTAAAAAATCCTGTACCCTAATCTTAAATATATTTACATATTACAAATAAGGGATAATAACTCTTAACTTTCGTGAAAAAATTAAGCGTTTTGGATAAGTAGTTTTTCAGCAACTGTAATTTTAGTTTTAACGTTACGTTCTGACTGTTAAGGAAAGCTTTGTCGACTTCGAAAATGTTCGCCTATCCTTTAACACTAGCCGGTCACTGACAAACTAAAACACTGCTTCAAAAAAGGGGCTGTGCCGACGAAGTATCTGAACCAATCAAATTTTAATTTAGGTCATTAGAAAGCTTGATTGATTAGCTTTTGCATGGTGGAACAGCCAATATCATTGGATAACTAGGTCAAACGTTATGAACGTTTTTGTAAAGATCTCAACAAATTTGCAAAACAAGCCTATTCTTTAACACAGGGCAATTTTCAAATCGTCTAACTTTAAAAATCAATGCCGACGACGTTTTAGGTTTTTTTAAATTAAAAAAAACATGACATTGTAGGTACTTAATTAGGCATTACAATGTCGAAACAGCCATAAAAATCGGTCAATTAATAACAAAGTTACATTGAAAAAACTTTCAAAAAATAGCTGTTTTTTGGTGATTTCGTGCCGTTTAGCGGAAATCGCCCGGATTTTTGGGTACATAAAACAAATTGTAATGGAACTAACTTTTCATAGACTGACATTAATATCATAAAAATAATATTCGATTAGAAAAAAGTTAATTTGTTGTTTTATTACCGTAATTTAAAATAGTCGATATCTATTTTTAGAGGTAAATCATCTTCTATGTTAACTTTTAATTAACTATTGATAATGTTGACTGTAAATTCTATAATTATATTATTAATTAATCCATCTACAATATTTCTAACCCTAATTTGACACTCATTTGTATATCGATATACATAGCAACGAACTACAAAGTTCGTGTTTATAATCGATTGTGTGGTTTACATCGGTACGGGCCACTAGACGACGGCGTTACGAGACTGATTGATTGGTTGATTTATTTTATTCGATATTCATACACAAAAGTTAAAATATACAATGTACAAAAAGAAAACCAGGATAACCCATTAAGTCGACAAATAAACTTATTTCCAATGGGGTCCAATCCGTATTAACTGAAAAGGTGAGTGGTTGGGCCTAGTACAATATATCATTAAGTTGGACGCAGTAAAATTGGAAAAACAAGAAAATACATATAAGACAAGATAACATCAAAAAACAATATTAAAAAATAACTTAATTAAACTGATATTCCAAGCTGTTCATTATTAAAATATTCTTTAAGTTTTATTTTGAAGGTTGCATTATTTTGTATTGATTTGAGTGAATTGGGGAGCCTGTTCCAGTCACGGATACCTAAGAAATAAAAAGTCGAATCATTAACGCCAGTAGCCTTAGGAGTGACAAAATTAAATGTTGTACCCCTGGTGAAATGGTTATGATGATCAGAAATTAACAAAAAGTTATCCTTAAGAAAAGAAGGTGTATTAAAGTTATAGCGAATTTTGTGAACATAATTTAATCTTAAAAACTTATTTCTGAGGCTGACATTAAGAAACCCAAGATCGTACATTGTATTAACCAGGGACAGTATGAACATTGTTAATAATGAACATTGTTAATAATGATATCGGTACGGGCCACTAGACGACGGTGTTACATTGACGCAACGCAACGACGTAAAAAATAGGGGTAACCGATCTTGCACTGTACTTGTAATTAGATTGTAATTTTGTTAATAAATAAAAGTAAATTTAATTACAATGTTTAGAATAAATCGTACTTACATTTTTACGGATTTTTGGCAGATCTTCCATTGTTAAGGCAGTATTTTTCTTTCCTAAGAATATAAGTCGTTCAGCAATACTTTTAGCCCTGTGGCTAACCCATCCTAAACGAGGTGTGTGAAGCTCGCCTCCTCCTGCTAAGGCGTTTGGATTGTTAATTACACTTGAATTCAATTTGGAATGCTATTAAAATAAAGACAATAAGTAAGATATTAATGTTATAAATTGTTTAAAACTTTACAACATACGCGAATAGTTTGAGGGAAATTCGTAAAGCTCTGTCTACACTATCAAACTTCATGTGACAAAAAAAAAGTGATGTGCCAATACACGGACACGATGATGTCATATCACTACCATATTTGGGCACATCGCACATTTTGATTGTGGCCACTGCCATACAAGAAATGGCCACCACTGCCTATACATGAAATGGCCACTACACTGTTCATAAGCGGTGGCCGCCACTGTCTATAAGAAGAAAGTAACCATCCTTTATTTCTGTTTCTTTATTATTAAGCTTTGTTTAATCATCATCATCATCAGCCGTTGTCAGTCCATTGCTGGACGAAAGCCTCAGCATGTTTCTGCCACAGTGCACGATCTCTAGCTGCTCCCTGCCACTGCACTGTACCCCAATACTTGTCTATTTCATCTCGCCATCTCACTCTTTGTCTTCCTCTATTTCTACTCCCATCCATCGGTCTCCATGATGTCATTAGCGAAGTCCATCTATTGTCTAATGAGGGTTACTTAAAAAACAGCAAAAGCTGACATATGCATGACGTCCTAAAAATCATCACTGTCTATACAAAAGATATGGCACTGCTTAAATACTTGAGGTAGCCACCGCCCACTGTGTGAAAAAGTAGTTCCTATACTGCCACTGCCTGTGCAAGAAGTGACTAGCACTATTGATCACTGCCAAAAGGTGATCACTACTTCTACTAGAGATGGTGGTAATAAGTTGTAACTTCGTATGAGGGGTCATAACAAGAATACAATAAATTATAGTGGTTTGCTGTAAATTACCATTATCGTATGGATGACGATCTAATAATAACACATTTTAATAAGGTTAATTGAAAATATCGATATGTCTCGAGTGACATGTTTTGGTAAATCTGAGACTACCATTATTAATATTATTATCAATCGAATGACGTCATACTTACACTTACCGTATTATACTACAAAAATTGATTTATTTTAAAATGAACAACGTTGGGCTATTAAACGGGAACTATTTCATAAAGTACAATTAGACTTGTATTATGATTGAGTATGCCATGAGTATAATCTTGGATAGACGATAGTAGCGCTCTGATTCACCAACAAATAAACAGATCAATCAATGTTCAAGAGTCGGGGCCTAATTACTACTTGGCAAAATGCTTGCAAAAATAACTTCATAATGTTCAAGTTATCCTTCAATATGGGATGTTTTTAGGCGCAGTCCACCAGTCGGACTTGTTTCCAATTTAGAGGTGGAATTGAGGAGGTGTGTTGACGGGAGGGCGGGTTATGTATGAACCAGTAGTGGATTTACTCGTCGAAGGTACGCTAATTCGTGCGAATGAATTCGGTATACCTATAACGCTTATTTGTAGAAGTAAAATAAAGCAAAACTGTGACCAAAGATAACAATAAGCCATGTAAAGCATAACCACCACTAAGAGAATTTAACATACTTGATACAGTAGGGAAGAAGAATCTAAGGTCAAGGAACTAGACTAAAAATTCCCGTTGTTTCGAGGGTACGTGTGATGGGCCCGGTGTATTATTAGTTTTCTTCCGTTTCAGAAATCGCGGGTCTGACCATCAGTATCGGTAAGGTGTTTTAAGCGCTCATTGAATATTGTATTATCATATCTGAAAGGTCAGGTCAGCCGCCATTATACGGAGATACAATTCAATAGTTACCGTTGATTCAACAGCTTCCTTCTTATTTTCCTGTTCTTCCTCTTTCTGGAGCGATTCTCTGGATCGATGCATATTGAATATCAATCGAATCTTACCGGTTCGACCTTTAGGCAAATCCGTTGCGATTGGCTTTTCTTTCTTGGTGACCGCGCGTCGGGCCGTTTTCAATGAATGCAATAAGTAAAGCGGCTCGGCATAAGGACTATGGTAGTTGTTATCTGTGTAAAAAAAAGGTGTTTTTTTTTTCAATTACTGCATAATACATGAATTATATAGTAAAGATTAATATGCCTATTAATGAATCACGTATTGGACAAAATACATCGACCGAAAATTGTAATTTCTCCGGCACATAATGACAACCGGATTTCATTAACATTTTACGTTATTCATTTTCTTTTCTACGTTCATATCGAGCTGAGCAATTTGTTTAAAAGCCTGCTACATAATATCATAAAAGTAGTTTTATCATTATATATTATTCTTTTGTACTTTAATTCGTGGTTAACATTTAAAAGTGAAATTGTAATACTCGAGTGATGACATCAATTTAAATAGAGGAAGAATCAATAACAATGCTTTGTGTAGACGTCGACCAATGAGAACCCTGAGAACAGGACGGGTTTCAGTATTTGAATTGAAGGCACTATACACTATACAAAGGCACTCGTTAAAATTCTATTTATTGATGGCAATGGCGTAATTTTAATCGATTATATTAGTGTCGGAAATTCAATGTTTTCTTTCTACTACCGTATATGACGTAAATTCCAATTATAAGGCGGGCACATTTTTATTAATATCAATAATTTACCTCGATTGCTTTGTCGGATTCTGTCTAAATGCTCCTGCAACTGTTTCTCTGTCAGGCCTATTAATCGTGCACCGGCCGCGTAGTGACTCACAACGTGTGGCGCATTCATTCTTTTGTATTTCTTATGGAAATAGCTAAATAAAGAAAACGTTTAAGAAATGCAATTATCAATATGATCATTTCAATAACACCAACAACGTCATCTAGTATGTTTGTTTTTAATACTAGATTCAGGAAAGGGAAATATATACCGATTATCAGTGCTGTATCCAGATACCATCTCCATGACATGGTGCCTGTACCATGTAGGCCTATGGTAGGTTGATGATCTATGATACTATGTGATATGTGATGCTGCCATTTCCTATGATACTGGGAAATAGATACAGTACTGAGAATCGGATGAACTAAGCTATCAAAAACCCATAACCCGATACTGTGAAATATAGGAATTTAACCGGCCATAATCACCCGTTCATTTCCCCGTTTTACCATTCACTTCCATTTCTTTGACGGTCATCAGCGATTACATTTAAATCAATGATCATGTTTAAGAATGTGAAAGCCCAAACGAATGAGATGAAGAATGAATGAATGGATAGTATTAAGAATGGATGAATATGCGTTATGAGTTGTGTATATAATGATTTAGAAGAAAAGATGATTGATTTAAAAAAACGATATTTCTTTTATACTAGGTTAACTTGTCAACTTGACTAACTCAAGCTGCAAAAATAGCAATGCATTATGTTGTCGGCGAAGAATGATAAACTTGGAGTAGTTGGGACAAGTGTATCTAACTAGGATGAAGCATTACGCAGACGGGTCCTAATATATGCCTCTCACACACGAGTGTACGATATCCCTTACCATTACAGTATAGTATGCCATACTGGACAGTACGTATGGATGACATGATGAGAGAATATATGGAGGAATGTTAAAGGTGTAGATGAATAAATTATTACAAATAGATGTGGTCGTGTAAGGTTACAAAAAAAAAGCAATCACAGAAAGAAGATATTATTTTTTTTACCCGACAAGCTCATCCATCTGTTTAAGAGCAGACTTCTTCATAAATTGTGTCAGTGCATCAAAGAGAAGATGCTCTTGACCAGAGTCTTGCTTCGGCAGTTCCTCGTCATTCTGAGCGGCTTTTAAAAATAAACGATGACATTACATTTCAGTCAACAATTAACATATAGGGCCTATATTTTTTTAATTATAAGTTTACGTATCTATTACAGTAAAAACAGATACGGGAATCAAGAACCTTTTTTATATTTAGGAAATGCTCCTAGTGAGGATGGTGTCAGTGGATATGTCAACCAGGATTGAGGTAGGGAGGGTGTTTGCAAAGGGTTGCCAAACCTTGCTAGCAATTCACTCTTGATAAGGCCGCTTTGATTAATTAGTTAGTCAATTTATTGTAACCTTACCAAACATTTCCAGAAATTTTTCTGTATTGGTCATCAATGTAAGAAACTCCTGAAAGTCAATTTCTCCGTTACCTACAAAAACAAAAAAATCATTAATTAAAAAGCCTTTATTTGTCTGATTTTAAGATATCAATTAATTCAATAAATAATTGAATTTTCATCGTATTTGTATTAATATATACTATAATATAAAACCATAATCTACGGTATAACGATTCCGATCCGCTATTTATCGATATTCTCAATACAAAATGTTTATTTTTATACGACAATGTTTCATTATCTTACCGTCGACATCAATTTGGGAAAGAACATCTTCGATTTCCTTATGTGAGATGTAGATATCTACCGATGCTAGTGCAGAATGCAGCTCATCTGCGTCGATAGATCCTTCGCCATTAGTATCGAACAAATCAAATACTTCCTGGAAAGCTGTATGAAGATAAGAAGAGAGTAATTTGAAATATATTGAAATAGTTCAAGTCTTTTCTTTAGTCATCTAAACTGCAGTAAAGTAAAGTTAATTTTAACAACAGAGATCGTTTTGTTTAATTTAGGCAATGGCTTCTCATGTTAAGATTGAGTAGGGGTTACGCCGGTGTATTGGTTTATTTTCAACCATGTAGTTTTTTATAGACGAATAACGCTGTTTGGTTCAGATATTTACGACACGAAGAAACCTTTAGGAAGAAGAAATTGTGTTTGTCCTTCACGCCTGTGTGCAATTCAGTTACGCTACAGATTTACATTATTAAGTAGATATGATATAAAGCTTGATAGTAGTAAAGGCCAACTCAGACAGCATCGTACGACGAGGCCCGACGAAATGTCTTGACTCGTCGGTGCTGTCTGAGTTGATTCCTGACGAGACGAGTCATCTTGAGATAGTGTAGCGTCGGGCGTAGTTTTTAGGTCGTCAGGAGAACTTTCTCGGACGAGAGTTTGCCTTAAGTCTATCGACTTCCAATATCTAACCTTCAATTTGCTTGCTGGTGAGGGAAGGCTCTTCTAATTTTTTCTGTTTTGGTGCCTGTACACTTCCTCGACGTCGATGTCCTGAGGCAGCAGTTGGCGTTCCAAACGGAGAAACGCTTTTCCGTCGACCACCACCACTGGTGCTCATGCGACGTCCTCGGTTGAGTTCGTGAGCATATATACTGATACTGGTGCGGCGGCGGTTGGCCTATTAGAAACACCAATTGTGATCAAAGAAGTAAACTGCGTAATATCCACGTTAAAGATGAAGACAAACCAAATAAATGGTAATCAGAATTATGATTTGAAAGATAAGATTATAAAAGAACAATATGCACAAACGAAGGACACAAGAAAGTGTCCCATTGATATGGGTGTCCATTCAATAGGGATTAAAACATAGGCCTATTTCCCCTCGATCATTCTGTATGGGTGCCCCAAAGAAAGAGGGGTTAGGCCTAGGCTGTTGTTGCGATTTTATAACTAAATAACCATAAAAAGTGCTTAAATAACAGGGAAGACAAAAATACACAAAATGTGCGTAATTGTGATACAACACAATACAAGTGATTACATATACAAATTTAGCGTTTGATCGCATATTAAATTCAAGTCGTTTAACATTTCTTTAAAAAATATTGTTGGCATAAATTAATATGCGTCTCTCCCGGGCCCTGTTTATGTGATTATCCCCCATAAAATAAAGCTCTGTGCTTTTTAATCTTCAAATACGCCATTGAAACATTTCATGCACAAACCTTGGCGTTCTTTAAGGACATTTTTCGTTTGACGTTGGATTTGACAAAAGAATTTTGTCGATTAGGTGTATCGACATTTACTGATCCTTTCGGAGAATCACTCATTCTTGTCTGCTCAACCTGATTAGCATGCAGAAACACAGCTCCTCTTCGTTGGGTGCCTTCTGAAGACATCAATAGATATTCCAAGACACTAAATGATTTAATAGGTATAATCTTTAGACATCCTTCTAACGAGGGCCCATTGCTAGACGTTATCGCATGCAGGTGTTTGAGGAATGTATTGTATGTGTAGAGCGCGTAACGATAACAACCGTCTTCGTAACCAGGCGCACGCGTGTTTTTGATAAAAATTAGCCTCTAATGTACGCGCCGCGCACACAATATAAGCCGTGCTAAGAAAATGCATACACAGTATGCTTACTCCCAATAAAGTATCGATATCTTAGGCCTATTGTTTTAATTGTGTGTTTTGTTACATTGTTTGACCGAGAGCGAGGAAGGAACAGAGAAGAGGAATACAATGTCGACTGCTTTGAAGACCGCGATGATATTTTACAAATACCGCAATTGAAAAAAGTAATTCAATACAAAATAGAAAATAGTTGTGTTGGAATTATGCATGCACAACCATGCACACTCAATCAAAATCAATAACTATATATATATTTCAAATTTAACTATTGATTGAAACGCCAGGTAGCATACCAAAGAATTGCTGCAATATAAATTCAACGATGAGCCACCATTAAATTATGTATTCAGACTTTGAAAAATAAAGTCAATAAAAAATGATCGATTTTGGTGGTGGTATTGTTTGAAACCAGAGACCGCCTGATGCGAGTTCACTCCCTTCCTTTCCATCCCATCAAAATAATTTAACGAAAATACACATATTTTTAAACAAATTATGAATACATCAGAAACTAGAAAGCCACTCCGAGAGTGCATACCTCCTACATATGATTTCTCCGGTAAAAAAAAATATATATATATTTGTGTGCGTCTTAATGCTGTTTGTGATTTAGGCTAATTTCACTACAAGCATGTGTGTATGCGAGTTTGGTGTAATGGTTATGTAACAAGTCTTTCAATTAACAATAGCTTCAGTTGACTAACAATAGAACAGCAACGCGAAAATCAAACGAGTGAATTTGAAAAGAAATAGGTTTTTTAAACTACTCGCATCAAAAAACGTGTACATTAAATCAAATTATGTTTTAAAGTTACAAATCACAAATTATAACTCTTGCCTCTTGTAAATTTTTTGGACAGGTAGTTCTCGAGAGAAAATGCAATTTAAGTTTATTTGTCACTTTAAGACTGCTCGCCGGCTTTTGAAAAATTCTGTCCTATCTTTTAACACTAGCAGGTCTGAAAAGTATATTAAAAAGTGGTCCAGAATTGGGACCATGGTCCCAAATGGTCCCACAATTTAATGGAATGGTCCTTGACCACATATCTATCTGTATATTCATTTTAGTAAAGATCTTGTAATTACTTTTTGAGTAATCCTGCTAACAAACAAACTAGCCCTCGCGCATAGCGCGATACTTGGCCAAATCAAAATTGGCCTCCTGAAATTGACCCAATTTTCACCAAAAGTGTGTGTCTTATGCTGTGTGATTTAGGCTAATTTCACTACAATCATGTGTATACGTGTTTGGTGTACAGGTTATGTAACCAGCCTTTAAACGAACAATAGCTTCAGTCGGCTAACAATAGAACAGCAACGCGAAAAACACACGGGTGAATTTGAAAAGAAATAGGTTTTGTAAACTACTCGCATCAAAAAACCTCTATATTAAATCTAATTAAGTTTTAAAATTACAAATCGCAAATTATAACTCTTGCCTCTTGTACAAAAATGAAGTTTTTTGGACAAGTAGTTCTCGAGAAAATGCAATTTAAGTTTACTTGTTAATTTAAGACTGCTCACCGGCTTTTGATAATTTTTAAAAGTAGTCCAGAATTGCACCCGATTCTCGTACGGTTCATGTCTAACAACAAGAAACTGCTGCGCTGTTTCATGTCAAGCGACCATAACAGGCCCGTCCATATCACGCATGTGTCACTGTTGCATGTCCCAGTACTGTACTACTGTAAAACTTCATTCATCTAATGTGAAATTGTCCGCCGGCAACCAGAGTCGAGTCGTAGGCCCAACCAAACAATGGAACTCGCTCGTGATTGGTGAACATTATTATAGACCTGGGTTAAACTAGGAGGCCAAGGCCCTAGATTTGTGTATGTTTCGAACAGTGTATGCAATTCTAGGATTTAGATTTCTGTTTAAGCAAACTATCAGGATATTTCAGTAAAAATGTCGATGATTTTCCACCAAGAATTAGTTAGCGAAATGTCTGTACAAGTTCGCCAAATTTGGTACGGGTTGACCTGATCGTCTCTAAAATGGGTCCGATATCGCCTTGGACGAGTCCTCCTAAATACCAAGCCCCCCTATCAATAATTATAACTTGGAGGACCCTCTTGAACCATGCTTGAACCGACCCGACCGATCGTATGTCAACCCTTTCTAGCCTGCCTAAGGAGACCGTGCAGTTTTGTGCCAAGATAAGTATAAATAAATATAGATATAAAAGTATATATAAATATATGTAAGCTAGGCCTAGCCTAGTGGTGGCCTGTAGTAGGCCTAGCTAGACCTATCTAGTAGGCTAGGCTAGCCGTGATTATTTACCCATGCATCCGCCTCAGGATGCTCTAGCTGATTGCTCTATGAGGCCAGGCCTCATTATACCCTAACACATTTTATATATGATTCATACCCAAGTTTAATTAAATGCTAAATGCCTAGTAGTATAATGTTCGATTCGGGTATGAACTGACCAAAATATATACAATTTGGCATGGGTAAGAGTGGCATGGGTACGAGTTTGTTATGGTACGAGTTTGTTATGGTACGGGTGAGCCAGTATCCCCTCCCCCACCCCCTTAGCTAGGCTAACCAATGGCGATCCACCTATGGCATGGCTAGGCCCAGTAGTATCATCCATTTCCCGGTCTTCTTGAGATAAAATTAAACTAATGATGTTTAACTACATTTTTGCTACAAACTACAGCACTAAACTACTAAATATGTCCGGTCAACCCCGTCCCGTACCCATACCAACTCATATCCATGACAGCTGATGCGTATCCAAGTAAAGTTGAATGCTATGTAAAACATTTATTATTTCTTGAAATGGGACCCTCTACCCACTTCACGGCATTTTTCTCGCTCTTCTGTGGTCGATCTATAAATCCTATGATAGACTTTAGGATTTCGTATTCTTCTAGATAACAATTTTTTTTAAAAAAACATCTAATTGGTTAGTGTGATTAAATTTATATTTGTACGTATGTTTCAAACCAAATACAGTAGGCTTACAGTTCTGTATTTAAATTTAAAACATTTCTATTTCCAGATGGTTGTAGCTGTGCTTTCAGAAATAAAAGATATCGTCATGAATTTTTCCCACCCTCGTACCTCCTAGAATTTGATACTACTACTTGGATCTGGGCAATGTCATCAGATAATGATTTGCACATACAGTAGTTACACTAACCCTATTATCAACTAATAATGTGATTTAATAATATTTTTTACAGTTATTTGAAGAAATACATGATTCATTGTGGAAATCGAAGTGATTCAAATACAATAAAAGAGGATAGAACAAATTTGTTGAAATGATGTCCACCATTATTCAGATGTACTGTACATTGTGCACAAAAATATTAGACAGTAGGGTCGTTCTATGCCAAGTTTGGTTTGTTTATTTTCAAAAATGAAGTTTTAACTGGGGTTAGAAAAAGTCACCATTAATGTCACATATTAATAATGCAAATACAAAATAGAAAGTTGTTTGTTGTTTCATATCAAATATAATATGGTACTTGGTTCGTATATGATTGAACAAATATCTTGTACAACTTTAACTTTATGTATTGTCCATGTGTGCAAATCTTTTTTAAATCTAGAGTGACACTGCCAAAGCATAGAAGTTACAATTGTAACAAAATAGCACCCTTAAAAATTAAAAATGCTTTTTCAAGTAAAAATATTAACTATGAATTATTTTACGTTCATAAAGTTAGGGGAGACTGTACTCAATAAAAATATGTAGTTCCCCATAGTATCTCAATTGTGTGTACATTCCATTACCCAAATGATATCGGACCTATATTTTAATGTATAATAATAATGCAACTATAAATGTACATTTACACAATGTTTATGCAAAATGTTTTACCTCTATAATATAATTTCAAAAGATTTTAATTGATTGACTATACATAATAAATATTATTTTATTAATTTTGATTTGATCATTTACTTTACAATAGTATCTTTTGTTTTTTATTAAATATGTTAATTAGTAACCAACTGAAATAAAATTTAATACATGTTGCGATCCGTGAAATTAAACTATATTAAAGCACTAATAATGTATTTGACTTGTTTGCTTTAATTAATTATCAACAACATTTACACTAACACCAAACTGCAGTCAGTCAGCCATAACAGGTAATTTTATGATGGTACACTTGTTCGGCTACCATATAAAGGAAGAATTTCCAGTATACAGAATATGCCACTGGTAAACGCGCTAGACGAGAAGAATACAGTAATAGGATGTACAACAAGCCAAGTTTAATTGTTCTAGATAGTTATTCATTTAAAATACCATTTACATACAGTTATATACAATAAGGATTTAAAAATATTACATACACTATGACTATATGAGTTAATTACACAGGCTTTTGCGAGTATTAATGTGCAGCAATCATACCAACTCACCCAGCCTGATGAAGTCAAATTATTAATGTACATGAGCCCAGACATCAATAAAAAAATTAATGCTCATATCAATAACAATGACCAGATTATTTTATTGTTGATCAACTTCACAATTTACAAAAGGGCCAAATATTTCATTATTGACTGATTTGGTAAAGGGTGGTGGCACACCAATAACTGATTCTACCTATCCGAAAGATGCATTGGTTTTATAGTAGATTGATTTGGATGATGCTATTGTACAGTTATGTATATGTTATTCTACATATATGTTACTCTACATATACAAACACATTACCTGGTTTATTCTCATTGATGGGTACACCCACACTTTTACATAAATTGTCCATATCTGTAGCTGAAAAATATAAATACGTCACTGCATTAGATATTTTAGTAATGATACAATAAAATTAGCTTTTAATGTTACCATGCAGCAAACAAAATATATATATATTTCTCACAGAATTTGTTGTTAAGTGTAATAAGTACTTTTTAGGATGAGAAATTAAGGTATAATCTCTGAGAAGCTACTTACCACACACAAATGATGTGAACTGATAAAAATTGCTTTGCTTTGGTGGTACTGTACCTCTAAATCATGCCGCTCTCCTGCGAGTGGTGCTAAACCATTCCAAGTTTTTCAAGAGACCTTCTAGTATAGTACAGTATTGAGAAATTTGATTTGATACACTAATAAAGATGCTTAATAATATTGGCTGCTACCATCTTCCGTTGACTGCAATGTAGAAATTGAGACGGACAGTAAATTTTTGTTTATTAATATTAAACATTTCATAAACTGTAACATGGCTTTTACAGTGGTCGTACAGGTATAGAATATAATATAATGGATGGTTTTAAATTTGTATAGCGCATACTAGTGCTAGTAGTATGTAGTAGGCTAGGCAGCCTTCATCATTAGGTCCTGTTTTTAGTATTCAAAGAAATTATTTCAACTCAAGCTTTCTTTGAGACAACTTTGCTGTAAGTATAAGAGTTAGTTAGTTAGTTGCTGGCCAGAGACTCGTCAATTTATTGTTGATATTTTATTACTCCATCGTCGATAACATATTTTCCTGTAACAGTAACTATTATTTCATTTCATCACATTTCATAATTTGTTTTTGTTTAGGTAGTATAAGTGTACATTATTTGATTTATTAAACTAGAAATAAATGGAACTACTAGTAACTTCCCTATTTAAAAATTGTCTTGTCTAGCATCGGCCTTGCCTTCTACTGGGTATAGGTAGAAGGTAGAGCCCGCCGAGGCACTCTGGTAGACACGAGCTAGGCCCCCATTAAAGAAGACCAAGGCCTACCCGTAGGCCGACCTCTCTCGCGGAGTGACTAATAAGCATACGCGGCTAGAGCGAATCTCTTCCCGGTTCCATACACTGAACCACCACTCTAGCTAGCCTACAATATTTAGTGAGACTCGTCAATTTACTATTAAGGCATGCATTGCTAGATATTTTACACATTGATAATACATTTTCTCATATTGGAAGTACTTATTATTTTAATTCATTATGTTTCATACTTTATTTTTTTAGACGTTAGTTTCCTTCCTTGATTGAATGAATTGAAAATAAATAAACATATTGTATTAATTAAAGGTTCCTTTAGCAAAATGGAATAACCTTTCCTGTAGTATAAGAATACAAAAATAATTGGGAGCTCCGTACCTGTGCGATGAAGTCTGTGAGTTAAAGAATACTCGAGCGGAAGAATAACACACACACTAACCTAATCTATTTACCAGCAAAACAGCGTCCTCTCCGATTTTTTCGCGTAGATTTTAAATAACGAAAAAATAAATGTCAAATAATAGCTAATTAATGACTAATTATTACACACACTTAATATTTAATAGTGTAAGTTTGTTCCACACATAAAACAGCATTTAATTCCAAAATTGTAATACAATTATATTGGAAAGTTAGATTTGTATTGGTAATTGAAATTTATTATTTGGACTAATAATAAAACACTGTAAAACAGCATTCAAAAACTATCGCGGAAAAATACTTAATCATTTGCAATTTTGTTCAAATCTGGTACAAGCATTTTATATGTATTTGTTCATCTTTGGTAGAAAAATTGGGTAATTTACTAAGATTTTAGATTGTTTGGACCATTTGTAGTTTCAAAATATGATGCCTATGAACACATATGCAACTTGAACTCATTTAGTGAAAATGCTCCTATTAATAATGTACAACAAAAAGAATGACACAGTATTATTCTTTTACATTAATAATAGGTGAAGGCAAATCTTACAACTTGAAGTGACACAAACTTTTTTTTTACGGAGACAGAGTATTTTTCTTTAAAATAATGTTACTATTATTAGGTCTAATGCCTTATTTTAAAATGTATTAAACTTAGTTGATTGAAATTGACTCTTTCAGGTGTAGCTACTACACATCTAAATGAACTACTTAATATCATTTTATTAATTACACATAAATACGGGTACATGGGAAGAGGATGTTATCAAAACCAGTAACACCCTACATGGCAAGTGCACCCGTAGCCAGTTTTTTTTCTTTAAAAAGGGGCAAATGCAAGCAACTGAAGAAAAAATATATTTAAGTCTACCTATTAGATGAAAAAAAGTCTGCTGGCTAGGAGAATTGGCCATAATTCTCATGAGTTAGGCATTTACTAGCAATTTCGCTGATGGTCTCTGTGTGAAAAGGGCACTTAAGAAAAAAAAAGTGGGTGGAACCCATTTGTTGAAATAAATGTGAATATGAATGAATGAATATTCGAGTGGCCATTATGATGACGTCACAACATTTTTCATGAACTAAATTTCTTCATTTCAGCCTTTTAGTGGAATATTTAACAGTAACATGACTAATAATGATTATTATAACAATTATTATTTCGCATAATATGTGCAACTTCCATCAATTGGTACATGTGTATTATGAACAAAGTGAACATTACTAAAAGTAGGCCTTTAATAATGCTCTGTTGCAAAATATACTCTCAAGAAGAAACTAGGAAATTAGGAGTGTTGTATGTATACATTTTATTGCAATACCATATAAACCAATAGTAACAACAAGACATGTAATTTATTGTACTGTTAAATAAAACAAAATACTAATTTGTACTATAAATATCTAAAACATCTTTTATTAACAGTAATTTCTTTGTCACACTAAAATATCACATACAACTAAAATTATTTGATATTTATTTTTAAATGTTTATTTGATAATGCTTTTTCATAATTAAGGAATATTTTTAGGTGCTAAATTCTGTCTTGGACGGGTGATGGTCCTAACAGTGTCATTTCATCCTCAAACCCTATTTCTTCATATGTCTGTTTATGTATTCACACGATCCTGTATTTTATCCTGTAACAATAAATACAACTGTAATTACATGATCACCGAAACAACTCATTAATAACATACAACATAACATATAAGGATGAGTAAAAATGTTAATGTTAAACAAACCAACTATTAAATTGTGTAATATGCCATGTACAATGTTGCCATTGCAACTAAATAAAAACACAGAAATGAATACAAGTGTAACTACACATTAACACAAACAGTGGATAGGGGAAAATCTGGCTTTGTACTAGGCTGTATTGTAGACTTACTTTTAATCTGCACAAAAATATCCTCATCCTCTAATATTTCATATGGACCACTACTGTAGCTTTAAAGATTGATTGAAAATAATTGTTAAACATATCAGCCTTTTGTTAAGCATCTCAGCTTAAAAACAGAAGTACCTCCAAGATTTAAGGCTGACGGTTAAGAGTAATTAGATTTATAAGACTTCTTCATCCAAGACCAAAATTTGTTGTTGTTATTTTTCATTTCATTAGCAAGTGCTTGTAAGTAAGAGTAGTACTTGCTCCTACAAAGTTTTTTGAAATTTGCACGAGCAGTAATACAGAATCAGTAAGATACTTCTTCTTGAATTTAAGGATTTTTCTTTGGACTTAAGATGAGCAAAAACTATGTATAAGTACGGTTAAAGAAGAATGATAAGAATTAAAAATGTCATCATTACAATTAACACTATTAGAAATATCCTTATTGCAACAAATCAGGTCTAAAACATAAGTAGGTTCTTTATTAATTACATTGAAAAAAACCAAAAAGGATTAAAAACAGAGTCCAAGAAACTTAAAATCGACAGCTAGTAGACAAACCATGTAATCATTATGTTAGTTAATATGTACAGCAAGTTGCACTGGCAATGCAACGAATAGAAAACACTGGCATCAATACCAATACAACTACACAGCACAAACATTGAATAGAGGCAAATTGGGCTGTCTACCTGACTGTGCACAATACCACAAAGTGAATAATTTGGCTTTAAACTAGACTGTGCTGTAGACTCATAACTTACTTTTAATGTGCACAATATCAACATCCTCATGACATTTCTATGGGAAAATTTTGCAAGTCCAATAGCATGCATGACAACCTGTGGATAGAAGCGCAATGACTGATTAGGACATATTTCATAGTTAAATCATGGACCTATAAATTAGATTAATTTATAGGTCGATGGTTAAATTATCAAGTTAAAATAGACAGCTAGTACACAAATCATCTAATGATATTATGTTAGTTGATATGCTATGTAGGCCAACATCAAGTTGTACTGGCAATGCAACTAATATAAAACTACAAAGCACAAACAGTGAATAGAGGCAAATTGGGCTGTACATGGCTGTTTAGTAAAATCACAACTTACTTTTAATATCAACATCCTCATGATATTTCTCTGGAAATGCTGCAAGTTCAATAGGAACAAACTGTGGACAGAAACAAAATGATAATGCCTAATTAAGACATGTGTAAACTATGAAGTCTAAAATAGACAGCTAGTAGACTAGTATTTTAGAGCTAGTATTTTATCTTCAACAAGTTGTACTGACAATGCAACTAGTATTAAAAACCCAGCAATTTATAGCTTGTTGACAAACCATCTAATCATTTTGTTAGTTACATGGCATGTACAAAAAGTTGTACTGGCACTGTACTAATATAAAATAAAACTCAGTGTACAGTTACAATGATATACTGTAAAATCTTTTATTTTCATGGCACTAAATTTTTGCAATTTCATGATTTCAAGCATTTCGCCATTTTGATTTTCATAATGGAGCGTTTTTCGTCCATAAGTTTTTCAACATACACTTAATAATTGTAGCAAAACCATAATGCTAAGTTTTAACCAACATGTTTTGCTTAGTATTAAAATTATTATTTGGCTAGGGCTAGCTTATTGGGGGGCTAGCTTAACAGCCATAGCCTGCCTAGTTTTCAAAGCATTTTAGCGAAATTTTATACTCACTAGGCCTATGCTTGTATAATATTCATAACAATACAGTATTTTATAAGACGCAAATTCAATAAAGCCTTCCCGCGATTTGTTTTAAAAACTACACATCAACCCTACCATATATTAACTGTCAATAATTACTGTTTAACAAGAGGTCAAACTATAGCCTGAGAACACATCAACACGGTATCGGCTAAATTTATGATTCTTCTACTAGCCTTTTTTTCAGATTACCTTTTTTCAGATTTTCATTACACGTAATCTGTGTATTTTTTGCGTGTTAAACATAACTGTAACCTCAAAAAGTTTAGCAGAAAGCCTTAGCAGCAAGTAAGTTGGTAGGTCTAACAAATGTTTCATACATTTAAATATTAAATCAAAAATATCCGGTCAGATTATGTGAATCAAATTTGCTGGCTTATAATTAAACAAGATAGTTGACATCAGACATCAGCCAACACGAAAGTTTGGCAAGTGTAAACCTGGACAGTGGGGAAAAACAGTAAAACTGTCATAACTTGTGAATGATTTTTACTTACTTTACAAATTTCAAGAACATAAAATTTTTTTTTTTTTGACTGGCTGAAATATACTTTTGGACCACAGTCCAAACATCGAAAAAAATGTACATTATTAAAATCTGCACCACATGAACTGTGGGCCTGCCGGCCCATCATCTTCAGTTTTGGGTCAGTCATAGGCGTTGGGCACAATAGTCTTACCGTTGGGTCTGATAGTTCTAATGTTTAGCTGGGCTTGGTTGTTTTATATTCTGGTTTGAAAATCTTTTTCAATATTTTAAATAACCAATATTCCATGATCAACTGTTTTATATTGAGTTCTTATACCTACTTTTTAACATGCCATGGATAATAAAGAGATATAAAACTTAAGTTTATCGTTATAATAATAATATTCATTTTTTACCTAATTTTACATTTGCAATCTTCAATTTAGTTGAGTACTGCGTTACGTAGAACATCATTTGACCTATTTTTCAAAACTGAGGGGAAAAAAAAGTGCAAATTTGTTTAATACAGTAGTACAAATTCATCTGTTTTATAAAATGTTGTTATTATGAATGAACCGATCACCGATTGTCTTTTCCCATTAAAAAAACAAATTTGCGGCCCAAACGTCCTAAAAGTACATTAGTTTGTCCTGATCGTCTTGAAATGACCCTCATCATCTGTGAACCCGATTAATAGTTTGACAACCGGCTATCCCCCACTAGGCATAGGTTTAATAGGATCCGTTACGAGTAAGCCAAATAATTAGGTAGTACGGGTTTGCATGGGTACGGGTTAGCCGAATTGAGTACAAATTGACCAATTTGGGTACGAGTTGGCATGGTTACGGGTTGACCAGCATCCTTCCTACTAACCTTCTTGAGGCTATGGCATAGGGCCTATGTGGTGGTAGGCTAGAGGGTCTAGTAGTAGGCTAGGCCTGGCCTACCTAAACAACAAGGCCTAGCCTAGAGTAGTAGTATAGTAGTACTAGCCTAGGCTAGTAGACTACCTAGAGGGGATTCTAGAGGCCTATCATAACCTACTACTAGATGGTCAGTTTATTCAATATTTAATGTACATCTAATAGAATTTTAAGGGACAAAGAAAACCAAGTGGGAATTGATCAACCAGATAGATCCTAACTAACAACATTCATACGAATGAGGGACGAATTGACCAGACCGATTCAATTCAGCAATTGGTCTAGGTGCACACGGCACGTACGTAATATGTGGTAGCTGGTTGGCCATCCGGCCAGCAGGCGCGACAACTTGTTAACACAGTTTTACATCGATATAATATACAGTATCTACTATATAATTAAGTTTTAATATAACTAAGCTTATATAATATTATAGGCAGGATAATGCATCACTTGATATTTTTTATACTTAATTTAAATAGTTTATACGTAAGTATTATTTTTAATTTATGTCAAAAGATGACCTTTTGATACGCGATTTTAAAAATAAAATATCACTTTTAATCTGTCAATAAAAAATTAATAGATAATAAATAATATGTCAGGCAAGTACAAAAATATAATAATGCATTTAATTAAATTGTAAATGAAATGTCCATGTAACTGATATTACAATATATTTACAAAAATGATAATGGTAACAATTAATAATATCAATTGGCATTCAGTCTGGTTGCCGGCGGACAATTTCACGTTAGATGAATGAAGTTTTACAGTAGTACAGTACTGGGACATGCAACAGTGACACATGCGTGATATGGATGGGCCTGTTATGGTCGCTTGACATGGAACAGCACAGCAGTTTCTTGTTGTTAGACATAAACAGTACGAGAATCGGGTGAGAATTGGAACCGTAGTCCGGATTTTAACCAAAATTGGGCAGTGTCGTCTTTGCACCAGGTGACATGTCTGGTAGTAATTTGGAGTCATTTGAATCAAAACTGTGAGCGCTAGAGTGATGACAAACAAACAAACAAACAAACCGCACCAATCAACATACTTTATCGCACTTTGTAATAATATTTATCGGACTTTGTAATGACAGTTATCGCACTTTGTAATAATAATAATTATCGCACTTTGTAATATTGTAATAACAGTTATCGCCCTTTGTAATAATAATTATCGCACTTTGTAATAACAGTTATCGCACTTTGTAATAATATTTATCGGACTTTGTAATGACAGTTATCGCACTTTGTAATAACAGTTATCGCACTTTGTAATAACAGTTATCGCACTTTGTAATAACAGTTTGTATAACGATATCCATTACAAAGTGCAACAACAAACTGTCAACAATATTTTTCACAAGTGGTGCGATTAATAATAAAAGTTATCGCACTTTGTAATAACAGTTATCGCACTTTGTAATAACAGTTATCGAACTTTGTAATAACAGTTATCGCACTTTGTAATAACAGTTATCGCACTTTGTAATGACAGTTATCGCACTTTGTAATAACAGTTATCGCACTTTGTAATAACAGTTATCGCATTTTGTAATAACAGTTATCGCACTTTGTAATAACAGTTATCGCACTTTGTAATAACAGTTATCGCACTTTGTAATAACAGTTATCGCACTTTGTAATAACAGTTTGTATAACGATATCCATTACAAAGTGCAACAACAAACTGTCAACAATATTTTTCACAACTGGTGCGATTGTAATATTACAAAGTGCGTAAGTACAGACGTTTTCTAAACTCATGTTTATGTTCATATTTGGCTCCTTATAAATTCTAGATCCGCTTCGACAATGAGCAATTTAACTCTATATTCCATTTGCACTGTATTGTCTATACTGTATTCCAGATAATCTTTAGTAAATTTAATTATTAGATATATTGATTTCCTATAACACAACATTTCTAAATATAAACGTCCTTGTTATCTATATTCATAAAACTAAACAACACTCAAATTAAATTAAATTGATTGTGTGGCAAACTAGGACAGTAGTCAATTTTAATTAAGCATGAATAAAAAACATGGACAAATGATAACGAGAATTAATACATCACATAAAAAAATCAATCAACCTACTAAATTAAATTTAGTTTGCGACATAAGGACAGTAGATGTAGTATTATAAAAAAAACTGGATTTACTAAAGACATCACAAGAAAAGACAAGACATCAATAATGACAACTAAAAGGTAGAATTCAGTGAATTATACAGCTATAACATGCGCAAACACCAGGTCTCCTCAGATCACCAACACTACCACCACCACCACCCAAGTTAAGCAACACTGGGCCCAGTATAGATCTGGGGAATGATGGTAGGCCGATCGTCTGGGAATATCGGGTGCTTTAGTCTAAAGAACAAAGTGTGAATGGTAATCGGGCTAGCATGCGAGAGGTGGGTTTCGAGCCTGTTTGTACCATATTGATTGTATCCTTAGGCAAGATGCTTCAGTTTCATTATTTGTTGTTGCAATAATAGCTATATAACAGACCATGCCTATTGGTTTTAGGAAAATCGATATATTTGTGACGTCATAACGACACAATATAAATACCACCGATATACACAATAGTGTAACCCTTTAGTATGTGACACGCGATAATAATTAAATTATTTTTAACATATTGATGAATAGTCTATGAGTAAATATACTAAACGTGTACTGAATAAATTAATTATATACAAATTATATTGAAGGTAGATATGTAAACAATTAACATGTTATAAGCATTTTAACCTGCTATAAAGTACTTAAAGATATATATATATATATATAAATCCAAAGGCAAATTACTGAAAAAAATGACAATGCTGTGGGTATCAGTGGCTGGATCTCAATGGAGATACAAATAAAAAAAAAGCGAAAAGCTAAATCAAAACGATAAAGTAAACAGCCAGAAAAGTTAGCAGAGCTTTCGGGCAACACTAGCCCTTCATCAGTGATATATACAAAAATATAAAATTGAAAAAATAATAATTAATTTAATTTTCATGTACGTGTAAGTACTGTACGTAAGTAAGTGTGTAAGTAGAGGAGTGAGTGGATGGGAGAGTAAGTAAATAAGTAAGTAGAGTAAGTATAAAGTAAGTAAGTACAGTAAAAAAAAAAAACATTTTTAAGTAGAAAAGTAATGTATTGCTGTGCTATCAATGTCAGCGTGTGTCTTGAAAATTCACTTTTTATCTAATATTTCAAAAGGATGGGGAAAATAACATAATATGATTAACATTTAAGTACTGTATCAAATAACATCTCAATTAGGGTAGGTGAGTTCACTTTTATGTTTTTCATAGAGATCGAATAACTTATCAAAATCAATACTCGACGGTCCTATTGTGCTAGCTGCCTGTGATGGTGCCTTTATCCCTCCTGTCAAAGTTGATGTTGTGGACCTAGACAAAGTGAAAATGAAGTAAATTCAAAAATGTTGTATAAAAAATACATTCTTGAGTTGAGTCGGTTATTGATTGTAAGAAAATATCAACGATACTCTATTACTGAAGAGTGGATTTCTATGGCAGTGTTTATATTAATAATAATAATAATATTTATTTCCACAAATAATAAAGCAAAATACAGAGTAGCATAATACTGTAAATATACAACTGATAATGAACATAAATAATATAATGCAAGAAAAGAAGTTGGTAAGTGGAAAAGGGACGCCACAGCAAGCAAGCTTAAATTTGGGCGCCCATCTCAATAGTGAAACAACTTAAACTTTAACGTTTTAAAATATTGATATTAATTATTATAAAAAAAACAATTGATAATTCAGTTATATGCGATTACAAATTAAACAATTTTCATAACATAAACACCTATTTACATTGTTCCTGTATTCAATAATATATACAATTTTAATTTTCCTTTTGAAATTATACAAATTATTACTCATTCTAATTTCGTTACTAATATTGTTCCATATTCTTGGCCCTTCATAAGATATTCCCCTTTGTCCCAGGTTTGTGTTCTTTTTGATGATATACAAATTTTTATTGTTTCTCGTATCATGTACATGAATAGAGTCATATGTTTGAAAAAAAAGAATGAAAATTTGATGGCAGTTGATTTTTATTGTATTTAAACATAAAAAGTGAAACACATTTTTTATATAGATCATAAACGGTAAGGGAATTAGTTTTAATAAATAGTGGTATGGTAAAGATGGATGGTAGTAGTTTGTTTTACATATAATTCTTAAAGCCTTTTTTTGAAGTACATGGATACGTTTCATATTTTTGGCATCAGTAGTTTTCTCAGACTGTTATACAATATGATATATTTGGTAAGATCAGTGAGTTGTATATAGTTAATAAGACTTTATAGGGAAGGATTTTTATTAAAAAGTTTATTTAGGGAACCAATCATAATAGAAATTTTGGTGGCTATGCCATGTACATAATACGAGAACGTCCGGATTAGGTCCAATTCAATACCAAGAAATCGTATGCTTTCTACACGTTCTAGTACATCATCGTTTATTTTGAGCTTATTTAGGCCAATATCAATTGGTTTAGTTTTGCCTTTAAACAATATGTATTTCGTTTTTGTTACATTTACAGTAAGCATGTTTGCTTTGAACCACATACTTAGACGATGTATTTCATTATTCATTATATTAAATGCAGTATCAATATCATCATGTTCTAAGAAAACGTTGGTGTCATCTGCGAACATTATTGTTTCTGTTTGCGTACATACACCAGGCATATCATTAACATACAATAGAAACAATAACGGCCCCAATATCGAACTCTGGGGCACTCCGTGTGTTATCTCTGTGTAATCAGATTTCTACATACTGTTTCCTATTACTTAAGTAGCTTACAAACCATTCTAGAGCAATGCCTCACCATAATACCTTAGTTTATCAAGCAATATGTCATGATTCATAGAGTCAAATGCTTTTGACAGATCTAGAAAGACCCCTACAGTATTACGATTTTTTTATTATCAATTGCTTTGGTCAATGTGTCTATTGTTTGAAGAAGTGCTTGTTCGGTTGAGTGTCCCTCCCTAAACCCATATTGCGACTTGCTAAGTATATTATGTTTAAGTAAAAATGACATTGTTTGATCGTATACTACCCTCTCATAGATCTGAGATAGACATGGTAAGATATCGGTCTGTAATTGCTAACCTCATCTTTATTAACCTTTTTATACACAGGCACAGTTTTTGCTATTTTTAATTGATCTGGAAATATACCACTCTCCAGTGATTTGTTAACAATATGAGCAATTGGTTTTGAAAGTAGGTCATAATTACTTACAATCTATTTTATCATTATATCATCATGACCACATGACTTATTCTTATCTAATTTACTTATATATTTCATAATATCATGTTCAGTGACAGCCGTACATTCTGTGGCTGTTCTGACTACTTCCAATATTTCTTGCCATTTCATAACCAATATTAACAAAGTATGTGTTAAAAGCATTTGCTATGTCAGTAGACGTGCTATATGTTTGAGTGTACATCTTAATATGATTTGGAATATTTATTTTTCTATTTCTACATAATATTTTATTTATTACTTTCCATGTATTTTTTACATTATTACCGTTTCTTTTGATTTCATTGTCATAATATTCTATTTTCCTATTTCTAATAGTTGTTGTTAGACAGTTTCGGAATCAGTTGTATTTTAATTTATTATTGTGTGTTGGTTTCGTTTTGTATCTTTTATACAATTTTTGTTTTGTTAGGATAGATTTTTGTATACCACTAGTCATCCACGGTGATCTTAACTTATCTGTTTTTATTCTAACTTGTTTAAGTGGGAAACACCTGTCTATTGTAGCAGTTAATTTATTTGCAAATGAATGGTATGCCTCATTAGCATTTGAATACGTTAGGGTATCTTCCCATTGCTCATTCAGGAGTTCTGTTCTAAAAGTTTGTGAACATTGTATTGTGTTTTGTCGTTTAAAAATATATTTTTGTTTCTCTGTTGTTTTAAATATTTCTATCTTGTTTATACAAAATACTGGAAAGTGATCTGATAAGTCTGATATTTAAATTCCGGATTTTATTGATTGGGTGGATATAGAGTTAGTAAATATGTTGTCTAGTAATGTAGCTGATTGGTTAGTGATACGTGTTGGTTTGTTTATGAGCGGAATGAATGAGTTGGATAGTAGGCTGTCAACATGTATTCTGACATTGATGTTTGTTTCATATGAGTTTAGATCAAAGTTTAGGTCCCCCATTAGGTAAGTTTCTTTCCCTTCATTTGTAAGTTATGTGAGATTTCATCGATTTGTGTGTTACATAGTTGTATTAAGGTAATAGCTTTGCGACAGAGAGCTATCCTAAAATCCAGCTGATGTTTTGTCCTACAAAATTGTAATGAATGCTGATGTGCATTGGAAACACACACAGATTGAAAAAACAAGTTTTTTTCTCATAGTTTTCCCAATGCACTGAACATACAATTGATGGACCTAAAAAGGTATGTTGACCAAATTAAAGGTATACACCAATTGTCCTATTTCACAACCCATTATTTTTTACATTAAACTGGTTATCTCCAGATTCTTTGTAGTTACTGAATGCTTGAGAATAAACATTAACATTAAAATTATGAAATACTAGGAAAGACTAAGCTATTCAAATGTAGTAAACCTTCTCAACATCCGTGGTGACAAGTGGGCCATTTCAGATGCCATTTTGACAACCATTATTAGATCCAAGAAGGTAAGAAGAACAATTTTCAAATGTAGTTTAAAACCTTCCCAGTACAATTCCAGCAATTTTGATACACTATACAATCGAACAAAAGCAGCATAAGCAGTGAAAAGTGAGAATTTCTAACATTGTTGTAGTCATGACATTGGATACAAGAAGGTGGATAATTTAATTTTCAAATGTACTTTAAAACTTTCTCAGTACAATTGCGGTAATTTGATACACCATGTGTATAGATGCGTGGAATAGCTCAAATGTGTATAACCAGTCGTCCCTGGTACAATAACCAAACATTTTCTCTTTTAATACAATTAATTCTTTCATACAAAATGCTCTCACATAAATTGTAAATTGGAATGATTGTTATGTTGTGGCTAATATTTACCTATGGAAATCTTGTTCTTCTCTGGCACTGTAAACCAACTTTTGGATCTTAGGATTAGTGGTAAGATCTTCTGGCAAGCTTCCATCTAGAGTTCTTAAGTCTAAGTCTACGTAGCGAAGTTTCTATGGAGGTAAAATGAAGAGACAGATAATAGAATATTTCAATTAGTTTACTTATGTTTAGTATATCACTTTGGAAAAAACGATGACCACGAAAGTGCTTGTTTATTGACAACCAAAAACAACCATAGCCTAAAGATACATCGCTACAGCTGTAATTGCTGTAATTAACCATAAAAAACAATTAGCTCTAAATCTGATTACCAATAATAATGAACCACCTCCTGTATTTTAAGTAATTAAATACTTTGTAGGGCTAACCTCATGAATGTTTTAGGATGGTCCTACCCCACATAGAAGGACATAGAAATGTTGGTAGACATTTAAGGAAATAACCTTTCAGGTTAACTGGGCTGTGATACAACTTAAACTAAACTTAAACTTAAACACAACTTAAACTTAAACTACTTTCATCTACCCTAAGATTCTCTTTGTGTCGATCTGCCAACAAACGGTGCTAATTCATATGTCTACAATAACAGGGGCTGGACAAGGGTGTGGGCTGGGGTGATACACCTTACTTCTCTGGAGGATGCACTGGGTTTATTAAAGTACACACAAGCTAGATGTACACACAGGACCTACATCATTTTAAATCCTTATTTGAGAACACAATTAGTTCTACTACCAGAACTGTATGGTTGAGAATAGCCATGAACCTGTGCTGATTTTATGGCTACGGTGTGGGACAGCTCTGCCTTAGTTGACTTGATCAAAACATACTTACAATTAACTTTTTGACAATCAGTCGCCTTTCGAGTTGACATGCCAGATGTAAAGGAGTTAGACCAGCATTATTCTGGATGTTTGCCACCAGTTTGTCTGTGTCCAGAAGCAACTCAAGAGACTTAAGACCACGTTTCTGATCCGCACATTCAACGGCACGATGCACACATGTTGAACCTTCTTGTAAGTTTCTTGCACATAAATGATTGACCATACTGCCTAAGATTTTGCCAACATTACTAATTTAATAGTGGTATATTACGTTTCATTCAGACATTTCTTTTTATTTTATATTTTCATTACAAAAGAAGCTTTAATTTGCTTCTATTATTCAGTGAGTTAAGTTCCAATAATAAAATAAAACTATAACAAAATTCAGAAGAATTAGTTGATACGCTAGCAGAATATAATATTGCAAAGAATTCACTAACATAAAAAGCACATAAGTCGACAGCTATATAATTTCAGAAGAGGTTAAAGGTAATATCATATCATTTCTTAAAGATATGTTGTCTCCACTGTTAATTTTGACTTTTATAAGTAATTTTTTTTAGTGATTTACTTTATTAAAACTGTCTTATTTTTTCTTAATCTTTTTTTCATGTTCTTGGTGGACAATACATCCTAAACTTGAAAAAATGAACCTCATACGACAAAGTTTGGTATCCCACGTTTAATTTTTTTAACATGAGAATTGAATATCACAATTGAAAATTAAATTTTTGCCAATAGAGACCACTAGTCTTGTCTAGCTTCTAATCCACCAAGCTGATTGCTAGGGTTAAATTCAATTTTGTTTATCATATCCTATGTTTGATAATTTTTTTTTACATGATAATTTTCCGGAAAGAAAATATTATCATCCATAACAATATGAGAATGGAATAAAAAAGAATAAATGAGATAACAATTCAATTGACATTGTCATGATAATATCATCAGTCATAATTATGCATGAAATGATATCTACAACTCATAAGCGACTGGTTCATTGTACTCTTTGAAAATATAAACCAAATAAAGATTAAAATAGAATAGTTAATTATATCTCAACCGTAATAATAATGGTAAATAACGATTATTTTATTTACCTGACGTTTCGCCAACTATCAGTTGGCTTTTTGGCAACTGATAGTTGGCGAAACGTCAGGTAAATAAAATAATCGTTATTTACCATTATTATTACGGTTGAGATATAATTAACTATTATATTTTATTTGGAATACCAACCGAATTAATCTTTTTAATGAGTCAAATAAAGATTATCATTAGTATGATGTTCAAAACAATTGGAAATAAAAACATAAATCTTATACCTTGGTATATGCCAGGCCCATTCTGTGTTATTCCAAAGTACATCTCACTTAAGTTATCTGCTACACTTCCTTGAAATCCTCCCACTACACTCTGATTTCCAATGCTAGGAGCAAATCCTGGTTTAAAAGAAACAACATGTAAAAGGATCAAAGCTGAATGACTACTACATTATGTATTATTAATACTTTTTTCTTTATTCAAATGCAAAAGAAAAGTTGCATGAAACAGAAACATTGTACTATTTGTTTTTGGTTAGTAAAAAAAAAACAGCAATTAGAAATGTCAGGTGAGAATTCTAGTTAATTGAAATACATATTTAGCCTTTCTAAAAAAATATTTCATTAGATGGGAAAGAGGTGGATCCCACACTAACCCCACCCCAATGAAACCCCCAGCCCCACACTAAACCATGTTAAGGAACCCTTTGACAGCATCATTTATCGGTCCCTGTAATTATGACATGTGCTTTTACCTTGTCTAAAGTTTCTTCCATATGCAGAAGCTGTTCTAACAGATGCTGGAGAAGGTTGATACATAGAACCTAAATATAGATACAACAGATAAAGAATTTAAGTAAACTCTCTGTGTGACAATGTTAATTTTCCATTTAGTTTTTTTACTGGGTAGCCTTCATTTAAAGCTAATCATCTGACAATTATTATAAATACTGTAGGTAGGTAGAGGAACTTAAAATTAGTCAGATGGGAATTATTATGAATAATGTTGGAGTGAAACAATGCCACAGTATAGGAGGACAAAATATCAGTTTATTATTATATTATTTTTCCTTCATGGTTACTAATGTTACTTTAGCAGTTTTTTTCTCTTACCAGTTGGGGTCGCAAGCCTCTCATAAATATCTTGAGAGGTGACTTGCGTATGGTCTGCCGACTGTTCAAATAGGAGCTCAGTATCCGTCATGTAAGGTTTCTGGCTTGAGCCGTTCCTCCTCCTCCTCTGAGCAAGCGGCCTATTTGAAGTAAAGGTAGATGATGTTCCTTCGTGAATTCTAGATAATGGGCCAGCAATATTATAGAAACTTCCTCGTAAGTGTTCGTGAGAGACGGTTTGTGTACTGGTAAACAGTGGGCCTTGCTCAAAGAAGGTTTCTTTGGTTTCATGATCACTAAAGTCTGTGTTTGATGTTTCACCATAACTGGTATCTTTTAAAGCAAAAAATAAAATAAACTAAATTAGAAAATTATCCCAGTAATGAACTTTGAACACAAAATGGGACAAACAAATCTGAATGAAGAATTTAGATTTTGGTTGTTTTTGAATTTAGTAATAAATACAAATTTGGGGAGTGGGGTAACTACCCTGGGACAATACAGTATCTTTCCCAGTCTTCAATATATGCTGAAATAATAAATAGCATACCCTCTGTTGCTCACTGCATTTTGCCAAGTATTTTGCTCAGTTTATGAACACTCTTTCTTTCTACTTACTTTACTTTACTACTACATTTTCTATCGTATGAATCAGTGTTAATAGTAATAAATCGTATAGCCCAAACCATTTTTAAAACTAATTTGAAAAAAATAATGAATTTTCTCACATATCAAAGTTAAATAATAACATCTGAATTCAGAAATTGTAAACTAACCAAATAAGTAGGGTGAACGTGCTGGAACACCTGGAGTGGATTCAACAAACGTTCCCGAGTCACTGTCAGAAAAACGATCCACCTGCATTGACCTACATTTTACAAGGAAAATAACATTATAAACTTCACTCACAACTCAGTATATATTTATAATTATTTATAGCTTTTATTTGTTCTTTCTTTAAACTGAAATACACTTTCAATACAAATGTACTGATTTCCAAAGTGGTTCAGTAAACATATTTATAACAAAAAATAAAATATAAAAGAAAAACAAAAAGAAAGAAAAGAGATATAAAACTATTTACAATTGTGAAGGCAAAAAGGTTAATTCATATATGTTTTCTATAGTGAAGATATAAAAGTTGCCAAAGACATATTATGGAGTTCTGATTTTATGTTATTTGGTAGAGAATTCCATAGTTTTGTTGATCTATAAACAAAAGTTCTTTTACCTTGAGAGTTATTCCATAATAAATAAGTAATATAAGTCATTATTACTTTGGGAGCGAGTGCATTTATTATGGTTATCTACAGTAAATTGAAATAATATTGTTAAGTATCTTGGAGCTATTTCTTTTAAACATTTAAATAGCATTATAAGAATATTTTCATTCCATTTTTCTGTAAGTCTACTCCATCCAAGAGTACTTGTCTACAGATAACAATATTCTACCTAATCTTTTGATTAAAACCTGAAGAGAATCTGAAAAACTTATGTTACAATTGGACCAAACACAGCAACAATAATCAAATAATGGAATAATTAAAGCATTTGCTAACATTTTTAAAGTATACATAGGAAGATACATCTTAATACGACGAATCACACCGATACGTTTAGCTATTTTACAAGACATTTTGTCTATATGTTCCTTCCAATTTAGTTGAGGATCAAAAATGACACCTAAATACTCTTTCAATAGTGTCGTTATTATGAAGTAAAGATATATTCTTAAATGTTGCCGTTTTCTGATTTGTGCTGAAAACCATAAGCTTGGTCTTATTAAGATTTAGTGTGAGTTGATTATGGTCAAACCATTCTATAATTTTGTTTAGATTGATATTGAGTTGATTCTGAAGTATTAAAGGGTCAGATGATTAATAATGATTCCTTGTGCAATACCTAATGTTTAACTTGTTTCAATTTTTGTCTGTTTTTATCATCTGTTTTAGCATGAGAAAAAAGAATTTTACTTTTGTATTTCCAAAAGTGACAACAAATATATCTTGTTTCTTGTACTAGTGATTTTAAGAGAATGGTTTATTAGTTGTTCTCAACTCCAAGTTTCAAATCTGTTTACTTAATATGCATTACAAGAATATGTGTTAAAACAAGCGATACTTTCTAGTACTACAAATGATTTTCAGAATAGAGACCGAGATTGAAAAACATCCACTAAATATGATGCAATTTAAATGAAGTGACAATACTAAACTTAATCATTTTATTGTATTCATTTGGTATGCCGTCTAGGGAGTCCCAAAAGCAGGGAACCCACTGTCACCTGAAGGATGTGCATCTAATGATGACTTACTGTACGGTCAGTGGATGACGTAACACATGGGGCAAAGGCCCCTGGTTTAGCACTCCTAAGGATCCCTCAAATGCTGGGTAGTTGCATTGGGGCTGTTCAAGCCTCTAGGTTTAGCCAGTGAGAGTTCATAGTCATTATGCCACTGCTTACGGTCCCACTGTCTTCCGTTCAGCCACTCACTCGCATATATAGTGTGAATGAATTGGGATCTTTAATGAAAGCTGTTAAAATACTGATACCTTTCAAAATCCTCTGCATTCTCTTCTAGGAATTGTATTCCAGTCTTTAATAAGAATTTTAAGGCTTCAAGTTTTCCATACAAACAAGCAACCATCAAAGGGGTATTGCCACTACGATCACGAAGATTATGATCAAATTTTCCCTAATGAAAAATTAAAACATATATTTAACAAAGAAAAGTATTATTAATTCAGCACAAATAATAGCATGACCATAATAATAGCTTGTTTAGGTTCTCTCAAAGAAATATATACAGTAGAAGGTGTGTTATAATATACAGTAGTACAGTATCTATCAAATTTGTTTTGATGAGTCATTCTTTTTAATAAGTCGAGCACATTTTCTAAATAATTATATTATTTTTAATGATTTCAATATCATACCTGCCATAATTTCCTTAGCTCTTTGAGTTTCTTGTCCACCTTAATTGCTAACATAATTCTATCTGTTCTGTTTTTTCTGTGCGTCTCGATCAATACTTGAACACCTTCAAACTCTCGGCACGTGTAAAGTTTTCCGCGTAAATCCAGGACTGCAGAACTTGCGCCTCTTTGAAAAAGTTTTCTAACTAATCTACTGTAACCTAAAAAAACAATTCAATTTATATAAGAGCATTAAAGATGTAATAATTGTTTTAGATGTTTAATTGAATAAGTTATTTTAATGTCACATAACAGTTATTCACTTCGACTAAAAAATATGATCTGATAAAACCTTAATTTTAAAGGGGGAAAAGTCAACTAGAAGCCCATTTGACAACAGAATGTTTACATTTATCATTAACTTCATTTTTTACAATTCTAATAACTATTTTGTGTTTTTTTTTCCAAAAGTGGACAACGTGATTAAATACAAAGTGGGCTATTCAAAGTTTGATTTTATTAACTTGAATTGTTTATGTTTTTGTGGGAAACTACAAAACAAGTGTAATGTGCCCAAATATGGTAGTGATATGACATCATCATATCTATATTATATTCATTTATTGTTACATAAGATTTGATAGTGTAGATAGAGTTTAGGCTATGTTTAAAAGAAAATCATGAATGACATCACCTACCCTTTGAGGCCGAAATCTGTAATGCAGTTAAACCCTGTTTGTTGACTGCATCAATGTCTAACTTATCCCATGTGGTACCTTGGCTCGATTGACTATCTTGGCTCGGTGTTAGGCCCAAGTTACGATCATCACCACAAAATTCAATCAAATACTTGACTATGTCTACTAAACCTCTTGCACATGCTACGTGAAGCACTGTGGATTTAGTTGTTGGATGCTGACTAGATATGTCCCCACCATTCTATTAAACAATTATGAATAAAGTTCAGAGTGAGTGGGTGGAAATTTCAACATTTGAAGTATGAACTACAGAATCAAGAAAAGCAAGAAGATCGGCTGAGAAACATTGTGCTGTTAAAATCAAGCATTGCTACCCAGACTTCTATTGGTTAGACAAACAACTTCTGATCTGGTCAACCATTTTCTATTCATAATATTGTAATTGTAATTTGTGTCTCAAGAATTTGAAATATACATCAAGAAATTAACAAAATGATTTTGACATCAAAGATATGTGCATATTCATACAATGTGGCTCTCAATTCCACTATTGCGTGTGTGATCAGGTATGTTTTTGTTACTAAGATTGTGTGGTAAGAGACAACATTGTTTAGATTTGGATACAATGCTGTTTTGTCTTGAGATCGGGAGTCTATCTTATTTATTAAGATCCTCTATATCAGGAGTGATGGTCGAGCGATTAAGACAGTAGGAACCGTAATCCATAGTCTTATTACAAGGGTCCAAGGCTAACTTGCTCTTTGGTTCTGGTGGCCAGATCGAGTAGGTCCAGTATACACAAAATGCTCATGTGCACTTTAAAGAACCACAGCGCATTGAGACAACATTTTTTTGTAGAATGCACTATATAAATACATTAACAATACCAGATCAATTAAAAACAATTACTCATACTACAACATTACCAACAAACATAATTTAAGTGTACACTACCTCATGTAATAATTTGACCACTTCAAGGTGACCGTTGCCACAGGCCATGTACATTGGCCAGTCCCCTGAGCCTGTGATAGGGTTAACATTATCTCCTTCTTCCAATGTGCAAAATAGGCGTTTAACATCACCTGTGATGGCGCATTCAAATAAAGTTGGATTGACAATTTCTGTCTGCCTACGCTGTCGAATCACGATAAGCAGATCTTTAACTTCTTCATTTAATGGATATGACAAAATCTGTTGCAAACCCTGAAAAGAATGACGATTTAACATTTATAATCATAGAGATACTATTAAACTACTGGAGAGACAACTAGGCAACAGTGAAATGATACAAACAGGGCAGGAACTTTATCTGTTCAAAAATACTGTATAAATAAATATATAATCCAAAAAAAAAAAACCATATATCATAAATGCCAAGATTAAAATAGAAAATAAAAAATTACTTTGGATAGTCTGCCAGCATATATACATTTGATAGGAACAATAACTTTGATGAAAGTGAAATAGCAAACTCCATCCAGGACAACAAAATATGTTTTGGATTCTGATATTCAATAGAAACAGCAAGTTTCCTGCCTGACCTGGTACTAGATATATTAAACAATTTGCATCCAGATCCTCTTTATTAAAAGTACCAATAGTGAGTAACAATTTCTACAACCCATTGTGTAAAGTGAAACATATATTTTTTCACAAGTTTTCAATAATTTGATACAGAAAACAAGATCTAACATTGTTAAAAAAGCTGTTTCTTCTGTTAAAAGGGCTGTAGGCAGAATTCCATGACAGGGAGTTTGTGGCATCCAGAGGGCTGGAAAGGCTTATATTACAAATGCTTTTATGTTTACTTCTTAATCTTATTGTACACTTAAAACCAAAAACAGCAAGGTACTTGGATTTATCTACGAACAATCATTTTTGTATTTAATTTAATGGGAATTTGTCCAAACCATAAACCACCACTAGAGAAAGATAAAAAACTTAAGAGGGACCAAAAATTGGAAAAATGGTTTGAAAAAATTCAGAGATAGAAATACAATGACAGGAGAGTATATTTTAAGCAGTCTGAATTTATGTAGATTCACTCCAGATTTCCTCCTGAAAGAAGAAATTCATAAAAATGTTTTTTTTTTTTCGATTCTCAGGTATAACACCCAATTATGATGGCTTTATATAAATGTAAAAATTGACATACTGTAAGGCCTCTAGTCTCTGTGGCAAGGACGGTTGCAATTTCAAGATGTTGTAGTTTGCAAGCATACTGTAAAGGTGTCATCCCATTCACGTCTTTGATGACTGGATTGGCATTGTAGTGCAGTAACGTCTGAATTGCATTGCGACAATTGTTAACTGTTGCTATTGTAAGAGCTGTTCGGCCAGTCTACAAATAAGCAAAATATAGAACATAGTACAGGAATTATTATAATGATGATGGTGACAATGATGATGATGGTGTTTATGGTGATGATGACAACAGAAGTGTTATGATGATGACAATAATGATGGTATTGTTGATAATGTTGTTGCTTGTTGTGATGATAATGTTTAGGATGGTGGTGGTATGGTGGTATGATGATGGTGGTATGGTGATTATGATGGTGATAATGATGGTGGTATGGTGATTATGAAAGTGATGATAATGGTGGTATGGTGATTATGATTGTGGTATGGTGATGATGGTGGTATGGTGATGGAATGGTGATATGATGACAATGATGGTGATATGGTGAAGGTGAGACGGTGGCGGCATGGTGATATTGATGAGGTTGGTGGTATGGTGATGGTAATGATGTTAGTGGTATGATGATGATGATCTGATGCTGATGTGTTTTGTGGTGATGATTAGGATAGTGAAAATGATGGTGGTGATTTGATACTGAATTGAAATTATACTAAAGTGTCAACTTACTTTAACATGTTGAGCATCAATGGGGCAATGTCTCATCTTAAGAAGAATGGTCAGATTATCTGATCTATGACACAAACAACAGTAAATTACAATTGATGTGTACAAACCAAATGAAACATGCAGGTATAAAAATACACTTTGCAGACAATTTATCCAGGAATAGCAAAGATAAAGAGAAGAAACTGAGAGCGTATTATTATAAGAAAATTATTATTATAAAACAAGGACATACAAACCATACTTTTGCCAAATTTAAATTTAACCTTTCTCCAAAATATTGTTTCTATTATAGTACTTCTTGGCAGTGTAACATTACACAGTGTAACATTACACAGTAAGTTATTAGTATTTTGTACCTCCTGGTTGTTATAAAACATTTAGCTGTACTATGTAATGCATAGTGAATCAGGGAGCATTCTCATAATGTATCAACCAGGATATTGGTAAAGAAATGTGTCTGAACATCCTGATTTTTTAAAATAATGTTACTAATGTCTGACAGCGCTAAAAGACCAAAAAGGATTATAGAAACAGTTGAGATGTTTACCTGTTAGCAAGTGCTGCAGCCATGATCAGTGTGTTTCCATCTTCATCAATATTAAAGAGATCAGAGCGTTGAATATGCTGTGCGCATAGATTACCCTATAAATAGGTAACATTTATTATCAATTTCAAATACAGTCAAAACAAAAACAGGTAGATTTTGAATTAGTAAAATACATACTGTAAATGTATATCCATATGTATTTGTTGAGAAAAAAATTTTCTTATAAAAATAATGATGGTGTCACTAGGATTTAGACCTATGACCTAAATTGTTCAGAAACATAATAAAAAGCAAGGGTTTGTTTTTTCCATCTGGGTGACCTCTTCAATCAAAGTCTCTCAGAAGGCCCAGTAGCTGTGTGTGACAGTGGCTGTGTGTGTAACCCCTAAAGGAAGATGTAATAGGTTAAAGTGTACATGAGCTAGAACTGTACATTCGACCTACAGTTTATATAGTCCTTATCCGAGAAGACTGGTTTTACCACCATGGAGCAAGTGAGCCTCCGAACCCTTGCTGATGTTAACATGATTACATATTACGGTTCCACTGTCTTAACCCCTCGCCACTCACTTGCTCAAAATATCAGAACAGTTAACAAATGGAGGGAGTAATTAAGCTATACAAAATATTAACTTGCGCATAAATTATAAACTTTGTACTACAGTAATAAATAGGTACCAGAATTTACTTACCGTTTTAGCAATTTTAGAAATCTCTTCAACTCTGTTTTGCCTCATTGTCTCAATGAGATCTCTACATTCATCGTGACCTAAGCTGGATGCTATATCATCACAACGATAACCAAACCCGCACTCTAAGTTCATGTCAGCACCCCTTCTCAAAAGACAACTGTAACAGAAAAACATTGTTGAATTATATTTATTGTACAATAGATTGAAAAGGGGACACCTGAGGATCAACAAAGTGTCTCCTTAATAGCGTTGTCCCCTGATTAGAGATTGGAGGTACTGTATAGTGTTAAAACATATACAACAAACCTTATGATGTCTATATGATTGTACTTGGCAGCGTAGTGGAGAGGAGTCCATTTAGTAATCGGGTTGTATGCATTTGGGTTTGCACCAAGGACGCAAATCAAAATCTGGAAGAAAATTATTAACTTTTATTAAATAGAACAAATCTCATCTATTTTATTAAAACTGAAAAGAAATATGTAGGGCCATAGCAATCTAATGGTGACTAAGTCAAATCTTTATCCTCCACCATCCAATTGCTTTGATCTGAAACGTAACATAATAGTATAGCCTTTTTCTTTTATAAACATTTACCTCCATAACAACTTCTAGGCCCAACTTGGCTGCCAGACAGAGTGGTGTAAGTCCTTTGCTGTTAACAGATTCCACATTTGCACCAAGTAAATTTACAATACAGATTAATAAACCTATTTGTGGTAAACCTACGAAAAAGAATTCAATACATCAATTATATTGAGATTGGTGATTGGCGATTTATGTTTACCCACTCCTGAATTATATTTCATTTAGCAATACTCGTTTATACAGATATTCAATATTCAATTAGCCTTCAACACTAAAATAAATATACACCAACTGTAAAAAAAGCATCAGTGTTCTTCTAAAAAATGTGCTTCTAAAGAGTGTTCATCAAGATTGTTCTTCTAAAGATTGTCCTTCTAAACGTTGTCATTCTAAAGGTTGTTCTTTTAAAGAGTGTCTTGTAAAGACTGTTCTTGTATTAAGAGTGATCTTGTAAAAAGAGTGTTCTCTTTAATTGTGTTCTCTTATAAAGAGTGTTCTTGTAATGATTGTTCCTCTAAAGTTTGTCCTTCTAAAGAGTTTTCTTGTAAAAAAGTCTACTCTTTAAGAGTGTTCTTAAAAATATTCTATATCTATCTATATAAAAATGTTTCGTCTAGCTTGCAAGGAGTGTTCTTGTAAAGGATGTTCTTCTAAAAATTGTCCTAAAAATGGTACTTCTAAAGAGTGTTCATGTAAAAATGTTCTCTTATAAAGAGTGTTTTTGCAAAGAGTGTTTCTTCTAATGATTGTTCTTGTGAAAGTGTTCTTACAAATAGTGTAATAACTTTAAGAGCATTCTTTAATAAAATGTGTTATCTCAATAGTGTTAAATTTAAGAGTGTTCTTCTATAGTGTTCTTAAAAAGATTGTTCTTCTAAAAACTTTTCGAATGTTTGTTATTAACAAAAGAAAATGCTGTTATAAAGAGCATTCTTGTATTATGAGTGGTCTTGTAAAGAGTGTTATTATAAAAGATTGTTCTCATAAAAGAGTGTTCTTTATAAATAAGAGTATTCTAATATACAGTATTGTATAAAGAGTGTTCTTATAAAGAAGCACTTACCTCCTCTCGTTATGTAATGTATGAGCAATTCTCCTCTTGCATCTTTTTCATTATTTACATCAAACTGAAACATCTAAGTTATGTATGGTAAATGAAGTATAAATAAAATATCATAATTACTGAATGTTTACATGACTTTATAGCATTCAAAATTCAAGTTAAATACAGAACACATGTGTGCTTTAAAAAGAATAATAGATTTTTAGTTGAAAGCCTATTCAACTTCGCCTCATTGAACTTTTTTCATCAATGTACATATAAATAATCACAAAATGATTTATGTGCTTTGCAAACCTGTAATTTAAATAGTAGATCATCTGCATTCTTTGGCGTTCGAACCAGTTCAAATATGGTTTTATGGTCTTGCATTGTACATTGCTTTCTTTTAGGAAGCTTCGATGGTGTGCTGTAACTTTTTCCTAAAAATGTTCTTGTGTGGGCGCAGAAACACACTTGATCTGGCGTATTACCTGTGATATTGATAATTGTAATAGTTGTTAATAAACATCACAGTTAATAATAGTCATCAGTGGTAAACAATAACTTTTACTGTTACTCTTCTTCTGAAGACATATGGCCATCATTGACAAATACATAACAGTATCAGTTGACTTCACTACAGGTGTTACTCAAGATCTAAGTTGATACCATGCTACTGTATACAGTCCCCCTCCCCCCCCCCCCCCCCCCCACAAACCAGGTATAAACAAAAATTGCACAATCAATATACGTTGTTATTGTTAAATGATGTACCAATTTAATAGTACTGATGCCCGCATATACCTTACACTCGTGCGTTAATACGCTCTAGCGTATCGCTTTGCGTTAAATCTGATGTAAACATTATATGCAGCAGTTCTGCCTGATTCTTTTATCTACTGTTTCTAAGTAACCGCATTCGCATTCACCGCATGGCACCGTATTGTTCCTCGTGAGTTGACAACATGGAGCCATAACCAAATAAAACAAAGCAGCTACAAATTACATTATTTTCTTATTTTAACAAAAGGCCTAGATAGTTATTATGCCTATGGCAGGTAAGCTGCTTTAATTTTAGACCTATCATTGCTGATGTATTCTCATTTTTAATGTTCCTAAAAAATGACGTACTTTGTTGTCAATTATTTACTTCAAACAATTGCGTTACAAATTCACGGAAAGACCGGAGAAGATAAACCTAACCTACTTGGTTAATCATATTTTTTTAGTCTCTTATCAAATTCTTACTAAAAATTTATACCAATATTGGCGAGATTTGTGTGCCCGTAAAGTGAATCAAATGACCTACTGTAAACTACTCTAAAAAGTCACAGCTCGCAAGGCTCCCCCCCCCCCCACCCCCACCTAAAAAATGTTCTCGATCCGCCCCTGGTATACACTTTAATTTTAACTTTTTTATAAAAATTTAGACTTTAATGGCAATATGAAATATATAGGAAGGTTTGTTATTCTGAAAACTAAGTTCTCTCTGGATAGAATTTACTTACTTACTTATTAGGTGTCATGCCTTTGTTCATAACATGTAATTAGATATAGTTTACTCTTTTAATTATTTCCAGCAGTAAATTAGAATGTTTATGTGTATAATGCCTTCATTGAAATTTCAAGATCCAGGCAAGGGGCTCATTCCTACTCATCTTCTGGGTGTCTACATATACTGCTATTATTTTGTATTAAGCAAGGTCACATTATTATCACACTTGATTAATATACACTTTGAGTACCCACTTTGAGCACCAATCAGGGTGACAATCTAGCAGTATGCAAGACTAAATATAATATGACTGGAGGTCAACAGCGTTGAGACTTTCATATTGTAAGCATAGTACACTATCGTTATTAATCGGTCATCTTTTCCTAGGTTAGTGCTATAGAGTTGTAATCCATGTACGAAACCAACCTCTGTAGAGGCCTGAAGAATCTAATCGATAGTAAAAACTACCGCTAAAGCAATGTAAGTATGTAAAGTAATTAATTTGAACCAGTCCATCGCTTCATGATTCATACGATGAATGATAACTGTCATGATTAGTCAAATTACTTGTATTGCGCTTACGTCATTGCGTTCTAGGAACCAAGCTTATGGATTGATCAGTTCCAATTGGATGTTATCAGCTATATTTCACCAGAACACTATTATAAGGTTTATTCTTTTTCAATTTCAATATTTTTAACAAAAAGTAGATAATCAACAGAAACCATCACATGATGTTTTGAAAGTATACATGTGATGTATGTATAGCACTTAATACAATACGCGATTTTGGAACTTTTCTGTTCTATAAAACTTTTTTTAATGATTTTAAATTAAATAGTGCATCATATAATTATTAAAAGAAAAATTTGAGTATTGTATTTTCATTGAGTATTTTTCTGTTGAACATTTAGGCATGGAGTAAAGAATAACACGAGACACAGCACGGCCTATAGCTATCCAGTTATGATTTAGGTATTAGAGAGTATTTCGAACATTAAAGTTAAAACAAAAAAAGTACAAATTAATATTTACCATTCAAATATATTTTCTGATGAGCACAAAGGTCCCAGGAATAAGTCAATTGAAAAGCTCCATGCACTTTGGAAATGTGTTTTATTTTCACTTTTATATTTTTTAATAATATTATATTTATGCATTTTGGCAAGTTTCCAAACCTGTAAGTGCCAGTGAATTTATGTCTCAAGAGATTCAATTTTTCTTTATCAGATACAAATATATTATAAATTTTTACACATGTGTAAAAATTCTTTTTTTAAAATCGCCATATGGAATCTCGATTTCTCTTTACAAACTCGTCACTCAGAGGTCCATGTACAGTACTACATTAATTATTGTTGCACATATAGGAGACAAACATCTGAAATATAAAGCAATGAGCATTTACCATTTTTATCCTTTTTTTTGTTGGAGGCATTTGCAGATTGAAGAAAAGAAACTGCTTTGTGGTTTCCTGCCAGACATGATAAATGCAGCAACGTTGAACCATCCAGTTTGTGATTTACATCTTTAAAAAAGAAAGAAATAATAGAACTTTTAATGATAATTTACTTTACAGTACCATATCCACCACTATCCAGGACAACAGTAGCTGCTAAGGGGTCCAGAGCTCAAGGGCCTCAGAGCATGATCAGTCCAATGCAACTATCCAGCGTTGGAAGGCCCCTTTAGGAGTGAGCGTTTAAAAACAGACGAGGCAAAGAGGCTTTAAATATGATTAATATAAAATATGAAAAGCTGTTTAGGGAAATTAAGGGTAGGATGGTGAAAATTGCGGCCCTGCCTGCGTACAAAATATCCCATGAACAAATATCCCACAGGACAAATTACTCTCAACTTGTTAGTATTTCATTATTGTAAAATAAAAAAAATTGTAAAAAATATAGTGACCTTTGCCTATAATTGTGGTCAAGCATCAACATTGGTAATATCCTTGATTATTTCGTAAAGAAACACAATTTCTAAGTACTGTATTATTTACAAATATTAGTTTAAAGTAAACACATTGATAAACGATTACAGATTTTTGAAAACATCCTTATTTTCTGAGTACACATGGTGTGATGTCATCAGCTCATGATTCCCGAGTATTTTACAAAAACATAGTTATTATTAAAACTATAAAATACTATAGTAATGTATTAGTGTAGATATACTGTATACTGTAGTTGGTTGGATTTTAATATGTTATTAGCATATAATTGGACCGTGTGGTTTGTATAACAAGGTATTACTATTAGGCAAAAAATTAGCCAAGTTTAGTTTTTAATAGTTTCTCCAAGATGAAGATGAAATAAAAAGGGTAATGTAATGCAAATAATTCTGCTTATATCAGTAAGTCTGAATTAAGAGAACAACTCCTTGGGACTTGAAGAAATTGTCCCAGATAGGGGATTACTGTATTTCGCTCTGTTTGTTATCAGGAAAGTGTCCTCTAACGAAGGGTATATCCCTGAAGAGTGTCCCTGTTCTGAATAGGGACATCCAAAATGGAGTCCAGGGATTCCTGATGCATTTACTATAAATATATTTATGAATTTTACCATTACTGACCTACATTTATTATCACGTTTCAAGGTTGTTGTTTTTCAAATTGGCTTACAAAACAGGATGAAGAAAACTGTATTGGGAAGTGCCAAACACACCTACAGTATAAAAATATTATAATTAAGTGTACTATGTTTTTGGGCACCATTTATTAATAGTCATGAGACCTTGCTGCGGCACAAACGACTGTTTTTTTTACTTGTAAATTGTGCAGTGTCTAGCGTGATCAGTGATCTGTAATTTACATGCAGAGTGCTGTTCTTTTTTGCTGCGCACTTTTTGCATTCCAGTGCATAGTGTACGTGACAGATGGATATGAAGATTTCATGAAGACTTTAAATTAGATATAAGTTAAAACACTTTAATAATAAAAATAATTTTAACCCAAATGTTCCAAATGGCTATGTCCGTCTGTCATAAAAAAGTGTTATTTGACCATAGTATAAAATTACAAAAACATACAAATTATAATTATTTTGGTAGGCTCTCCCTGTCAAAATTAAATTAAGTGTCCATCCGTAACATTTTTGTTAATGTTATGTATGGATATATTACAATTTTATATTATTTTTATCATTCAATTCAATCATGTGTGCATGTAGTATTTGATTGATGGTGGTGTGCATGACATTGTACAGCAAATAGTTGAAATTTGTCTTACTATATGGTACGCTCGCTTCGCTTGCGTATTATCTAGGTCGTGTCCACAGATAGTTCTCGAATACATAGTAATTTCCGATTTCAAATGTATGTACTGCATGACAATAAAACATTGTCGTTTTAATACAAAAAACAAATAAATAGACACGATGATTTATGTAGTCAGCCAAAATTAGCACCCTGCGAATTACTTCCAAAAGAGAAACTTGTCACAAAATGAGCCAAATGTTTGATTAAGACTCATTTAAACAAACCCAATTTGTGTTTTGTATCTAACATTAGGGTTGAGGATGAGGATAGATACATAGAGGAACAATTTTTTAATATATTCTTTATATTAAATTATTCTTTATATTTCTTTATTATCCACTAAGTAACATAATATTTTTTATAGGCCTATAAATAATATAACACTAAATAGAGTAAAACATTTAAAGAATTAATAACTGTTAAAATTGTCACTGTCATAGTAAAGTACATGTAACGACCACTACAACGTTTATATTTTTTGTAATTATTAATTAATACAAACGTTGAGAAGCAACTGTCAGTAATAAAGTATTATATTATTATGTGTTTATAATCTAAAAGTAGGGGCTACCCACACTCACAGTAATAAAGTTTATTTGTATATTTATTTATATTATATCTAAACACAATAAGAAATTTGAGATTAAAATGGCGATCAAAAGTGGTTAATACCTATTTACAGTATTGTATAGCATTACAATACTATTTATTGATGTTTATTCTCCAAGGGCCCATAAATTTACCTACAGTACTTGTGTTAAACCATGGAGGTACAGTATGCAAGCATGGTTAAACCAAATAATTTAGAATGTTCCATTCATTGCAAATCAATACATTTGTATAAACGTATATTAAATCTATCAAAATAGTATTTTTTAAAGAAAATCGGATTCAACATTATGATACTGTACTCATAGTAAAGTACATGTAACGACCACTACAACGTTTATATTTTTTGTAATTATTAATTAATACAAACGTTGAGAAGCAACTGTCAGTAATAAAGTATTATATTATTATGTGTTTATAATCTAAAAGTAGGGGCTACCCACACTCACAGTAATAAAGTTTATTTGTATATTTATTTATATTATATCTAAACACAATAAGAAATTTGAGATTAAAATGGCGATCAAAAGTGGTTAATACCTATTTACAGTATTGTATAGCATTACAATACTATTTATTGATGTTTATTCTCCAAGGGCCCATAAATTTACCTAACAGTACTTGTGTTAAACCATGGAGGTACAGTATGCAAGCATGGTTAAACCAAATAATTTAGAATGTTCCATTCATTGCAAATCAATACATTTGTATAAACGTATATTAAATCTATCAAAATAGTATTTTTTAAAGAAAATCGGATTCAACATTATGATACTGTACTCGAGCTGTTCAACCAGTTTTCAGCCATTAAAAACAATTATCGTAGGAGGAGATAGGAAAATGCGAATTATCCTCGTATGCAGGTATTTTTCAAGATGGACACGCATTAGACAGTGTATACCACGATCGGAAAACACCCCATTTGGGGCAAATCGTTGAACCTAAATTTGTTTTAATTGTCAATAACTAATTATCGAACTCAATTTAATTAGTAAACAGGGTTACACCAGGTGGTTAAAATCAGTATAGAAAGTATGAACCAACTTTATATACCATCAAGTAAACATTCTAGAAATAACGCGCGATTTACCGAATTTTACCCTTACGTAAGTTTATATATAGATAATTAATTCATTTCAGAAACTGTTTTGCTGAAGTGAAAACCTCAAGAATTTGTCAGGGAAAAGAGTTTGGCATGAGAATATACCGCTTTGGATGTGAAAAGATTCAAAAGATTGTAGTCTTTTAGGTGAGCGTTAGCCATACAGTGTAGCTGTTTATCAAATTCTGTACTTTGAACCAGGATCAAGCAATCTCTGAATGCAGTGCATAGTTACTATAGTATCATTACATGTAAAACAGTACAGTAGATAAGAATTTTAACTGTTACAATTGTTACATAAAATGGTCATTCTATCTTACCCTGGTAGGCCCAGTATCGCCAGGTAGGGTTTTATGAAAATGATGTCAAGTAAATGTTTTTCTGCTTTAGTGGTTTTTAAACTAAAATAAAAATTAAACTTAAAATATTTTTCTTTCCAGAAACAAGTTAAAATCAGGTAAAATATTATTAAACTTTTTATTCATCACAATGCGTCAACAACAACAAAACATCACTTATCACAGAGGACATCAGTATTTTGACAGTTTTTTACATCAAAATGTTTTTCAAACGTAGGCAGTTAATAATATCAAATATAATGTTAGCAATTTAAACATAATTTATGTTATAATAAGGCCAAAAAAAAAAATTATTGTGTTGGCCACGCCCGACCGACCCTAAACTGCCGAAAATGAAGGTCGGCTTTTTTTTTTTTTTTTTTTTTTTTTTTTTGAGCCAAACAGCAATTTTGAAACCAAATGGTGAAAAAATATTGTCTTATTAGCCAAATTGGCGAACATATTTCACCTCCGCCGGACGTGTAAAAAAGAAGCGTGCAACCAACCGTGAATCCATCACGTGATAACCGGAATACGCGATTATTAATTTTTGGGGGATCCAAGTTTAAATTAAATAAACACTTTGATTACACAGTGGTTGAGACTGGTTTTTAATAGTTATAACATTTTTAAACACCCTCATAATTAATGGACTCTACCAATGTTGATCTGCAGCAGCAAAAGAACAACAGATCGTACATCGCACGAGGTTGTTGATGCGGTGTTTTTTGGTTTTACTGTACAGTACTACGATCTGATTACGGACTTGTTAAATGATTTAAAAGGCATGGGTTCGCCAAGCAAGTAGGCCTATATACGTTTAATAAAAATGTACCTAAGATTGTCGTAAGCTCTTTTGTTCAAACTTGTTATTTATATAGCGATAATCCATCCGTTCCGGCATGCACGCTAGGCTTCTAGCCGGACCTCTAGCCTCGATCGATGGGTCCTCCTAAATACCAAGACCTACCAAGAATGGGTAACGGGACGATTCGGCCCTGAGACGATTCGGCCCGGGACGATTCGGCCCTGGGACGATTCGGCCCGGGACTATTCGGCCCGGGACGATTCGGCCCTGAGACGATTCGGCACACTTACATTTATCGGCTTTGATAAGCATTTATAAGCATAAAATAAGCTTTTTTCCCCAAACTTTATTTTCAGAGAGACTATGGGGTAGCACTACTAGGGATAAAGATGCAATAAAGCAAACATTTTGAAAACATTGTCGAAAATAATCATTTTTTAGTCACGCGAACGATGTAAACAAGTTACGCCCTCTGTTGGCCGCTTGGCGAATGCACGAAATAAACAAGGTTTTCGAAGTAATAAATTGAATATAAAATTACGTTTTTTTAGTAATTTATTATATATATTATATCAACTTTGTCAATATCAATAAAATACGGATTGTTAAACACCTTTAAAAACTTGATAAATAAAAAAAAAATGAATATGAATTTGGTCTAAAGTGAGACGTTTCGGCCCACAAAGTGGGATGTTTCGGCCCAAAAGTGGGCCGAATCGTCCCACCAAAAGTGGGCCGAATAGTCCCGGGCCGAATCGTCTCAGGGCCGAATCGTCCCTGAACCCCAAGAACTACCAAGACCTACCAAGACCTGTCAATTTAAAGTGTTAATTTAACGAAATATGATATATATAGACTTCTAATAGCATTTCCAACAATAAAACCTAAATTTTAGCGCTATATAGACACCAAAAATGTTAAATAATCGACAAGCTTCGCGTTCGCGAAACGAACTGAGTTGATGCATACATTGCGTCACAAATGTCCGTATTGCGTCAACTAGTATGACCTACCAAGAACTACCAAGACCTGTCAATTTAAAGTGTTATTTTAACGAAATATAATATATATAGACTTCTAATAGCTTTTCAAACAATAACACCTCAATTGTAGCGCGATATAGACACCAAAAATGGTAAATGTAGGCCTACGACCCAGTAGGCCTATGACAGGAGAACTGCGTCGAGTGTCAGTGAGCCATACTAGTTGACGCAATACGGACATTTGTGACGCAATGTATGCATCAACAACTCAGTTCATTTCACGAAGCTTGTCGATTATTTAACATTTTCGTAACATTTTTGGTGTCTATATCGCGCTGAAATTGAGGTTTAATTGTTGGAAATGTTATTAGAAGTCTATATATATCATATTTCGTTAAAATAACACTTTAAATTGACAGGTCTTGGTAGTTCTTGGTAGGTCATACTAGTTGACGCAATACGGACATTTGTGACGCAATGTATGCATCAACTCAGTTCGTTTCGCGAACGCGAAGCTTGTCGATTATTTAACATTTTTGGTGTCTATATCGCGCTAAAATTAAGGTTTTATTGTTGGAAATGCTATTAGAAGTCTATATATATCATATTTCGTTAAATTAACACTTTAAATTGACAGGTCTTGGTAGTTCTTGGTAGGTCTTGGTAGTTCTTGGTAGGTCTTGGTATTTAGGAGGACCCCGATCGATCGATCGATGTCGCTGGTGGTGGGGAATTTCCCCGCGATAAGAAATCGGCGAAATATGGCTCATAAAACGGCCTACATTTTAATGTTATTGTTATATCTTTAATGCCAGTGTAATTACGTATGGATAAAACAATATAAAACTCAATATTTTTCATCTAGAATAATGTTAACTTGCGTAATGTAGCATTAACACGGAAATAGTTTATTTCGATCTTGATTGTTTTTGTTGGCTTTAAAAATGGTAGCTAGGGGTAGGGCTAGCCTAGGCATTTTTGCCTTCAAAAGCTAGGCCTACGTTTATTTAATAAACCTTTTTTAAACTTTTGTTGAAACAATTATAGCTAGCGTGAGCCTAGGGTGCTATGAAAAGTGTTTAAAAGTCTTTTTGTATCAATTGTGTAAATTGTTTATTATTTTGCCGGCAACACATTTTTGGTCTGAAAAAAAAAAAAAAAAAAAAAAAAAACTTTTCCTACCGACCTACCCATTTTTAGGATTTACCCAAAACGTGGCCAACACAATAATTTTTTTTTTTTGGCCTAATTAAACTTTTGCTTGATAGTAATTTCAATCTTTTGAATATTATTTGTAATTTGTATTATAATAATTATAAATATTATTTTTTATTTAGTGAAAAACATTGTAAGAACCAAAAAGATTGTATTATTATATAATGTACAGTACTGTAATAAACTTTTTATCAAACCTTTGATACATGGAATGTGTCAGACAAAAACCGTCTCTTAACAAATGTTTTGTGTACTGATCCATAAAAAAAGAATTACATACAAATGGTTAAGTTCAAGATAAAAGAAAAGTGTTAGCATTGGGGAATTAAAGCGACATGAGGGCAAATTTCGCAACAAAAGAAATTATCTCATGCTTAGAAAGGGTAGTTTTAATATTTCACTTATTTTTCTCTTCCTCAATAAAAAATTATAACTTTTTATTTCTCTAATGAAATTGTAAATGGCCTAGAAGAAAAGTATTTATATTTTGTTTTTTTTCTATACATTGGATCTAATTCAATTTTGTTTGTTCCAAATTCCACATTTTTTGTTCCCGATTCCACTTTTTTTATTCCCGAATCCACTTTTTTTTACCTTTGAAAGTAGTCTTTCATTCTACTGTGCAGTAGGCCCTGCTGTATGGACTGAGATGTATTCTATACTCTTCATAAACAGTCTTGCTAAATTTTACAATTGTTTAGGACTTATTTGTACAGAATTTACATGAAACCAATAGTGATAATGAGTGCTGCTTACCAGGATAAACCGACAATAGCCTATGTTCTCCAGAGGGAGGGCTAAGATACAAAAAGTTCTTAGAACCAGCCCTGTACCGTAATGGACTAGTCTGCAACTACGCTCTCATGTGGGAACGTTACTACGTACTACTGTCATCATTTTATTTACTAATACTAAGTATAATTTGTATTATAATTCAGTAATTTATCTCTTAACTTTACTTAAATAAATAAATTAATAAATATTACAAATTATTAAAAATAGACATGATATAGTAATAATGATATAATATTGAACTGAAAGTAATATTTGTAGGCTTGTTGTTCACAAGGATTTCAAAGATTATGAAATATATAGTCACCAGACATCTAACAGGAAATTAAAGTCACTTCTAAATCTGTCAACTTTAGAAACAGATGTTAAAACGGTTCACACTATAAATAATCTTTATTGGATAACTTTGATAAAAAGGTTTTAAATAATTTCCAATATGGGTCAATAGCAAAAATATTCACACATATACTGTATCACATATTGTACAAAATGTAAATTGTTACATGGTTACAGTATCTTCCAGGATAATCACACAGTAGTTTTGTCACCGTATGATTTACAAGGAAGATTCGTTCACATATGCATACAGCGCACCACCACTGTGTTACATTGATGTTTCATGTAATCTTTACATATAGGCCTTGCTGAAACATGTACAGTTTTAATAACTGATTTGTTTTGGTATCGTTTATGTAGAACGGTTTCACATTGTAAAAACTCATATGAAGGATAAATGTGTGTATCGCGTAGACTGATCGATTTAGCCATAACATGCTGGCATGTAAAGATTTCCGAATCGCTCCAAGATTTTACATCGAGGTATAACTTTGAAGTGCTTTCACACGTTCATATTGTACCATGTAACAATTTGTATATACCTTATTTGGTATCTTTATCTGAATACACTTTTGGGACACTCTTATTCAAAGAATGAAGGCATGAAACGAATGATGGAAAATATAGGCTTTACCCTATTCAGGAGAATCTTTATTAAGGGGACATTTTGTTTGGTCCCGCAGGGCTTTTTACTGTATTAATATACTTTTTAAATGATACGAGAAGTTACTTACCTATAATTTTCTGTTTAACGAGTTGTTTAAGCAGCCTGGTTGGTCCGCATTTTGTGACCAGTTTGCAGCATTCCGGCAGGAACGCACGCATCTCTGGTTCCCTAAACACTTCCACTAAGGCCTTAAGGCGCTCATCATCTGGCCAAAGCGACTCAAAAGAAACCAGTTGGTCTCCATATTGGAATGGATGGCACTTGAGACTTGGTCGCCAGAATGCATTGCAGATGTTGATGTCTGCATTCTTCTGTACTGGTGAGGTCTGATAAATGTCAATAGATTCCAATGATACTGTTCTGACATTCATGTTGCTTGCCACAGATACAGAATTAGACAGCAACGATGATAAAACAATATACAGGGTAACTCCTGGTAGTTAGTTTGAATAGCATTTCATTGATTAAATATTTCACCATTGTAAAAATATAGCAATTATATAACTTTTGGTTTTGAGCATCTCCTGTAGTTAGCTAAGCATGTGTACATTAGTCATCCTGAGAACGTTGTATGACAGCAACTGATGAAAAAAAACCGACACATCCTGAAAAAATGATAAATTGTAAATGGAAAATGTTGATTTTATTATATATTAAGCTTGTAAATGTGTGTATTTCTGGCCTCTTGTTAAGGAAAATATGGCTTATCTGATCGGATTTTTAGTTGAGTACAGTAGTATAATGTTTTTTTTTTAAACTCATTTAACTCAAAATAAAATAGAAATACTGTATGTCAGTTAGTAGTGTTTTCAATCGAATGCCAATAATTCATATTAATTACAGAAGAACCCTTCTTTTGGGTCCCTTTCAAGAGAAAAGGGGACTCATTCCAATAAAACGATTGAGGGGCAATGTCTAACACTAAAACTTTTAACCAACATTTTTATTGAAACACTTTGTTTGGTTTCAAAGATTTCGTCCCCTTAAATAACAATATTAACAACAATAAAAGCATAAATTAAATGCGCCATATATACATTAAAATTTTCTATAGGCGTACAGTAGTACAATATAAAACAATTAGTTAAAAAATATTAATTAAAACTTTATAAAACTAGTTAAAAAACCATAAAGGTGTAAACTTAGTTAGGACAGTTAATAGTACAGTAAATAAAACTATTTAAAAGGTTTCTTTTTAAAGTTTAGAATTTACCATTACAAATTTTTACAATTAGGTATAAATAAATATCAATCAATAAAAAGCTAGGGTTTTTTAAATATACAGTATTTTATAATATTAATATTATTTATCTTATTGACTGGCGTGAAATGATTAGACACATAATAAATCTGAAATCTAAAAAAAATGATAGGCGGGATACAACCCGTAACGACAAATTCAAAGTTGTTTTTTATGTTATGCGGCATGAATGGATAAAAATTAATCAAGGCCTAGGCCTACTACAGCTATGTAGCTAGAGTGTACATGCTACTGTATAATGGCTTCCTTACAAACTCTCTAGCTGCTGAGATAACTCACCTTGCTGGGCTGGCTACCACCACTGACTGAACTGTATTTACACTAGCTAGGCCTACATAAAATATGTTCTTCAGTTGCTGATTTAGTATATATTCTCTGCTAATGTGAATATGAGAAACCTGTCAAAATCATACGTTATGAGAGTGTTTTGCCTACAACAAGAAGGCGGAAGTTCTTTGATTTGCCGTGGTTTGTTTACTATTCAATTCAGTTAAGATCACACGTTTCTACAACCAAATCACTCATGCATGACCATATCAACATCACATGCACATTACTGTTTTTTTAAATTTTAAAGATGTATTGTCCCCCTGAAAAAATAATTGTTAAAAGAATTTTTTTTTAATATACAATTTTATTTTCACATATCCATTTTGACCAACAATTAGATAGAAAAAAAATGTATTTACCTGAAGAAACTATAATTTAAAGCAAAAAATAGTCAAATTGGCTGCCAGCAATGCCAATGGGTTTTTGGTTGAATTTAACCATTTATTTTGTCATTTTATAAGTGAACAAATTATTTTTTTAATTGTTTTTTCTACGAAAGTGATTAACTTTATTAAAACAACAAAATAACCTATCCAAAGTCTGATTTAATTAATCTTCATTTTTCATGTTTTTGGGGGACAATACATCTTTAACTCTTTAAAAATCCAATAGGTCTTGATAAAAATTACAGCTACAGTAAATTTAAAATTACGAAATAATATTAAATTTGTATTTTTATTCAACAGTGTTGTTTGGATTCGGCAAGGTATTTGATTGGACCACAGATATATTATAGTGAACTATAAAAATATCTCTATGATTGGAGCTATAATACATAACAACCTCAATACTAAAACATTGGATAATTTATTTTTATTGGATAAGTCCTTAATTTGATAAAAATCCACCAAACAATCAGCCTACTGTATTATATAAAATAGCAATATAAGAAATCATTGTCTCATGATACTTCATTTATAAGTGAGGCTTAAAGGTGTATTGTCCCCCAAAAACATAAAAATAAAGATGAATAAAATCAGACTTTGAATATATTATTTTGTAGTTTTTAAAAAATGGAAACAATTAATGTTTTCACTTATAAAATGACAAAATAAATGGTTAAATTAAACCAAAAACCCATTGGCTGGCAGCCAATTTGACTATTTTTTTTGCTTTAAATTACAGTTTTTTAGGTAAATGCATTTTTTTCTCGACCAAATTTTTGGTCAAAGTGGATAACTATGAGGTGACATTAAAATGGCATATTCAACAAAAAAATAACAATTTTTTCAGGAGGACAATATATCTTTAAAGTAAAATGTCATGCCTTTGATCAGGCATGCTTATTCATTGAAATTTGGATTTAAAAAATATATATATATATATATATACACTTATCTTCATGAAAGTGTTTTAAATATGAACAAAAGGGTAATAATTTAATTGGGGAATTCCTGTATCATTGAATGGAAAACTGAAGTCAGTGCAGCTATACAAGCCATAATGATTTTATTAGTGTACTTATTAATTAAGAAATGGAAACGATTACAGATAGTAAATAAATTTAGTTTGAAATATTGACTTTCAGATACTGCATTTGTTTGTGTTTTCTAAGTTAAGTCACACTGTAAATGGTGAAACATGGGCATCAGCATGCATGTGAGTGTGTCTAAGTTAAGTCACACTGTAAATGGTGAAACATGGGCATCAGCATGCATGTGAGTGTGTCTAAGTTAAGTCACACTGTAAATGGTGAAACATGGGCATCAGCATGCATGTGAGTGTGTCTAAGTTAAGTCACACTGTAAATGGTGAAACATGGGCATCAGCATGCATGTGAGTGTGTCTAAGTTAAGTCACACTGTAAATGGTGAAACATGGGCATCTGAGCATGCATGTGAGTGTGTCTAAGTTAAGTCACACTGTAAATGGTGAAACATGGGCATCAGCATGCATGTGAGTGTGTCTAAGTTAAGTCACTGTAAATGGTGAAACATGGGCATGAGCATATATGTGAGTGTGTCTATAAAACATGTCTAGGTTTCAGTGTGGTACTCCTATTTATTTGAGTAGAATTCCCAAGCTAGTTGGTATTTAAATCAGGTTGCCGATACAATTCATTTCTTTCAAGAAAAGACTTCTGGTGAACACCAGACATTCAAGAAAAGATTTCTGGTGAGCACCAGACATTCAAGAAAAGACATCTGGTGAACATCAGACATTCAAGAAGACATTTGGTGAACACCAGACACTCAAGAAAAGACATCTGGTGAACACCAGCCATTCAAGAAAAGACATCTGGTGAACATCAGACATTCAAGAAAAGACATTTGGTGAACGCCAGACATTCAAGAAAAGACATTTGGTGAACACCAGACATTTAAGAAAAGACATCTGGGGAACACCAGACATTCAAGAAAAATTTCTGGTGAGCACCAGACATTCAGGAAAAGACATCTGGTGAACACCAGACATTCAAGAAGACATTTGGTGAACACCAGACACTCAAGAAAAGACATCTGGTGAACACCAGCCATTCAAGAAAAGACATCTGGTGAACATCAGACATTCAAGAAAAGACATTTGGTGAACACCAGACATTCAAGAAAAGACATCTGGTGAACACCAGCCATTCACGAAAAGACATTTGGTGAACACCAGACATTTAAGAAAAGACATCTGGGGAACACCAGACATTCAAGAAAAGACTGACCCCATCCTCCATGCGCCATTGATTTAAATAGTCTTAAATCAACATACAGATAAAACATATTTTAAATCAATTAAGTCTTGCAACATAAAACATTAAGTATATCTGCAGAAGCATTGAGATACATTTTAATGTGGGTTTTATTGGACAAAAACATTTTTATATCATTTACGGTACATAAGAACAAAATGTCATTACAAAGCAAATATTTTAATTTTTGCATATTAAATCATTCCGTTTGGTTACAACCATAGTATTAGTCTTGCTATAGTTAATATATCCAAAATAATATCACTAAAGTATAATGGAATTAGGCAACTGAACATAAATGTATCGACACAAAGGCCTGTACGCACTGAACATCTACACACGAAGCGACAAGCGTCAAAACAAAGAAGCGAGTTGCACAAAGCTGAAAAAAGTTTTTCAAAGAGAAGTCACTCGCGAGCCTTTGTGAACTCTGAATGCAGCGCATTGAAGTTGAAAATAAACCAACGTCTACATGTCACATTCTATTCGCACTGAAATCATTTGTTGCATCAAAATTCATGTGTAAATTGTCCAGTGTGAACCAGCCTTTGTGCTCCAAGCAATTGAACCCAACTGACTCAAGTAAAGCACTGCCTACAAGTGTGATGTATCCAAATACGGGTGATATGCACAAATATGGTAGTGATATGACATCATTATTTCCATAAATTGGTACATAACATTTCTTGTCACATCAAGTTTGATAGTGTAGGCAGAGCTTTATACAAAGTTGCACAATGGCAGCTATTAGTTGAGTTGCTTTCAGTTGCAGTTCGAAAAATGCTTTAGTCCAATTCAAAATCACTTTGAAATAACTTTAAGGGTGAAAATTTATCATATTTTTATAAAATCTTATGCAATATAATCTAATAAATCTTAAATGATCTTACGGACTGACATACACAGAAGATTGAAAAAGTTTGCATAATTAAAAATTGAAATTTAGATGGGATATGGTAGTACAAATTATAAGCACCCATAAATTACTGTTGTAGTATTCAAAATAGTAGTAGTGGTAGGTATATTGAATCCTAGATGTGTTTCATTGCTTGGATTTATGTACAGCAGAAACTCTATTAAGGGAACACCTTTGTGAATGAAAAAAGTATCCCCTTAATAGGGATGTCCCTTGAAAATGGGTTTGCCATAATGTTAACATATATTTCCCCTTGTATGCTTCACAGGAAAGTGTCCCTTTAATAGGGATTTCTCCTGAATTTGGGTGTTTCAAAAGATAGGTTTGACTATATTATACATTCTTTCATACCAAAATATATGATACAATCAATTGAAACAAAAAATAAAGTAGAAACTTTAAATAGGGGTTGGCTGTACTGTGTGTTCAATTAATAAAAGTGGGTGTTCAGAAGGAGGGTTCTGCTGTATCATATATTCTTTCAATAATTATTCCTTATTGTTAAGCTCTGTCTAGACTATCAAACTAATTTGACAAAAAATGTTTAATGTGATACTACCCAAATATGGCAGTGATATGACATCATCATATCTATATATGAGAACATCACATTTTTTGTCACATAAAGTTTGATAGTGTAGACAGAGCTTTAATGTATTTAGTTTAGGGAAAATGATGTAAACAAGGAAATGTGACCTAAGAAAATTTTAAATAAACTAAGAAGCAATAAATTTAAAACAAATTCCTCCTTGAATTACATAACAAGTGAATAAACAAAATATGAACAGTGAAAATATTTAGATTGCTGTGCATACACTTAGAAATTTAATATATAGAAGAAACAAAATATTATTCTCACAAATAATGTAATCCTTTTGATATAGAATTCTAAAAAGATTTCTATGTTGCTTTACACTGATAGTTAAGTCAGTAATATTAGATACCACAACTTCTTGGTAAATTTATACCTATATAGCTTCTCTGTACATTTACAACTTTTTAGTTGTAATATAGCAAACTTTCTTGACACAGCAAGCAACTACATGGCTATTGAGTCCAGCAGTCATTCTGCGTTGGCTCCTCTTTTTGAGTGTTCACAAAATGACTTTCCACTTGAGAGTCACCATTTTGTGACACGGCAAGTAACTACATGGCTATTGAGTCCAACAGTCATTCTGAGTAGATTCATGTTTCTGAGTGTGCACAGAATAACTTTTCGACTCGATAGTCACCATTTGCATGACACGACAAGCAAATACATGGCTATTGAGTCCAACAGTCATTCTGAGTAGATTCATGCTTAACATGTGCACAGAATGACTTTTCGACTCGATAGTCACCATTTGCATAACACGACAAGCACTACAAAGCGATTAATCCGAAATTATTCTGTGCAGGTTCACATGTTTCTGAGAGTGTGCAAAATGACTTTTTGACTTGATAGTCACGTATTATACTGTACATGTCATGAAAACAAAATGTCGTCAAAGTCTATTATAATCTTCTTCTGAAGAACCACTTTTAGAATATCATATTGACATTGAATGTCACATGGTATCATGATGTAATTGGTGCAGAAGTTGTATACAGTATACTGAAGCTCTAAAATAATAAACATCAAAGTACTTGAAAATATATTTCAAATACGATTGTGTATAAATTTTATCCATTTTAAGGTCCCTAAATTGAAATATACTTTTTGGATTAATTGCTTAAAACTTTATCACAATAATTGTTATTGCCTAGTTAAATTGGAACAACTATAAACTACTACACATTTTCTTAATACCCATAATTTAGCTGTTAATGAAAGCAGATCAAAATATTTTAAAAGCAAGATTTGTTTTAGTTTAGTTTAATTACTCCTCTGCTTCGCCCTTTTGGAACCTGTCTCCAGAATATGCTGGAACCTCGCTTCAGATCACCCTAGGTAAAAAAAATATTAAATGTATTACTAATTAAATCGATGTACTATATACCGTACTAGAAATGAACCAGTCTACACTTACACAAGGTAAAAGCATACACTAACCATTAGCACCTATATTAAGGGGGATACGTTCCGGACACAACAAAGTGTCCCTTTAATTGGGGGTCGGCTGCAGTGGTTAAACATGACCTTCATTCGTTTAATATAGGTGTCCCTTTAAGGGAACACCTATATTAAAATAGGTTGATCATTGTGGTAATAGGTGTTCCCTAAATAGGGGTAAGGTATTCTAAATCAAGAGTATGTTGCCAGTTTACACACACTTCAGATCACTCTGATATGTAAGTATATAGATTATTTTATATCTACTATAAGGCCATGGGAATTACATGGTTATCGACAGCAGCGGTCAACATTTAAGTTCAGTATTTTGGTAAACTTTCATCTTTGGATTTTAATCACATTGTACAAACACACTGGGTCGTAAGTGCGTCTGCAAACCTAGCTTGGGTGAGACGCAGTTAGGCTTATAAGTTTGAGTAAACAGCAAGACATGTTTCTTAAAATGTATAACCAAAAAAGAAAATCATTTTTTAGCATCAATATCATTATAAATATTATTATAAAGACTGAAGTGGACTGAGTAACTATAAACAGACACGATAGACCTACTGCAGTCATATACTGTCATGATTATTAATAAATTATTATAAATGTGTATAGATAATTGTCATACTTTTAATATATGTAAGGAGGTGGACATTTTTTTTACGATAATACAAGACAATAGAGTTATTATCTAATTTTAAGTATTTAGAGGCCAATATCTAAGAGAAATATCATTAATTTTCTCCCTGTTTTTACTTACATCTCTTCGTAGAGCTTCACAACAGTCCAGCCAGTTGGTATATGTTGGCATGTAAGGTTGCCTAGAAGCTGCAAGGCTAAAAAACAACAACAATTTTGATGAAAACAAAAATAAAGAAAAAAAAATATCAATAAAAACTATTTCGAACAAAGAACTTGGAAATCAATCAATTTTTAATTTGTAATATTTTGTAATTTTCTACAGCCTAATTAGTCTTGAAGGAACAACATTGGTAAAAGAACTTAAGTATAATACTCTGTATCCAGTAGGTATTAAAATCTCCTAAAAAGAGAAAGAGGCATAATGGTAAGGGAATTGGACACAATTTTAGCTTCAACTACATTTTAATACAAATTTCAAAGACTGAAAATATCTTACCCAGAATTATTGACAGCCATGATATTACTTATAAGACCAAGTGGATATGTTATCATGCTGGCAAAGAACTGTAATAACAAAATGTAATTTTAATTGAGATAAGGCTAGACAAGGAACATCTCATGTGTTGGATTTGCCATCATATATTTGAAAATAAATATACATAATTTATGTTACTTTACGACAAAAACTAGCATGTTCGCTATTTCCAAGCTCAGCATACTTTTTTAAATTTCATGTGTCAGATTTAATATAGTAAAAACTAATTAGTCTATTAACATTATAACTATTAGTATTATGATCATATATAGCAACATATAAACACTATTTTAATTTTCAACAAGTTTAATAGTTTTTACTATATGATATATAAAAACAATATTTCAATTTTGCCAAAAAGTTAAATAATAAACGTAATGCAACAAGCATACCCCTGTTATTGCACGGCTGTAGCTTCGCAGTTCTGTCACATTATGAGTCTAAAAAGAAATGAATAAATGTATATGAATACACATGAAGTCAAAGAGGGAGAGACTAAAACCTAGGCCACTGGGATATCATATGTTCAAGTCTGATTGTATAGCTACTGTCATCCTCACGGATTTAAATGTTAATATGTGGGCAAAATCAAAACTAGAAGAATATGAACCTTTAGTTGCCCAGAAATTGTACTCTTAAACTCAAATTTCCAAAAACCAAAAAGTGCCGATTACACCCACAATTTTTAATTATGTGCACACAAAACATATCAACATTTTTAAGCATAAATTAGGCAGGATTTATGAGATCTGTGGGGAGAGATAATTATTCTATATTAAAATTATTTGTTGCAACAAAGTAAGCAATGTTGAATACAATATTAAAATAACAATAAAATAACCCTTTACATTCACTATAAGAACAGAGAAAACTCAAACGGCAAAAGAATAACATTGGAAATAATTATAATAAAGTTTGACAATTTTAAATAAAGAACAAACATACAGGGGTGAAAACATAACTCCTTGGCGGAGGTAATAATATATAAAAGTTATGTATATCAATCTATTTCCTCAATAGTGAAATAGAAAACTATTTCTCTACCTGTTCATCAAGTATATAATTATTGAGAAGGTAATACAGCGCCCTCGCTAACCATAGAGAGCTAATCTCAAGTAGTAGTCTTGGAACTAAGCCACTGTAAAGACAAAATATTATTATTATCACTTGAATTGATATAAAATGTGTAAATTATTTCCTCCCAGTTGGATTGGCATTCATGTACAGTAGAGGCCCTATAAGGGGACATGTACACCAACAATATGTCCCCTTAACAGAGGTGTCCTCTAAAAAATGGGTTACCCTGTTAATGTTTCTTTTCATATGAATGCGTCCCTTTAAGGGGAGTTCTAACAGTTGGGTTCTAGTATAGCATTGACCAGACAAAACCAGAAAACGAGTGCCCATTCAGAATCATTAACATTTTAATAGCTTGCCCTTATTCCCTATTAAATGTAAAGTACTACTTTTCAAGAGCAATGATAATTGATTTTTGTACAATGCATTATTCACTATGCAATGAACAATAAATCATTTCTTATTATGTAATAAATTATTCAATAGGATTGAAAAGAACAATAAATAATTTCTTATTATGTGATATATTCATATGAATTGTAAGTAATTGCACATTATGTGATTCAATATGAAAAGAACAATATGCAATAATATTAATTCATATGAAATGTACAATAGGTAGTGCAATATTATAATTAGGTATTTACCATTATGTCAAGTGCAGCAGAGTTTTCAGAGTTACTTACGCAAAAAATCCTGCAATTCCATTATCATTATAAACTTGTGTAAAAGGTGAAAACCATCCACTAAATAAAATAAAAAAGAATTATAAATAACAATAACCTTAAAATAAACATAATGAATAACATTGCAACAATTTGTGATTTTATTAGCAAATTGATTTATTTCTCTTTCAAATACAAACTGAATATTAAAAATCAATAAGCTACCATGATTGTTAATAAAAGATTGTTAATTAAAAATTGTTAATTATTCGACTCTATTGTCTGGTTCTCAAATCTTACTCAAAGGGAAAAAACAAACTAGCTAAAATTGTAAAGTGGGCCAATCATTGGCATTAGCCTTGAACCTCTTATTTCGCTTCATGAAAGGGACATCCTAAAAACTGTAAATAAAATTTGTCAGGATCCCGATCACCCTAAATAAATTCTTTAGGCTTAGCCAAACTTGTAGACTGATCACTCTGAAGCAAAACACTAAACGTTGAGGACAATCATTTGTTTATCTATTCACGTATTTAATAGCAAGTTCACAAGATTTCTTTAGATTCATTGGTTACACGCTTTTTAAAAAAATATTCATTGTATGTGAATCAAAATGTAAATCAAACAAACAAATTTCTTTCATCAATAAATAACAAAATGAACTCTGCGCAAAGAAGGCCTCATTGTTGAATTTTTTTTTTTAATAAATATTCTATTCCTCTACAACAATTTTTTCATGATTATTACCTTAATATTATAAATATATGTCTGCCTATTTAGGTAATTTGGATTCATATACACAAACAAAGCCATGCATGTCCACAATTACATTCCGCCTATTAATGGACACCTCCGAGATGTGTTCACTTAATAGGTATAGTACGCCCCAAAATAGGGATTGGATATAGTGGTAAAACACATATTTTCATAAGAAAGTTTCCCCTTAATTGAGGTGTCCCCTGAATATGAATGTACAAAAGAGGGGGTAGGGGTGTGTGTTCTATGACATGTGCGTTTTTTTATTTTCATCTGGCTCAATCTAAATTCACACAGAAAGTTGTTAGGTGACTGTTACCTGTACAGTGTTTCCTTCCCTACAAATTGTACCATAGATCTAACAGCAACAACATGAAATGGGTGATTGATAATAACAGCAACACAGTTGGACACCATTACCTTGGAGGTCTAAAATAAATTAGAAATAGGTATTTAGTATCCCTATTTTAAGTCTAAAAAGGGCCAATCTGGGAAAAAATTAGAAACAAGTGTTTCTCAACTGATTTGAGTTATATAGGTTCTATATATCCACCAAAAAAAAGTTCCAGCTCATCTGGCCTGGGGAAAGCTGCCATTTTGGATTTTTAAAATGGCCGCCATAAAATACATATTTTTGCTCATATATCAGCTTCCACATCATGTATGGATATGATTTTGGTGGCAAAGTATATGTTTTGAGGGTCAATGAATCCAAATACAGCATTTTGAAGTTTACTGAATGTCCGCCATCTTTTTTTTTCAAAATGGCCGCCATAAAATACAGATTTGTACTCATCTCAACTTCTACATCGTGTATGAACGTGATTTTAGTGACAAAGTGTAGTTGTGAGTGTCAAGAAATAAAAAAACAGCATTTTCGTAATTCACTCAATGGCCGCCATTTTGTTTTTCAAAATGGCCACCATAAAAATACAGATTTTTGCTCTTATCTCAGCTTCCACATAATGTATGGAAGTGATTTTGGTGGCAATGTATATATTTTGAGGGTCAAGGATTTCAATTACAGCATTTTTTTGAAGTTCACTTAATGGCCACCATTTTGTTTTTCAAAATGGCCGCCATAAAATACAGGTTTTGCTAATTTCGTAGCTCATATAAATAATGAAGACATGATTTTGATAACTAAGAAACTAAAAAATCAGCATTCTAAAATACAGAGTCGGAAAGTGATCAGATCTTCTTATTCCATTTAGGACCAAACTTCATAGTTGAAGGCTACTGCTCCACTGGCTTTAGATGTTGCTTTTTTTTTGCATACAGTTTGTTAAATACAGTAATAGTTTTAAAATTCCCAATCAATCTGGCACAACATATAATAATAACAACATTTATGTACAATCCCCTTTGTCTAGTCTCCGAGATCTATCGCTATCACAATCCTCATTATTACTATGTCAACGTCGTGAGTTAATCACAAGATCGAGTTCCATACTGATTACGACCAAAGAGGTACACAAGAAGATACCAGAGAGTGTACTGTAACTATCATTCGCGAGAAGAAACTAATAAACAAGATATTCTAAAGAAGTTACATAGACATGTAAAGACATTTTCTAAATATAAAGAGAAGCATGGCCAACTTGCAGTTAAAAGTACAACTTATGGATAAAGCAAGTAACATATCTTATGAATACATGGTAATACACTGGGAGATCAACACTAGTCACCCTAAATGGTCTGCATTTATGTTTAAATCTAGCTGCTTATCTGCCATCCTAATAACCTTCGATCAACCAATGTGACGTAAAGTAATGCAAATAGTTAAACAGACATAGACAAACATATACACATGATGCTCTACCTAAACAAAGTCTTATTACAAGTCTTTGGGAGTGGAGTTGTAATTTTGTCCTTAGAAAAAATCCTGACATGTGACGGGACTTGAACCCAGGACTCTTGGAGTGATAGCCAAGCATCATAACCACCAAGCCACAACTCCACTCGTTAGAGAAAGAAAACTGCCATTTGTCGTCAAACTCGAAAGATTCTTAAGAGCTTTCTGGGAAAGTTAAAAAGATATCAAGAACATTTAAGCTGTGGCTAGATCATTAGATGGTATAACTTTTTAGGCACAATTGTACAATTGGGAGCTCCAGGTTCAGATATAGCATCTACAGTATGCTTTCATATTTGCAACAGCTGGTCATGGCCAAAATGCCAAAAGTGGAAGGCTATATCTGGAAATGCTGAAAGACAAATTTCAAGATACATAAGGTTTTCTCTATTGTCCTCATGTCTGAAAACTGATTCTTCACCATTATAACACGTTGCATGATATCCATTCTTTTGGAACATCTTGTATTGTATGTATATGGAAATTTGTCGTTCAGGCATATTGGCCATCATGGTCAATTGTCCTATACTGTGTCTATATCTGGAGACAAAATGGTACATCCCCATCTCGTGTCATCATTATATGATACATAGCTGCATCCTCTAAGAGCTTTGAATTCCTTGACCTTCAAAACATATACTTTTCTACGAAAATTACGTTCATATGATGTAGAAGCTGAGATATGAGGAAAAATTTGTAAATTTTATAGCAGCCATTTTGATTTTCAAAATGGCGGCCATTGGGTGAAATTCAAATTAATGCTGTATTTGGATTCCTTGACCGTCAAAACCTACATTTTACCACTAAAATCATGTCTATACAAGATGTAGAAGCTGAGATAAGCACAAATCTGTATTTTAAGGCGGCCATTTTGAAAAACAAGATGGCGGTCATTGAGTGAACTTCAAAATGCTGTATTTAGATTCCTTGACCCTCAAAACATACACTTTGCCACCAAAATCATTTCCATGCATGATGTAGAAGAGGAGATATGAGCAAAAACCTGTATTTTATGGCGGCCATTTTGAAAATCCAAAATGGCGGCTTTCCCCAGGCCAGATGAGCTGGAACTTTTTTTTGGTGGATATATAGACCCCATATGAGACAAATCAGTTGAGAAACACTTGTTTCTAATTTTTTCCCAGAGAAAGTGTAAAATGGGGATACTAATTAGACTATTAATAATATAATTCTATAACTTAAAAAAAAGTATGAAGGGTTTGTTCTCTCAACTCTCCACATACCAGACTCTCCAAAACCTTGGAACCAGACTTAACTTGAGGTCTAAAATACTGTTTTACAATTTTTTAATTGAAATATTAAGAACATATTAGGCGAGCGTTACGTATTGGGAGAGTGGGCTGCATTAGATAGAATTTATGACCGTGACTGTAAGAAATGTCTTCATTTAGCAAATCTGATCTTAAAAGTATTTTTTCCTGGGTAATAAATGATAAAGTTGTATCACAAACATAGCCTAGTCAAAGACTTACTCAGATCTAATTTGATGGAAGCATAAAAACAATTTTCAATACCACGGTTCAGTAAACAGTCTATACCACATGTTTAGTTCACTGCACCACATAATGTATGCTACTCCTTTAAACGATTCACCACGATAAGCGCTTAAAGCGCTCATGAGGTTAAAAGTCAAGGTCATTGTAAACAAATTATCAACAAAAAAAAAGTAAATCGAATTTACATGCGCAGTTTGCTGTGCATGAATCGTGACAACAAATTATACAAAATACTCACAACTTTAAAAAAAAAAATATGCTTCTAAATATATAAAAACAATTGTTGAAGTTAGTTTGAAAATAAAATTCGAAAATATAACCGTTTTTCGAAGCACACTGTTCGAAACGCGACAGGCGCGTTGAATGAATCTAGGCCTAAACATACAACGTAAAATCGTCTAAAATCCATCTTTATTTGTAATAATCACTATTTTGAAGCTTGTATACAATCAATGTATAATAAATAAAGATTATGTATCAGTTACAGCGTCATATTTCCATGTAAAAATTTTTCTACCGGAGAAAAGTCGTGACCATGTCCTCACGAGGGCCGCGCCATATTGTTTACCTTTGATTGTAATATGAACCCTGACATGTCAGATGCATTATGGGCATGAAATATTTGTTCAAACTCTGCGCAAAGGTCAGTTTATTGAAGCATAACTTTTGACGAACATTTTGATACCAAACTTGTTTTAACTTCATAAGTTTTCGACGCATTTTCGTCTAATTTTCTGCAAGCTACACATCTAAAATAGCGGACTAAGCTCCCGAGGGATGCCGGTGCGTGTGAGAATCGCGAATTCCAATTCGCTTTCGGGATGTTTTTTTTAACATTCCCGGTGAACAAACAGCGGCGACGACGCTCTCGGGCCGGCTCCCGATAGGCCTAGGCCCCATATGGTCATCGTCGGATGAGTCAGTCTACTAATTTCTTTATAATTTCGAAACCGGTCATTCATAATGGTCAAGTTTGGTCTTATTTTGAAGAGAAGAAATAGGTTCTGATGAAGAGATGAGTTTTATTATGAAATATTTAATATTTTTTGTGCATTTGGTAGTCAAAGATAAATTACAAATTTTTAATAATTTTCCTAAAATATTTATAAAATTTGCATAATCCATACTCCGCCAAAATAAGTTGTAACACAAATTTCATAACATATTTGAAAATAAAATGTCCTTTCCATTATTTTTCTTTTTAAATTTTTTTAATGTCTGTGTTTAGAAAAAAAGTTAGGGTTAATTATGTGACATATGCTTTTTGGGTCCCAAGGGAGCAAAATAAACTTGGGGGTCAATGGGTTAACTGAATCTGCTTTTCAAAAAGTGTTTTCTATATATACAAACCTCAATAGTAAATGTCTTAACGTCAGACTTGCCTAATCCACGAAACTTCTTCTGCTTTGCTGAATCGGACGTTGGAAATAAATCATCCAATTTCTGTTAAAAGTAAAATGCAGACTAAATAATATCTAGTCTATGATAGTAAATATTTTGGGTTTTTTTCGAATTTGTTTGCCATTAAAGAATATTAGGCTGTGTTTATACAACACCCTTCTTACTTTACACGTCTACTATGCATGTTTTCACAGACGAAGTGTTATGGACAGGAAGGTCAGTCACAACCAAACGTCTGCTGCTATAACTTCTGCTGCAACTTGGCCCCCGAGGGTACTTAAAAACACTACTACAGCTAACCAACAGGCCAAAATTGACCGGTCCTCGTAGCCTTTTCAAGTAGCCTGTTCAGGTTGTTGTTGTAGGTTGTAATTACACGCAATCCATTTATGTTTAGACAACATGCCAATGTAGAACTGTGTTGATTTAGCGTGTTGTATAAAAGGGCCCTTAGAATAAGAATATTGTACCAAAGGGCCTTTGAGATTACACTAGGTGGTCATATGATAATTGAATGTGAAGAAATGATCTGGGTGCCCTGGACATTGTTTTATTATTCCATGATGTAAAGAGGCAACTGAACAGTATATCAAAACATAATAGCCATAAAGAAATTGTAAAATAGCAAAAATACATGCAAAACATACCTCTTGTACAGCTTGAGAAACTGAATTACCCACAATACTTTCACATATGCGAGGACACAGACCACGGTAAAGGCCAGTAAAGCCGTCTACCTTCTTGATATGACCAGCTGTGTATGGTAAAAAAATTTAATGTAAATGAAAAATTGTACTGTAGGCAATGTTCGTCACTTTACCACCTACCATATCATGAACAACGTCACTGTGCGTCAAAATGGGTGTGTCATGGTCACCTACAGGTAAGTCACTTTTTTGATGTAGGGGTGCATCATGGTATTCATGGAAAAATGATGCACCTCTTCTGTATGGTGGGTCATACAATTTACAAGTGCATAATTAGTGGATTAAAATCTTTATTAGTTATCCGCTTGGTAGAGCGGATAACTCCTTGTTATTGTATGAGATCAATATTTTTTTTCTGTATTATGCTTGTTTCCATCCTTCCTTTTTGTGGATCGCGTTTCTCTAAAATGTGTAAACATAACATTTCATAACTTTGACAACATATGGGCATTTACGTGAAGTTGTGCACCTCCTATTTTTGAATGACGTCATAGTTGCGCAACGTGACTTACGCGCAATTTTATGAATTTCAATGATTGATCATAGATTAAAAACCAAAAGTCATTTAGTATTGACACTTTGACAAAATTTAAGTCATATCAGGGGCAAACTTTCTACGGATTAAAAATGGCATGTTTCACAAGAAGTTACGCGCGCACGCTTTTTCAAAATGCGCAAAATTAATTTCTAATCAACTTTTTATGCGTTTCTTGTCATTTTGAGCATGTCAAAAATTCCCACGGGCGCGCAATTTTTTACGCACGCGGTGCGCACGTAGTGTTAAAAACATATTTTTTTCTCTTGAATTATATTTTTCAAGCCTTTCCTAGTAATTTTAAAAACAATTTAGACCTTTTCCAGTTTAAATAACGCCACACGAACACGTTGAATTAGACAATTCGTGCGCGTTTTTTATGAAAAAGCTTTAAAAATCGTCAAAATAATGTCTTTTTTTAAACAGTCATAGTTTCTAAAGTAAACCGTGAACAATTTATTTTTATTACAAAATCTAGAAGTTGATGAGTTGTAGATATCGGATCATGCATCGATAAGGCTAAAAAAACATTTTGACGTCATCGTATGGCCACGCGAATGTAAAATATAGGATTTTTGTCTCTTTCGTTATTGCTCATCACATTCAATGGAGCGCATCACGCTTAACAGTATTCCTTTTTCTCCTACATTTATATATTGTGTAGGTCAATCAACTTTCTTTAGCATGAGATAAAAATATTTTAATTTTTATGACGTCATCATGCCTAAAAATTTTAATTACGTGGGTCATTAATTTCATCTTTACAGTAAATTTTAATCTGTAATAGCTCGTAAGAATAAAATGTGATAATCACGATTAAAACGTTTTCTGGAAGCTATTGGATTGTAGATACGAATTCATGTAAACATTTTGCCAATCGGATGTTGTGACGTCATCATATGGCCAGTTGAATAAAAAAAGTCGTATTTTCATATTTTGCGTAATAGTTCATCACATTTAAAAGGGTGCGCATCTATATTTACGTATTCAAATTTCTTCTACACGTTAATATGTTGTTCCTGAGATAATTTCCTTCTGAAATTGCTATCTAAGTGTTTCATTTTGATACCGTCGCCATGTTAAAAATTGGAATAACTGGCGGGTCCTGTAATTTCACCTATTCTACACTGTATGTAATATGTATACAGATTAAACTGTTTGCATGTATATACTATATGACACAAAATTGACAGAATTGAGCACTAACAGCATATCATATTCTTCAGTTCTTGTCATAATGCCATAATCTTTATCTGTGTGCAATATTCCAACGTATGACGTGCATGTGGCGTTTGTCGTGGTGCGGATAACTAACTCGTCAAAGTGACGAGTTTCATGTCTAGTTTGGGTAAGTTTCATCATGAGAAAAATCATAGTAATCTGAAATAGGCAGGGTTTGAACCAACGACCTTTGGATTGGTAAGCAAGCAAGTTATTTATTCTTTTATCATCACAATAGAGAGCTTTCATTTTACAATTACATCTACGCTCGCGCTAACCGCTCGCCAATTCGCCAATGGCGACTGGAGTCTCCATTTGGCGAAAATAATTATTGCCTCGTTCGCCAAATTGGCGAAAATACATTTCCAAGCCTAGGCCTAGCCTGGTCGGCGTGACTTCTTATGGGAGCGAGAATTCGCCACACTTCGGTACTTTCTGACTCGGGTACACTTTTTACCACCACAGCATTTTATGTGACGACGTCACGATCGCCGTGTTTATTTTTTTAGTTCTGTTTAAACATGCGCAGAGCGTGCCTCGATGACGTTTTAATGACACACAGTTAATGTGATTGGTTCGTGGCCGGCCTTCGTCGACGTGATGATGAGCGAATAAAAGGGGAAGTCCCTATTCTTCGACGTAGAAAATGAACTTCGAGAAGAAAAATGTAAACAGAAACATGTGGACGAATACTTCCGTAAACGAGGCTGTTCTGTTATTTAAAAAGTAAAAGTAATTACCTCAATTGTATAATGTTAACATGTTTAATTTTATTTCCCTTTCGATTATTCTAACCGAAAGTTGCGCTTAAATTGAATAGCTAAGAAACAGCGTATACTACAACGGCAACCCTGGCCAAAGCGCGTTTCGGCCGCCTACATAGAATGGGTTACGGCCGCTGCATAGCAAATTCAAAGCTTCTTAAATTTCTGCGGTACATTTCTTCCTAACGTACTTGTTTTATATAATAGATTGATAAATATTCCACTTATTAAATAATTTAATAAATCGGTAAAATTGACGTTTCGAAGCAAATATTCCATGATGAGAGGCGACATTTTTCGACATGCCTCGTGTGCGGCGAAGACTAGTTCAGAAAATGGAACAGTCCACTGCGGGGGTTATCCAATCATTAATTAACGCGCTAATACATGCATACCATGCACATTGCCTGGGCGACGGTAATTTAGTAATAAGCGGAGAACTGAATCCCCCGTAAGGAAAATGGTAAACACTGATATTTATGGTAGGGATTATTTTTTTCAGTGGTTGGTCTTGTTGGCTTCTTCGCACGAGGTCCACGCAAAGTCAAATAAAACGATGTGGTTTATCAAACAGAAATATAAATTAGCTTTAATTCAATACTAAATTAGCCAGATTTTGATAATGAGAAAGACTCAAAAATTCAATTTTTATCGTTAAAATTGACATATGAGGCGGATGTACATAATAATAATAACCGATTTACATATCAAAATAAAGAGTATTTAAAGCCTGATAACATGCAACAAAAATTACTCCACCACCTATTATGGACCTCGTGCGATCGGGTGCGAAAATGGGTAGGTGTTTTCCAAAGTTATTTTTAGCGCGCGGATTTCGGCTCGCCGGCTTTTGTACCTCATTTTTAACTCGCGTTTTCTATTAAAATATTTAATAAACATAGATTAAAAATATATTAAAAAAATCCCTTAAACAAGATCTTTCCAGGCATATAATTTTTATTCTCATGGGTACATAAGAAATAGTATATTTTTAACTTCAAAGACACGTCACTTTTTGAAATTTCACGAACGTGTTAAAATCGCGGTAACGAAAATCAGCTTCATTGGGATACCTAATAATAATATAAATGTAAAAGAAGTCACAAATAACAAACAAATACTGTATGCATTATTTATTAAATAAACATTTTTGCGAATTTTTATGGTTTTTTTAATTTGGCTAAAGGATTTTCAATTTGGCTAATGTTTTTCAAAACCTTTCGCCATTTTGGCGAACGAAAATTTGACCTTAGCGCGAGCGTAGTACATATGTGTCATGGTCGTCGACTGGACCTAGAAACCATCAAAACTGTATGAATGTGGGAAGCAAGAAAGCTGATGTTCAAACAATAAAGCTAAACAAAAATTTGTATTTACCATATTCAAAGAAACCTGGCAAGAAGGTCACTCTTCTCATAAAAATATTCCTCCCCTCTCTTTGAGGAAGAGGTTCAAATCCAATCTATTAATCAAAATGAAAAAAAAAATATTATTACATATAGATGAACAATAATGTATTAAACATATAACGTCTCAAAAACTGCTCAGGTCTATTTCTCATGTGTGAAGTTTATTAATTAATCACAGGTTTGTACTAGTAAGAGTATTATAGCGATCAGGTTTTGGTAAATTGAGTTCGAAGAACAAACTAGTAGTGCATTAGGTTGGACTAAAAGGGACATGTGTATTGTATGGGCAAATGGGCATTAACCTGTTAACAATACCGTTTACACACCATGTCTCTCATGTCTATACAGCATCTAATATTTCCAAACGGTATCCCTTAATGAAATAAGGTATGATTTTCTCTTAGGACATATAGCCAAATATTCTATATTCATATTGTTAAAAGTGATTAAAAACGTATTTAGCACACTTACAAACCCACCACTGATTTTTATCATGATTTAAAATGTCACCAACTTCATGTTCAAACATCATAATTCATATGCCTAATTTAGGCCTAGCCTAGGTCTATTTATTTTTAGCAACACCACTATCCTGGGCCTACTGTATAATTTATAGCTAGCCTAGGCCTACTACTAGGCCTAGGTAGTAAACAATTAAAATTACTAAAAAAAAAGAATAACATTCAAAAATATTAATAATTATTAATGAACTCATCTCATCGACATATACAGGATAAAAGGATACAATACATATCATCATATTTATTTGATACATACAATCTTAGGTCTATGCCTGGGTCTATCTAATCTTAATACAATACACGACAATGCCTACAGAAGGCCCTACAGTAGATAGGCCTATGTACAAATACTAGCCTAATGGATTCACAACCGGCACAATTGATGGTCGCAATCTATCGTAGGAGCAGTCCAAGTTTAGGGCCTAGCTAGGCCTACACATTTCTTAGCAGTATACACACTGCATACAGTTAGAATGACACCAAATTAGACCTATACCTGTATAAGTGTTTTGACATAAGTAAGAGGATGAGCAACCGTAGTTAGCCCAATGTTTAAGGCAAATTGAGTCCATGGATCAGGACCACTTCCACTTTGCATGGATGCCATTTTCGCCGATTTTCGGAAATGTCGAGCGACCAAGAAAAAGATACGCCTGTAATATTTTCAGCCCGCCCTCTAAACTATAAAGTATACCAAAAGGTAATTTATGTGGCTTTAAAATAGTTAATAATTATGGCATTTATCAGAACATTTCTCCAGTGTATCCCATTCTAACTTGAGCCTTCAGAGTCATACATCACTGGAATTCTCTGCCTGAATATGTAATACAAGCCTCTTCAGTGAACATCTTTAAGTCTAGACTTGACAACTATTTTCGGCTAGAAATGGAATCTAATAGGCACTAGCCTAAACTATTTCCATCAAACATTAAGTGTAAGTGTAAGTGTTGTATTATTTTTATTTGTATAATGTAAAGAGGGACTACAGCGACAGGCCCATCGGGCCTTTTGTAGTCTCTCGACTATATATATTATATGCCAACCATTGTTAATGTTATGATATAATATTTTTGGTCAATAAATGTTTCTTGAATTGAATTGAATCGATTCATCACTGCCACCAACATTCTGTCGCCTTTATTTTGCTCACGGTTCTTGAAAATATCATCTAGTATTAATTGTAGTTGTATCCATCATACAGTAAATGTTTTCGATAAAAGGTTTGATAAAAAAATGACTGTTAAAAACAACAGTTTTTTAATGAAAAATATCAATCAAAATGTTCTAGTCAATAACATAACAAACATACATTGGAATGAAATTGAAAAAAAGTATATGAAATTTATTTTTATATCAAAAAACTAGTAGCCTCCTGACAAAGGAAATGTTATACAGTACAACCTTCCATAATCATAAAGGGCTATTGTGTGCTGTACTTTAGGTATTTGTTTTTATTCATCATACATACTAAAAGAACATTAATTTATACAATATTATACTGTGTATACAGTCAACTCCTTCAAAAGGCCTACTGGACTCTCTGAAAACATGAAATTCTCCCAAAAACCCAAAACTTCTCTTCAGGTAGCTATCAAATTCATTTTAGTTATCATATAAAAACATTGGAATACTAGAATTTCTAGACAACCAGATACTGGGCCAGCCCAAGAGGTGGACTCAATGGAATCTAGATTGCCTTGGTTGACTGTAGGCCCATAATATATAAAAAGAGAGATGAATATGAATGATCAATTGATCAAAATTCATGTTTAATACCTAATTCACACTTACAAAAATCATACAAAATGTATCATAGTGTAACAAATTGTTACACAAACGTGTAAAAGCTTTTCTGTGTTATGTGGCCTGTAAAGATTACCTTGATTGGATCGTACTTAAAATTGGATATTTATTTTTGTTTTTGAAAGGACTCTTGCCAAGGAAATACGGTTTTAAAAACCGCATTATTTTGGTGAATGGAAACATCAGGCCCTTACAATCCTTTAGACAAACACAGTATACAGTTAAACATAGTTTAAAAATAGTATATGTAATAAATCAATATTAAAATAGGCTAAGCTATTGCCTCTACCCCGTTATGATATTCCTGTACCATTTACATATAAATATACAATCCTATTCTAAAAACTTATAAGGTTTTAAATCTATATTTTCATTAAAAAAATACTATACCATAGTACAATTTTATTCTTGCTTTCCTAACTCTGCAGAAACAAATTATTATAACATTGCAAATTTTCTTACTCAAAAAAAAATTGGTATTTCAAATTATTCAAGAGTACATTCACCACTTACTGATAAAATGGTATAAAAGAATGAAATAAACCAAGGTGATTTTATAAACTCTTTGGCGGAGAGAAAAATACAAATAGTTTGTAGATTTTTTTGCCTGGGTCTATATAGAGAAATACTTACAACATAGTGGGCTTATAAAATTCATATATATATATATCTTTTTTTGACTTTTTTTACATTTCATATTCTTGCATCTTGTAAAATGGATGCAATCGCACAAAAACATTTCTTGGCAAGGGTTCTTGCAAATTTGGTACCTGTAGTTTTGCTGAATGAAATGTAAATTGGATATGAATTATATTTTGGTTTTTATTTATTGCAACAATATGGCATACCTAAAAGAAGTAACGCTTAAAAATGTTTAAAAAATCAATAGAAGATTTTAAGAATTCAACCAGTATGCACATAATAATTACTTCAGTTATGTTCCTAAATTATACCAAAAATAGTGAGGCAAGTCATTATGATTCTATATTTCAATATTTATTTTAAGAAAGTATTCAAGAGACAGATTCAACATGATCAAATAAAGTTTGAATAATGGAATCATAATCACTTACCTCACGGTTGTTTTATATCATATATTAAAATTAATAGTGGACCCTCTGATAAACTATACTGCTATACCAATATACATAAATATATAATTTTTAAAATAAACTCTAAAGCACTGCGTAATATTGATATAAATAACGATTTAAAAATGGTGGAGATGACCTGAGAAAATCTGCAAACAAGTTAAAAAGACACAAATTGAAATCTTTTGCTAGATACAGTATGTAGACATCCTGAAGCACTGTACTGGTGCTTTCATGATATGAACATACAATGTTGAAACACTGATATGACAACATAACAAACAATGATATAGAAGCAGGTTTCTTAGTAAGTGTTCATGACTCGTGCATCACTGCTTTATGCAGGAATCTGTCCCCAATATAACCTTAACCAGTTTTTCAGAAATCCCTAAGTAAGAAAACAGAAAATAAAAAAATAATATCAGTACACAAGAGCAAAAGTGAAATTTACTAAGGACAGATCAAATCAAACTACCAAATTCATTTGTTTTTTGCAAGACAGCAATGTGGCTCAATAGTGCTTCAAAATCAACACATCTTCATGTCAGGCCTTGTCTTTTAAGGTGAGCAAGTGCGATCACTCACCTAACACCCCTAAACTGCCCCTGCAATTTACAACACGCTTAAATTTGGTAAACTTCTACACACCAAAATACAAACAGCACGCCTGAATGTATTGAGGAGTGCAATTTGTAGCACACCTATAATTTTCAAAAGACAAGGCCTGCAATGTCTCACTACCTTTCTGTGATTATCAAATTCAGAAGTAAAATCATCTTCATTCTTAGCATCCTCATTATTTATTAAAATGAACATGCACTTTTTTAATATCCTATTCAATAAAATTATGAAGCAATAAACAACAGAACAGTGAATATTGACAGAAAAATGTTTGCATTAATTACAGGATTTTTAGCAATATTTTAAAACAGAGAAATGAAATGCTTACTTCTCTCCATAGATCACAAAGGCAGTCGGTCCATTTATGATACACTGGCATTTTACGAGCAGCTTCAAGTCTATCAAATATGAATGTAAAAATATACAAACTAATATAAATATAAAAAGAATTCAACTGAATGTATTTTTTTTTGTGGTATATCACAAAAAACTCAGTGGTACTGGTATAAAAGTATATGAAATTCAGGCTACTTTGAAGGTTGTGGGTTAAAGCAAAGATGGAAATTGTCAGTATTCTCTACTGACAAGTACTGAGAGTTGGGCAAAGATCTAACTATCTATATGTCAAGAATGAATACTGATATTCGGTACTCTAAATGAAATTTAAATACAGAATTCATTATAAACATTGACAAGACAAGCAGTTGTGCATTATCATTTTTGTCAACAGACAATCACTCTCATCTAATGAGGGCGTTCCTACGGCAGCCTATCTTGCACACCTGGTGTGTAGCTGTTAACGTGAGACCTTGACACCATATGATTTGGTCAATTGAAAGTAGTACCCTTTTTACACTATCGACTGGGAGAGGAACACGAGTTGAACTCGGAGGCAATTTCCATTTACACTAGCCAAACAAACTGCGAGATGAACTCGAGTTGCGCCCATTTACACTACATCGATCACCCCGGTGCTGTCAATCAAATCACCATTGCGAGCGCACACGTGGAACTTAACTGTCTATGGTTTAAACGTTTAAACACTGGAACATATCAACAAATCTCATATCAAAACATAATAATCCGAATTTACATACAATATATTTAATTTTGAATGTAGTCCAGTGTTAAATTTTCTTTGTGGCTATTAAGATTATCATTTATTATTTTAAACATTAACAATTATTTTTCTTTTTAAAATGACTGCATTTCCGCCTTGTAGACTGTACATACATTAAATAGGCCTTAAATTGTTAGGTTGGCGTAAAAATAAGGTAGGTACGGTAGGTATTTAAAATAAAAAATGTATTTGTTAATTAGCATAACATTGTATCAATGAAGGAAAATTAATTATTGTATGGTACGTTTTGAGTTTCTAAAAAAGATATCATTTTCATCCATTGAGACGTCAGTATTATATATTTTTTTTCCTTTTTCAATAATTAGGCCTACAAAGATCGGCCAGGGTAGAGTTACACCAATATTACATTATTTTAAGCTTTCTGGTAAGGTAGAATGCTCACGAACAATTTCAATATTTTCAGCAGAAAAGAAAAATCACAAATGTTTTTGTGCCTTTAAAAGAAAATAATGAACAGCACAATATATCGTACAATTATTATTTGAGGCAAAAAAAAGGTATTTTGAGGAAAAAAACCTATTTTGTTTGCATAATATATTGTATTTCTGTGACAACATGTTACATTTTCACGTCAATGACCTTTAACAGCTCGGTGTTGAACCACAAAAACCGTTTACACTTCGTGTCTCCGGTGTAGATTCGACTACACCGGAGAAGGTACACCGGAAAACATTCAGCTTCGTTTCACCCCGGGGAGAGCACACCGGGGTGGTTGGATTTTCCCATTTACACCAGTCAATAAAAACCACAACACCGGCGTTGAACGGCCCGGTGTACTAACAACTGCAGGGTTACACCGCTGTTACGGTGATAGTGTAAAAGGGGTATAGGATTCCACTACAGTCCCTCTTAGTTCCAAATTCCCGAGAGAGAGCCATTTCCCCTCAACCGTATTCTTTTCAGAACAGCATTTTTGTAATACTCCAGGGAGTTGAAATTTTTCAAACAGTAATTTCATCATTTTATCATAAATGTATGAAAAAATGTTTCTAAAAACAAATATTCCTTATTAAATTTCCTGTAAAATGATGTATAATGTATATTTGTATGATTTATTTTTATTTATGAAATGTATGAATTAAAAAAAAATTCTAATTTTTAATTAAAATTTCCAAGAAATTGCTTTAAAAAATCGTATAAAAACGATAATAAAATGATATTTAGAAAACCCCAACAAACAAATATTTATAATACATACCTATAAATGTATATTTACTTGAACAAAAGTAATAATAGGAGAATTAGATACGAGTTATTTTATTCAAATAAACCGCCATCGTATAATCTTAGCCTAGGCCCAATCAAACCATCCTATCACCATCGTTAGTCTGAGCATGCCCACTATAAGCAAGTTACTCAGGCGCGTAAATTCTGACAACGTGCTGCATGGGCCTACAAACAATTCGTCTCGCGTTGCACATTTTTCAACAAAGGAGTCAGTATTTCCGGTTGTGTGACTAGATACGGAGAACGTGTAATCAACAAACAACATGATTTTGATTAATTAATTAGTTTTTAATTGATATTTCCAAAAGATTTTCCTATAGCGAAAATTTTTTCGTTGACATTTTTCGAAAGAAAATTTTACGCTTGATCGAATAAAAGCTATCCCAGAATCCTCAGACAAGCAGAAGTCAGAGCCATATATAGAGAGTTACGGCATTGCGTTCACGGATTTTAGAAAGTCACGTGGTGTGCACGCCGGCCATGTTTGTGTCCAACTATGCCTATGTAGCGTATGGAGTCGAGTCATTTGCTTCGAAAATGTATAACATTCACAAGGCTTTAAATATCGAATTTAATATCAAAACAATCAATTTGTTTAAAGGTTTTTGTTAAGATAATAACGAAATCATAAAGTTACTGCGAACATGATTTTAAACAACAAAATGTAAAAACAATGCATTACTATAGAGAATCGCTGTACAAACTAAACGCGCACGCGTAGAGCGTGCATGGAGCGCACAACCAGAGCCGTTCCGAAATTGCTATTTTTGTTGTTTTAAATCATGTTCGCAGTAACTTTATAAATTTTTTATTATTTTAACAAAAACCTTTAATCAAATTGATTGTTTTGATATTAAATTCGATAATTAAAGCCTTTTGAACGTTATACATTTTCAAAACAAAAGACTCAACTCCATACGCTACATAGGAATAGTTGGACACAAACATGGCTTCTAATCCATTCGAAGTCGTAACTCTCTCTATATATGGCTCTGGCAGAAGTTAGTGATTATCGCCCTCAAACACAGAAGGTACGTTTGGTGTGTATCGCCGACTAGGGGTTTTCAACGCATGTCCCATATGGTGTCTAACGCCGCCCGTGGCACTAAGAGGGTTAAGCTCGTCTACACTATCAAACTTTATGTGACAAAAAAATATGTGCCCATATGATGTCATATCACAACCATATTTGGGCCATCGACTAATGCAGAACTCTACGTACTGAAGATTGTGGCTGTTAATTGAATCCAGTGGACCTGGTTATCCTCTTGCAGAACAGAGAGTGAAAGCACCTCATTGTGGACGACCGTCATCAGCGTGGGACAGGTGCTCGACTGGAGCCCAAGACAGGTCATGGATTTGACCTGGAATCTCCTTTGAACTGCTTGCTTGCTTGCCCACAACCAGGAACATAAACAACTACTTACCCAGAATTACTGACACACATGATGAGACTTGTTTGATCAAATGGTAAAAGAAATTGGAGCACAACAAACCCAGAAACCTATAAAAAACAGACAAATTCATGCATACTACTGAAGATTTTGTTTTTATTATTTCTTTTTTTATTCTATTAGCATATTTGTCCGTCAATTATCAATTTTATCAAACTAACAAGCTTTTATCCAATTTTCTGAGTATCCTTTATGGGAATAAATAGCCTCAATAAACAATCAGGTAAATTTCAGGTCAGAATAGCCAATGTTGCGTAGAGCATATAACATGCACTTTTACACATTTTTAAATTTTTACAATTAATTTATAGCATGCTTCAGGTCATTTTAAGCATTTCAAAAATATATTTTTTTCTTTAATATATTTTATAAAGATTCCCGAGAAATTCATAAGTTTGTATGCATGTAATGCGCCATAATGACAAATTAAAATCTAGTCAAAACCCCAGCAATATGATGGGTCTTACCACTGACAGGTCTCTGATTGAAGTTCTTTGAGTCTGTGTAAAAATGAAAACAAAAGTAAAACATAACATTTCCCATACCCACTGGCTTTCAATTGAGAAATAAAGTCAACTCTCCCATCCTTGAGCTGGGCTGGTACAGCAGGGCTCCATTTAGTACTTAGCCCTGCGTACAGTATCTAGTGAAAAACATGCCGGGTTAGCGAATCTGCATCATCACGTTGCTTGCCGGGCTAGTAGAATTCAGCAAACAAATTTTATTGCAATTGCCGAAATAAAACAAAAAATTAACGTAAATACGTCTAGAATTAATATAGCTAGGCCTAGATTACCTTTTTTTTGAATAAAAATGACAAACTAAGGTAAATAGGTAAACATTTTTCAGAGTGTCCAGTATTAGGAGAATCGACTGTATTTAAATGATAAAATGTAGTTAATTAATTAATTATATTTAGTCAAAACATAGCTAAGCTGGTAGAATTGAAATTTAAAACCTTCCCTAAATATTTTACTACTAACCTGGTTATCAAGAACATTGCTCCAAAGATAATACATTCCTTTTAATATTAACACACAACACACTTCATGTATTAGTTCTGGAACCAGACCACTGAAATGAAATATTCACAGTGTCAAGCATGGAATAAATAAAGTAAACCTGGAATGTACAAGTTACAGATTATCCGAGTTGTTATTTGTGATTGGTCAAATAGCTTGTGTTGTTGCGTGTATGTCTTTGCTAGCTACTGATGGGAACCAAGCCTTCAGTTACTGTACATTCATACCTGTTCCGTTTCTCGGAAGGAAAGATTGTGATTTTCCACTATTTAGCAAACAATTCCATCATGAATGTATTGCAGCTTAAAGGGTCTTTCATACCTGTTCCGGCACGGTTCCGGTCCGGCGCTGGCAAATCCAATTTATTTTATATAAAAAACATTGGTATTCGATTCGCCGAACCGGAACCGTGCCTGAACAGGTATGAAAGGCCCTTAGGGCTGTTAATTATCACCAAATGCATACATAGTAAGGAAAGAATTTAAGACTTTTTCACCATTACGAAAATTTATAGTTAGGAAGAGTTTTACTCTATTAAATGTTAAGTGTTCTACTCATGATTTTCTAAAATCACGCTTTTAGTTACCGTATACCTTTACAATCATAACTCCTCCATGTAATAGGACTTATACACTTCAGGTCTTCATCATGCAGGAATAATATAACACAGGCTTGCATACATTTACAATTTTAGAAATAGACGTTGTGGGGATGACTACTACGTCACATCATAGTCTACGTCTACATGTCAGTATTGATGTTAGAAAGGCCCCTGGTTTAGGGAACCTAATAATAAGTAGCTCTCCAATGCTGGATTTCTCAGGTGTTTTTAGCCTTTTTAGACATACGTTAATGCCTGTTTTTTCCTCTTTGTCCTGCTCAGGGGCCCCTTGGTTTAGCAAGTGAGCGCTTTTAGTCTGGATAACCAAGCCAAGAGCTAATATTAAAATATTAGATATTTAAAGTACACTTACACAAAAAAACCAGTAATTCCAGATTCATTATACATATGTCTAAAAGGAGGAAACCATCCACTAAAAAAAGATAAATGAATGGATTGAATTATAAATAAACATACAAGTTGATGAGAGTCATAATTTGAATAACATTACTTATTCGCAAAAGTAGTGACGATCTTTACAAAATAGCGCAAAAATATAGTTAGCCATCGTCACTAATAAAATATCAAATCTCTTTACAAGCTAAGGTCATGTAAAATGGTGGAATGGAAAGAAGTGAAAAATATCAATATCAGTAGTACAAATATAATTGAATTATGTTATAAAAAGGAAGTTGTGAAATAAAACTATGCTAACAAATATCAACTCTAAAATGTGGAACATTAATTGGGCAACAACTGTTGGACATAATATGAATAGCAAGTGAAGACTTAACACATTTGTAAAAAAAAACAAATCATAAGTGAGAAATCTTGGATTTTCATTTTCAGAGATTGTTTGTTATAGACAAAATCACTGGGATTTCTTTTACAGTAAAACTATCACCAATACCTCCGTAAAATTACACTACAGAAACGTCACCTACTCCAGTAACAAGAATGTTATAGTTAATGGCCAGGAACTGATGAAGACATTGAATCACACATAAATGACACAAAGTACTGACACCATGACCATGCAGCCAAATTTGCGTGTTAAAATGGTCAGATTAAATAATTTGATTGATTGTAAACACTGCATACAAGGCTGTGGGAACTAACCTCCAAAATTCTGCTATGATACAGTTAGGCAGAGCCGTAGCCACCAGTAGGGTAAGGTTTCAACCTGACCACCTTTGAAAACTTACAATTATTCCCTTTTTTTTGACACTGCAGCACTGGGCTATGGCACTGGTACTGCAAGAGCAAAGCAATCTAACAGGACACTGAGCTCGCCTTAACAAGATAGCAACTCTTAACAGTCCTTTGATCTTATGTCTGGCTGCGACAAATACCAACAGTACTGCACATATTCTCCGCGACACGCGGTGTCTGTTAATTTAGGGGCTTGGAGTGTTGCAGCCAGACCAGACCTCTAGAGCACAGCATTCTGTTGTTAGGAGTAGGAGTTCTCAGTTCACAGACTGAACATGTGAATTTACAAGTAATATCATCTTTAAAGATCTCCTACACAATTCTAAAATAAACTAGAATTTAATTCGTCACTTTGACGAATTATAGGTGATCATTTTACTGAAATTATTTTTTTTTAAACATGCACGTACGTTAACATACGATCGGAAAATGTTGATGTATGCCATCCTATTATATACGCTTATAGAGCTGAGTTGTGCCTATATGCCATATGTACAGTATATACTGTATATCTATATACAGTGTAGCATAGGTGAAATTACGGGACACACATGTTCTAATTTTTTGGCATGATGACGTTATCAAACTAAACTTTAAGATGACAATTTCGAAAGATAATTAATTGAGCAAAAAAATATAAGATTTGGAAAAAAATTTGGCACGTAGAAGCGCTGTGCGCGCTCTTTGAAATGTGTATAACTTTGACGAAAAATATGAAAAAACTACTTTTTCACTTCAACTGGCCATATGTTAACGTCACAACATCCGATAGGCTTAATTTTTATATGAATTAATATCTACATTTCATCAGCTTTCATAATAAATTATAATCATCAAGGTAACCTTCAATTCTGAAGAGCTGTAAGATATTCAAATTTACTGCGAAGGTGAAATTACACAGCCTACGTTATTCAGGTTTTTACGCGTGATGACGTCAATAAAATGAAAATAGTGTCAACTCATGATAAAGATAATTAATTAAGCAAGCACATACTGAAATTTGTGCGAAATTCGAGGACACATAACCAAGATGCGCTCTGTTGAATGTGATAATCTACACAAAAAGATAACAAATCCTAATATTTAAATTCAAGTGGCCATTTGATGACGTCAAAACATTTTGTACGTCAAATGTGTACATGAATTCATATCTACAACTCAATGGCTTCCAGAATAAGTTAACAAAATCGGGGGTCATCTTGCATTCTGAAGAATTATTTTCATTTTAAAAAAGACCTATTTTTCACCATTTTCAGAACTTTTGTAAAATTAATGTGCGCATTTTGTCATTTTTAACGTGCTCGTATAGCGTTATTTTAAGTCGGAACTGACTCAAATTTGGTGAATGTACTAAGGATGATGAGTAGAATGAGATTTGTAAAAAAAATTCATATTTTTTACGCTTTTTAAGTATCGCGCGCGCAAAATTTTTTTTTGCGCAGTAATTTTTGGAAACACGCAAATGGCCTAATTCATGCTCTAAATTGATCAAAACCTAATTTTGCGCGTTTTAAATTTTTAGCGCGCGATTTCACATGCATGACCTTGAAACGCGCAACTTTTTATTTGCTAATATTTTTACCCTTGATCTGAAGTTTACGTGTAGTGAATTTCATTAATATGTGATAATGAATTTTGGAGATATGATTGATAATGTGATTTCGCAAAATGGCGTATAAATGTCGTCACGGATGAGTGATCACGCTGGAAAGCTTATTAGGATTAAGTTATATTATTTGAAAGATATTCTGAAATTTTTGTATTCATTGACATTAAACTTTTTGAGATAATTGTTACACAAAATAGTGTACAGAAACAATAAAAATAAAAAAAATAAAAAAAATAATAATAAAGATTTTATACAATAACAATAGGTGATCATTTTATTCTAAATGATCACCTAATAAATAATATACAGTATAAATATTCACTATATTCACATACCTGTAGAGTGTCTCCTTTCCTACAAATTGTGCCAAGCATCTAGTATTTACAACCAAAAATGGGTAGCCGATAATTGTTGAAACAGTACGAGATGCAATTTCCTTGCATGTCTGCAATTTAAGAATCATTCCACATGAAACACTAAAGAAAGCTTTAAATCTATGAAGTACTGTACAAATCACCACTTTAGCTAAGCAGTATATTTAAATTTGTTGGAAGAAACTATTGCTATTAAAATAATTTTGTATTATATACTGTAGCCTGTAACCTTTTCACATCTGCATAAATTGTTAAAATTATAAAACATAGTTTGATCTCCCATTATTATTCGTTTTCATACATGCATATGCGAACCATGAGAAATCTCTGGAGGAAGTATAGTTGGGCACTACTTGATTACTAACCAGGGCAATTACACATGCGCACTCGCAGTAACAACACGGGACATCTCGGAACAAAAAAAAACAACAGGCCTCTCATCAGAAAACTGTGATGTGCCAAAATATGGTAAATTGGTAGTTTATTTATTTATTTGTTGACCCATTCACCTTTGGATCGGTGGCACTCACAACATGCGGTGCAGCGGTCCAAAAACAAAACATAACAATTTGAAAAAGAAACAAAAAGAAGGAAAACATAATGAGAGAAAAAAATAAAAAAATAAAAGAAAATTAAACTATACAAGCAACAATACAACAAAAACAGTCATTGGGAATATTTCAACGAAGACTGTTTTTCCCATGACAAGCTTAAATATCTTTTACAGAATTTATCAAATGCATTGTAAGAATTGTCAGAGAGAAGAATAGACTCTCCTCCTAAGATAAAACTTAGTTTGCTTTCATCATTTGCATTTAAATATTGTGTCCATATGCCATAATTACAGAGTGTCAATTCATTTTCTAAATTTTCTCTTTCTTAATTCTTCTTTTCTGATTTCGTCAAGAGTATTACAGTTCAATAAAAAATGGTTAATATCTTCAGATTCACCATTATTACATAGAAGGCAAAAGCCTGTGCTTTCGTTTGACCATTTACTTGTTTTACAGTCTAGAGGTAGGGTGTTTGATCTAGCCTTAAACTTTAGGCTGGCACCATAGAAATTTGTTTTGTCTAGAAGATATTTTTCTAATTTTGGTTCGGGTTTTAATTTGGAGTAAATGTTTAAAGAAGTTTTGTTTAGTAAATAGTGATATGCTTAAATATGGTAGACTAGTGATATGACAATCATGTCCATATATGGGCACATCACATTGTTTTGTTACATAAAGCTTGATAGTGTAGTCAGAGCTTTACACATTCATTCATTTCATTTCATTTTTTATAACAGACTTCATGCAATCGGTTAGGAATAGCAGTTAGTTCTCGAACAACCCAGCAGTGAGACCTATCCCATACCTATACTCTAATTCTACTACACAAACCTCAGTTGAAAATGTCTTAAGATCAGATGCAGCATCCCTTCTAGGTGGGAGTAACACATTTAACATCTGTGGAGGATGAAAAGTAAAAACACAGAATAAATCATCAGAAAATGCTTTCATCTGGTTTTATAAAATGTGCATATAATTTATAATAAGACAAAGCAAATAACTATTGAGTAACATTATAAAAAAGAGTATTAAAAGAAAAGGTCTGGCTGATTGTATTTATTAAACTATACAAAAATGTAGTGATTTTTTAGAGCACACTTAAAATTATTTATTGACATGGCATTTCTCAGTTTGGAGGGTAGTATTGCCTACATGACCCATTCTGACAGAAAACCATACCTGCTTGTCATGATGTCAGGAGGATGTCAATAATGCTCACAACATAGGATTTCTTCTGATGGGGACATATGTAAAAAATGCAATTCTTGTTCAAACTGTTTAATATAAATCTACCAGCACATATTAACTTTCATTCAAGCATATTTACATGGTAATGGCATATTCCATGTATATTCCTAGTGTACAGCGAGAAAAGGGCTTTATAGTGCCATGCTATAACACCGTCTCAACAGTAGTGTTAGAATGTGTCATACATACTTTTTTAACAGCCATTTGTGTAAATCCTGCAATAATGTTTGTCCGACAAAGACCATAATGACCGCGATAAAGGCCAATAATACCATCTTCCTTTCTAATGTGATTAGCTATGCAATAAAAATAATATTAAATTATTATATAACATAAAAAAAGCACATGTACAGTACACTACAGATTACTTGTTTTGATTCATGGGTCTCTATTTTCTTTACAGTTAGAGGACATGGCAACAACTATACCTTAACTATTAACCAATCAGATGCCATGAACTGAAAATTGCGGTTATAATTTTGCTATGCCCTCATGCTATAGCAAAAATTATCCACCGTATATCCATCATCTTTTTTCACCTTCTAGGGAGTCACCATACATTAGTTTAAACTACCTAACTACTGAAAAAAAGTCTTCCTGGTTTTTATAGCAGAATTTTGCCAAATTTTGTATTTTGACCATTTTAAGGGAAATTCAAGTTTTTTCGTCTTGATTTCTATTACAAATATTTGATTTATGTACAAAAACTACAACTAACCAGATATTGTATTTAAAATTCATGCCTGTACCTGAGATTTAAACTAAAAATCCGTGACAGAATTACTGTAAAAATCTGACTTTGCCATTTGATGACCTATATTCCAAGTCTACAAATCATCTTTAGCCCTAGCCCATTCAATATTTGTATAATGGTTGCCCCTCTTTATTCTTACCATATGTAAATATATTCGAGTAATCAATTACAGTTTTTCCAAAGATATTGACCCTTTCTTTTCCTGGTATTGGCTCAATTCTCATCTAGTTAAAAAAAGAAATAGTTTAAACTACAATTTCTCTCCTTCAGAAGGAAGTATAGCCATAGGTCATGGGTGTATTATTCGAAAAGAGTATGAATGTTTTATGAATGCTGCAAACAATAAGACAAATTTAATCAGTCGGGTGCTTCAGTATTATTCAGACTTCAATAAAAAATAAGTTGTCAGTGTCAGTCATGGGGTGTGATTTCACACCCAGAATTTAACTGATAGTGATAATTAACTGATAAAAAATTAACTGATAAAGGTGAAAACAGGACTTAACCAATTCTGCTTGAGAAAAAAATTAACAGATAATTTAAATTATCTGTTATCTAAGGGCATGTTTTCGCAGCCAAAAATTAACCGATAAAATTCCTGTGGAAAAAGGGCATATAAAACTGATTCCGCTCCAGAAAAATTAACCGATAATTTAATCAGATAATGCACTTGTCAATTGTATGACCCACTATACGACCCCCCCGGGAGAGGTGCGTCATTTGTCCGATGTGCAAATGAATACCATGACAAGTGGTAAAGTGATGGACATTGACACACCATTGTTCATTGATGTGACATACCTTCTAGGTTTTTTGACGTACCCCTGCGTCAGTAATTATTTGTAAATGAAGCACCCTCGACGCACCTCTCCCGGGGTCGTATAGTGGGTCATACAATTGACAAGTGCATAATTATCGGATGAATGTGATAAATTTTAACCTTTGACCTGAAGGACAAATTGTTACGTACGTTGTGATGGACACTTGGTTTTCGGTATCATGCACTTTATAAATTATCTGATTATTACGAATCATTTTTTTTAAAAGTAAGATAGCAGGCCTAGCTAGCTTTGATAAAAAATGTGATAATGTTTAACCTATGACAATGGAATGAAGGACAAATTATTGCATTGTAAAATTGAGCAATTGGTGTTATGAACAGATGGCATTAGATTTTGTATAAAATTATTTGATTGGTACAAAAAACTTAAAGCCCCCTTCCCTACGTTTTTAAGATCTAATTTAAGATTACAAACTATATTTAATGTAAAAATAATGTCTGTGAAGTTGGTTACTAGTTCCTAGTTCCTAGTTCCTTATTCAAATTCAATTAAAGGGACAGTCACAAATATTTTTAAAAACAGATTTTAATACGTAATAACTGTCTAACTGATTTGTTATTGCATCAACATGTTAGCCTTAACCTCCTCTACTTCTTCCGGTCAAAGTTCAATAACATTTTATGCATTTACACCCTCTACGGCGAATAAGTAACTAGCTTTTACGAACGTTATAATACTTGACCTACTTCCTTTTTTCAAAATATTTTGGTATGGATCGATCACCCTTGACCTACTCTTCCATTTGCCACCCCAGTTCCGCGAACTTTTTTGCGTCTACGCCCTCTACGGCGAATAAGTAACTGGCTTTACGAACGTTATAACACTTGACCTACTTAATTTTTTCAAAATATTTTGGTATGGATCGATCACCCTTAACCTACTCTACCAATTGCTACCCCAGTTCCGCGAACTTTTTTGCGTCTACGCCCTCTACGGCGAATAAGTAACTGGCTTTACAAACGTTATAACACCTGACCTACTTAGTTTTTTCAAAATGTTTTGGTATGAATCGATCACCCTTGACCTACTTTACCATTTGCCACCCCAGTTCCGCGAACTTTTTGGCATCTACGCCCTCTACGACGAATAAGTAACTGGCTTTACGAACGTTATAACACTTGACCTACTTAATTTTTTCAAAATATTTTGGTATAGATCGATCACCCTTGACCTTTTCTATCATTTTCCACCCCAGTTCCGCGAACTTTTTTGCGTCTACGCCCTCAACGGCGAATAAGTAACTGGCTTTTACGAACGTTATAACACTTGACCTATATATTTTTTAAAAAATATTTTGGTATTAATCGATCACCCTTGACCTACTTTACCATTTGCCACCCCAGTTCCGCGAACTTTTTTGCATCTACGCCCTCTACGGCGAATCAGTAACTGGCTTTACGAACGTTATAACACTTGACCTACTTAATTTTTTCAAAATATTTTGGTATGAATCGATCACCCTTGACCTACTCTACCATTTGCCACCCCAGTTCCGCGAACTTTTTTGCGTCTACGCCTTCTACGGCGAATAAGTAACTGGCTTTTACGAACGTTATAACACTTGACCTACTTAATGTTTTCAAATTAATTTGGTATGAATAACATTATTTCACATAATTGTTTTCTTTGTACACTATAATGGGTAATGTATTAGGTAAAACAACTTAGTTAAAAAAATTACTTTCGATCAAAATTGTTGTATTCTCTTTACAACTTTTATACCTCATGGAAGAATATGTGCTTTTTAATTGGCAATATTAATGGTTAAAGGATTATTAATGAATATCTTAATTTTGATATTATAAAGTCTATTAGCCTAAACCGTTTTCAGGTATTTTTTAAAAACATTATTTCAACATTTATTTTTGTGCGCTATAGACGGGTACTGTAGAAAATATAGTTTAAAAAATATTGTTTGTATTGTGTTTAAAACGACTATTATCACTCAAGGACTAATGTGCGCTTGAATTGTTAATTAATAAAGGATTATTAATGAATATGTTTCAGGTAACAGTTGATATCATGAAATTTAAAAAATCCACATTAGTGCCTATTTCACCCAATTGTTTAGTTTGTGAGATATAGACGGGTACTACAAATATAGTTTTAAAAATATTACTGTATATTGTGTTTAAACGACTATTATCACTCAATGAATATTGTGCGCTTTTAAATATTAACAGTAACAGTATTAATGAATATGTTAATTTTGCTGTTATAAGGTAGTGTAAACTGTTTTTAAGTAACAGTTGCTGTAATGACATTTGAAAAAAAAAACATTAGTTCAGCTTTGTTTTTTTTTGTGCGCTTATAGATGGGTACTGTAAGATGATGTCATTGTAGGCCTATGTGGGTGATTTTTAATTCAGAGATTTGTTCAAACATTCTAGGTCTACAGTGGTAAAACATTTAGTAATTTATAGATTTTATAATAAAAGACATTTATGCCATAAACGATATGCGTAAGAACACCATTTAAACAACTTAATGTGATGCTTAACATTTAGATACAATTATCTTCCTACATCATATTACCTAGGAAACAAAATGCAATGGGAAAAAAAATTGCTTTTGACAGTTTTGAAAGAAATTATTGTATAATGTTATATAAGTTATGAAAGAGTAGTAATAGGCATATTTAAATTGTTAAATAAAAAATTATTTCAGCTACTTACAGTTCAACATTACATTCGTTACATTACAATTATTGTATTGTTTTTAAAACAGCTTTCATCACCCAGGGAATGTGCGCTTTTTAATTGTTAATTAATAAAGGATTATTAATGAATATGTTTCACATTAAAGGTTAAGGCATATTTCACAATATGTTAATTTTGTTGTTATAAAGTCTATAAGCCTAAACCGTTTTTCAAACACTATTTCACCCAATTGTTTAGTTTGTGAGGTATAGACGGGTACTACAAATATAGTTTTAAAAATATTACTGTATATTGTGTTTAAACGACTATTATCACTCAATGAATATTGTGCGCTTTTTAATATTAACGGTAACAGTATTAATGAATAATATGTTAATTTTGCTGTTATAAGGTAGTGTAAACTGTTTTTAAGTAACAGTTGCTGTAATGACATTTAACAAAACCGTCAGTTCAGATTTGGTTTGTGCGCTTTTATAAAATGGGTACTGTAAGCAAGTTTAAAAAGATATTACATTGGGATCGATTGCAACTGTTTATTGAAGTGGGGTGGTATTGAATGACTATGCAGTGTGTCGTCACATGTTGACGTAAGAAGTTATTTATTAGTTCTTAGTTTATATACTACGATAGAGCCTACTTTAAATGCTGTTTTAATTTCAGGTAGTCATGTTCTACTTGTGTTGAAAAGTGTTAATGAATAAAACGGAATAAATAACTTGTGGTTATCGTTTTTAACCAAACTGTTGTATTTGTGTTTGCTTCAGAAATTATCTTCTAGAATCGTAACAAGTCAAAACAAAACTAAAATGAATTCGCCGTAAAAGGACATAGGTAAAAGTTCGCGGAACTAGTTTGGCAAATGGTAAAGTAGTCAAGGGTCATCTACCCATAACAAATTAATTATTCGCCGTAGAGGGCGTAGACGCAAAAAAAGTTCGCGGAACTGGGTGGCAAGTGGTAGAGTAGGTCAAGGGTGATCGATTCATACCAAACTATTTAAAAAAAATTAAGTAAGTCAAGTGTTATAACGTTCGTAAAGCCAGTTACTTATTCGCCGTAGAGGGCGAAGATGCAAAAAAGTTCGCGGAACTGGGGTGGCAAATGGTAAAGTAGGTCAAGGTTGATCGATCCATACCAAAACATTTTGAAAAAATTAAGTAGGTCAAGTGTTATAACGTTCGTAAAGCCAGTTACTTATTCGCCGTAGAGGGCGAAGATGCAAAAAAGTTCGCGGAACTGGGGTGGCAAATGGTAAAGTAGGTCAAGGTTGATCGATCCATACCAAAACATTTTGAAAAAATTAAGTAGGTCAAGTGTTATAACGTTCGTAAAGCCAGTTACTTATTCGCCGTAGAGGGCGTAGACGCAAAAAAGTTCGCGGAACTGGAGTGGCAAATGGTAGAGTAGGTCAAGGGTGATCGATTCATACCAAAATATTTTGAAAAAATTAAGCAGGTCAAGTGTTATAACGTTCGTAAAGCCAGTTACTTATTCGCCGTAGAGGGCGAAGATGCAAAAAAGTTCGCGGAACTGGGGTGGCAAATGGTAAAGTAGGTCAAGGTTGATCGATCCATACCAAAACATTTTGAAAAAATTAAGTAGGTCAAGTGTTATAACGTTCGTAAAGCCAGTTACTTATTCGCCGTAGAGGGCGTAGACGCAAAAAAGTTCGCGGAACTGGAGTGGCAAAAGGTAGAGTAGGTCAAGGGTGATCGATTCATACCAAAATATTTTGAAAAAATTAAGCAGGTCAAGTGTTATAACGTTCGTAAAGCCAGTTACTTATTCGCCGTAGAGGGCGAAGATGCAAAAAAGTTCGCGGAACTGGGGTGGCAAATGGTAAAGTAGGTCAAGGGTGATCGATCCATACCAAAATATTTTGAAAACATTAAGTAGGTCAAGTGTTATAACGTTCGTAAAGCCAGTTACTTATTCGCCGTAGAGGGCGTAGACGCAAAAAAGTTCGCGGAACTGGAGTGGCAAATGGTAGAGTAGGTCAAGGGTGATCGATTCATACCAAAATATTTTGAAAAAATTAAGCAGGTCAAGTGTTATAACGTTCGTAAAAGCTAGTTACTTATTCGCCGTAGAGGGCGTAAATGCATAAAATGTTATTAAACTTTGACCGGAAGAAGTAGAGGAGGTCAAGGCTAACATGTTGGTGCAATATCAACTCAATTAGACAGTTATTACGTATTAAAATCTGTTTTTTTTTAAATATTTGTGAATGTCCCTTTAATTGAATTTGAATAAGGAACTAGGAACTAGGAACTAGTAACCAACTTCACAGACATGTAAAAATAATACTATATGTTCCTATTGCGATAACTTTTTTCATCTTTAAACGGTTAAAAATGTGAAAAATAAGTCGATTCTAATAATTATAGCGGCCCACTATAAATTGATATTTTTGTTTTTCACCTGTAATTCGCCTACTTTTCGATCAATCGTGAGGCCAAAACAAATGGAAGACTCCTAACTTTTCAGCGAAAATACCGGGTTTTCCCCAATTTGTATCAACAGAGTCTGGCAAAAATAGAAGGACAATTAATGCAGCAACTATACAACGTCAGGCTAGGTATATAGCTAGCGTACGATGTTCGTACGTTACCGATGTTTACCAGCTAGGCCTACAAAACTAAGCCTAGCTAGGCTAGGCCTAAGACCGTCCACGAGAGGTCGATCGAGGTAGCCTAGTGCATTGTTTCTCACTTTTTATCATAATTTACCATAAAACGTACATTTAAGACAAGGAATGACATGGTTTAATGTTTTTAAAGTGATATATATGTATTATTTTCCAAAAAACGTCCAAAATTGCAGGAAGGGGTCTTTAACTGATAATTTCTGTTATGAATGATGACTGTCACTAGGCCTAGGCCTAGGCCTAGGCTAGGCCTATAATATAAGTATAAAATAATGTCAGAAACATTATATTAATAATTCAACAGGTTGCGATCAATTTATCTTTTGATCTGGACAAATATTATTCCCATAATCATTTAATTCACCCGAAATTAAAGGTGATATGCTTAATTTGGCCTAAAAATGTGGAAAAAACGTGTGGCGAAACGTCCCTGGATCCGAAATTGTTTTGCAACTTCTGTTGGGTAACGGGACGATTCGGCCCTGAGACGATTCGGCCCGGGACGATTCGGCCCTGGGACGATTCGGCCCGGGACTATTCGGCCCGGGACGATTCGGCCCTGAGACGATTCGGCACACTTACATTTATCGGCTTTGATATGCTTTTATAATCATAAAATAGGCTTTTTTCCCCAAACTTTATTTTCAGAGTGACTATGGGGTAGCACTACTAGGGATAAAGATGTAATAAAGCAAACATTTTGAAAACATTGTCAAAAATAATCATTTTTTAGTCACGCGAACGATGTAAACAAGTTACGCCCTCTGTTGGCCGCTTGGCGAATGCACGAAATAAACAAGGTTTTCGAAGTAATAAATTGAATATAAAATTAGGTTTTTTTAGTAATTTATTATATATATTATATCAACTTTGTCAATATCAATAAAATACGGATTGTTAAACACCTTTAAAAACTTGATAAATAAAAAAAAAATGAATATGAATTTGGTCTAAAGTGAGACGTTTCGGCCCACAAAGTGGGATGTTTCGGCCCAAAAGTGGGCCGAATCGTCCCACCAAAAGTGGGCCGAATAGTCCCGGGCCGAATCGTCTCAGGGCCGAATCGTCCCTGAACCCTTCTGTTGCTACCTGCCAACAGGAAAGAGTCAGTACCTTTCTAATTGTCACCAAATAACGTCCTGGATACCGTAAAAGGTGATTTACAACAGGCTGCTTTAAATTATGGTAAACTTCCCTCCACGGATCAAGGTATGATTCTGACATCTTATCTTTCCGTGCCTATAGGCCTAATGTCAAGGCCTATACAGTTATAGGTACGTAGGCCTAGAAAAAAATATGAGCGCCAACTCAGATCTCTTTTAGGCCTAATTATTTTTAGATTTACATTTTTTGATGTGTTTGCTGCCCTCAAAAGTATTTAAAAGTTTGTTTTATTAAGGAGGAGTACGACGTGCACGTGCGCGTGTGTGGTGGCCGGCTAGATAGCTAATGCTAACTTTTTTCACTCATCTTTTAAGTCTATTTTAGGCCTATAAGTGGTAATTTGCCTAGGGGGATTTTTTTTTTTTTAATGTTTAAAGGACACCAGATCTTCTCAATAAGCTAGATCATCATATTAAACATAGCCTGTCAATTATTCTTACGACTCGTTTTTAAATATATTAATTTATTAGAACTCTCAGGTGGGCTTCTTTTCAAGATCACGTACAACTAAAGTAAATTTGTTATTCTTTTTAGAAATAAATGCTGGGAATTTGTTTGAATTCCTAAACTACAACAATATAACTTAACATGTTTTTCCCAACCATGAAATTATACCAATAAAAAAGCAACTGGCATTAAATCACTCAACTAAAAACTGTAAACTAACGTGTGTATCGTTTATTTCTGTTTCATACATTTGTTCTACTTTACCATAGTACTATGTTTCAAATTAAAAAAGCCCATAATACCTTGAAAAGGCCCGGATTGGCTTCTTCTGGATTACCACTTTTACTAACCGAGCTGGGGCTTCTTTTCTAGATGGGTTTCTTATCAAAGTTTTATGGTGAACAAAATAATTTTAAAAATGTTGCTGAATAATCCATTTAATATCATAATTGAAAAAAAAATTATTTGCCTAATAAAACGGTAAATGTATATTAAGATAAAAACATTCAACCGGAAGCTCATTGCCTATGAATGGGTTACTAGTGAATTATAACATTATTTAAAAAAACAAAATGGCCTATAAAAAGTATGATTTTATTCTTATTATCATTATTTTTCATATTTATTGTAGGTTGTCTCAGCTAAAGTTATATTTCCTATTGGAAATAATTAACATTATCTAGTACAAATTGTCCTAGAAATTGAAAATAAATTCATAAAAATATATAATTATTTAATAGTATATACTGTATTTCTGTTTTTTTATTGGTTATCAACACATAAAATTCATTCTTTCTGTTCATTAAACACAACTTTTCATCCTTGTCTTAATGCTAATAACATTAATTAATGCTGCCAACAACATTAATGTTAATAACATTGTTCCTGTAGAAACATACCCATACACTTATATAAAACATTTAAACAAATTTCACATTTTATCATAAAAATACCATTTATAGCATTTAACAAAGCTGAACATTAAATCTCAGACCTCTCAGGTCTTTCTATAGTCTTTCTATTTTGTAGTCACCTTCTGTTAAATATGTATTGTCTCCCAAAAACATGAAAAATAATTAATAAAATCAGATTTTGAATAGGCCATTTTGTAGTTTTAATAAAGTTACTTCTGCAGAAAAAAAAAAAATTTTCACCTATAAAAAGTCAAAACAAACGGTTAAATTTAACCAAAAACCTGGCAGCCAATTTCACAATTTTTTTTTCTTTAAATTACAGTTTTTCAGGTACATTTTTTTTTTTTTCGATAACATTTTTGGTGAAAGTGAATAACTATTAGGAAACATCAAAATCACATAATAGTTTGACCAAAAATTTAAAAATTGGATAAAAAAAAACTGTAAATAGGAAAGTCAAATTGGCTGCCATCCAATGGGTTTTTGGTTGAATTTAACTGTTTATTTTGTCTTTTTTTTATAAGGGAAAACATTTTTCCCTTATTAACTTTATTAACTACATGGCTTCAAAGTCAAATTCAAAGTCTGATTGTTTTTGGAGACAATATATAGTTAATTAAAATATGTATTGATAAATCCTCTTTACAATTTAAAAAAATCTCATCTTAAAATTATTATACACTTTTTACCTACATTTTAGCACCATTTTTGTGGGCTGGCATTATTAAAACATTACACAATGTACCAACAAACAGTTATATTGATACTATCATTGTATAATTTTGTCCTACTGTTTCCTGTATAAGATATAAGTCCTGAAAACAATTCAACAATATTTTTTTTTTTTATACCGTTTGTGGTATCCATGGGTGGATCGAAACATTTTTCAAACAGGGGAGCATCAACATATTCAAAATGGACATCAAAAAGTAGTTGATAATTTCATTTTAGCATGAAACCTTTGGATCCACCCCTGTATTCCACCATACTCATGCCATATGTGACACATGCAAGTGAAATCTCATGTGTAGATTTGTAGAGACAGGCAAAAACAATAAAAGGCTGAAAAATTACATTTTTTAAATTTTTACAGAAACTGATAGCTCAAACAGTATTTAATTAACATTACCTTGGGTAGCCGGGAGAAAAAGGCGGCGTGGAAAGGAACTGGCCACCCTACCACATAATGTGGTTCAGAATGAACACGGGACTCACCTTTACCTTTACCTTGGTGTTTAAATAAATAAATAAATGTTAACATTTTGTGTGGTATGTTGGTTAAAAAGATGGTGTAAATTATGTATGATTTTCATAAAACCTATCATGTTTTATGCTTAAATTGAAAGTGTTCCAGTGAGTTGTTTTTAATGAACATTTTTCATAATAATAGAACAATAGTTAATTAACGAAGGTGCGAAGTTTTATTGAAATAAAACAATTAGAATACCCGTTTGCTAAGGCATAAACTTAAACGCCCTGTTTTTTGTATTTGTCATTTCCTGTTTCTAAACTTAAAAGCATTTTTCTTAAAACACTGATTGTTACAGCCAAAATTTTAGACTGAGATATATCTGGAAGTAGACATGGTATCAAGATATTTTTTCAGCATTTTAAATCTTGGATTATTTAGTTTCACTATTTCTGAAATATTTTTTTTTTGAAAAATTTTTTAAAATTCCGACTTATGTCTGATTTCCCTTACACTTAAATGTTACAATTCATGGTTGTATACTGAAATATGCAAAAACGCACACAGGTACACATTGTCAGAAAGCATTTTCAAAACATTTTCCTACAATCCTGCTTTTTGTTGATTAATAGATAATGTTTCCCCACAGTTTAATCTATTTACAAACATTTTAAGGACTGTGTATAAACTTCACATTCTACAATATATATGCCTCTGTGCCTGATTTGAGTATTATCAATTAGTATCTCTTTGGCAAAAGAATTGAACGGCCACTGCAAACCAAACTGGTTACAAACAACAGTTACAACAATTACATCTACGATTCCGCTTATTCACATAAAATCGATAATTATTTGGATAATGTATACTCATTATCAGTCAGCAAAATAGTTTTGATAAGGTTATTTATTGGAATAAATTAAATAATTGTTTACCTTAACAAAACACCTGCTCTACCCTCTTGCTCAGTATATCTAAAAATATACAATAGTTTAATTAAATTAAGGTGGTTGTTTGGTGAAACTTACTATCTTCTGTGACCGAACAACAACAAAATACAATCACACTGAAAAATCCTTTAATCATTCTGTGTACCACAATAAATTGTGGTGTTTCAAGTTACGGCACTATACTATACTCTGAAAAACCACCTGTGTACAGAAGCATTTCCTCTTTAACTTTGTCGAGTGCCTTAAAACATTATTATGGATACCAGCACTATATAAGTCTGATTGAGTTATTGATTTAATTTCAGGGTACAGCAATTCATTCAAAATCTCAAATAATCATCGCACCATATCGAACAATTACGTTGACCTTTACGCGACCCTGTGCGGATTCAATCTCGCAAACTATGTCATGGCTAAAATTATTTCAAACATCTTCATCCAAATACTTGTGATCTATATTAACAGAGTCTGGTTGAAACATCTCGCGTACAAAAATGTCATGATAATGCAGAAGAAGAGTAGAGATAAAGACCGTAATGGCTCGAGGGGCTTCTAATGAAACAGTCTGACCAGGTGACCAGACAAGATTTGGCCCAAAAACAACAGCAAGGTTAGTGGCAGACATCTTATTTTTATCACTGTGCTTAACAACCTATAACAGAAAAGACAAAAAAACAATGTGTTACAGTATATTGGATGATTGCAAGATTATGATATCAGAAATGATACTATTATTATATCAAATAACAATGTGTCATAATTTATGATATCACTAATAATACTAATAATCATAATGGTATATTACATATTAATAATAATATGGTAACATAATATGATATGATATATTGGTGTCTTTATTTTGAAAATGCCATACATAATTATTGCACTATAGCCAATGAATGATGAATTACAGATATAATTTATGAATTAAACTTGGAAATACATAAATATATACAATATACATAAAAGTACAGTTTTTAAATAAAAACTTAAAAATAATTAGTAATAATTCTTTTTTTTTTTCAATAGGCATAATTTTTAAAGCGTTTTTTTACGAGTATCACTATGATACAAATAATATTAATACTGTATGATAAACATTCAAAACAAATGATGTAAACAACAATATTATGATGACAGCATGATTTTGATAAGTATAGAAAACAAATTGTTATTATAAATGTAAAAATTATGAAATTGAACATTACAATTCACATCTTACATCTAATAAAAGCTGCATCAGATAGTCAAGCACTATATAATTATCGTCAGGAATTTTCTCGCTGATTAGATGACGGCAGATCTCTACTCGAATATTCTCATCTGGAATATCTAAAAGAGATAAAAATAGCTTAGACCGAGTTGCAGATAATTTATAATATGGATATAGAACATCTAAAAAGGTCAACAATTGCATTTAATCAGATAATATACTTGTAAGGACAAGAATCTTAACCAGCCAACATTATTTTTCTACTCATAAATAAGAAAATGAGTATAATGGCATATCTAGAAGGTCTCACCAAAAATGAATATCAAGTTGAACGTATAAACAAGTAACACACATACAATGTTAAAATTTATCAGATCATTTTAAACAATATGGTTCAAAATGAAAAAAAAAACAACATTTACTTATTTGCTGTCAATTCTTAAAAATATGTTTAGGCTAAAGTGAAACAAATTGCAAGCAGAGATTTTTATTTTTTAAATGGTCAAATGTTAAAGAAAATGTGGGCATCACATCATCTCGATATATGCAAATTAGCTTATATACGCAATAAACAGGGTTACCATATCTATAAAACCACTAAAAGGGGACACTTTTTCATACAAATGAGAGGAAATATACTGTATTATATGAACAATTCTGAGTGAATCGGTACAAATAATTTCATAAAATGAAAATGAAAGTTATATTCATCTTCACCAAAATAAAATTATTTGTAACATTTCATGAATATAAAGATTAATTATTCATTTTTAACAAGAGCCTGGGCAAGGCCTTAACCATTCGAAGAGGCAGCGCTCCAACTTTGGACGTGAGGTAGAACAATTATAGACGACGCATACTACAGGTTGATCGAACATAATCGTGTATAGTTGCTCACTCACTGTGTAACAAAAATGCGAGCAAAACAAAATTGCTGTTTCGATTTTATATAACCACAAGGTACTCTGGAGTGTGCGAGTAAATAAACTCACCATAAATAGATAAAATATGTGGATAAAGCTCGTTACTTAAGATTGGTTCAGGTAATTCCTTGAAGAATAATTTTAGAATGAGACAAGGTATACGGATATCCAAGTAATCATCAAAGTTAACACGTTCCCCCTTGTTGTATTGCATCTGTATGACCTTTACCATCCTTGCATTTGGTGACCGTCGAAAAATACCCTCTACTGCCAACCCTGGAAGAGAAAATAGAAACACATTTCATCACATTCATTATCCTTTTTATATTTTTACAAAGGTGATTTGTACAATACAACATTTATACATATTTGACACACTATGAGTGAAGACCAACACGCAACGCGTGACGCAATTGCAGTTAGCTGAAACGTACAAAAAAAGGCAAAAAAATACAAACATATACATATTTTATTGGTATTGGTAACTTTAAAGATTGACTATAAATTGAAAACCAATAGATATTTTTAAATACCACTTGACACACATATGCTTCATGTCAAGGGTCATCTTCCTGTATCATCAGCAAAATTTTGAACATTGGTATTTTCGCGCGTATGCGCGCTTTGAAAGTTAAAATTGCTCAAAATCAATTTCTAATCAACTTTCTACACGTTTCAGGACATTTTAAGCATTTCACATTTTTCAAAAAAATGTGCGTTGTGCGCGCGCTTTTGCACACTTTAGCCCGTACAAAGCCTAGAAAGCCCGTTTTTGCGCTTGATTATTGTTTTTTATAGTGTTATGATATATTTCTTTCATATTTGATGAATTATGAATGCAAAATAATGACACACGTGCACATCAAACTTTAAAAATCGTGCGCTTGAAAATTGGTAATTTTATGCAAATTTCTGTCAAAATATGCTTTTTTGAATCAATTATAGCTCTCCGGGATGGATGTAATTTTTGTAACTTAATATGTAAGCAGATATGTTGTAGATATGATTTCATGCAAAATTTTTACCTCTGGGGTGTTGTGACGTCATCGTATGGCCACACAAATGTAAAATATAGGAATTTTGTCTCTTTCGACACAGTTCGTCACATTCAATAGAGCGCATACCGCGTAAAGGTTATCAATTTTCTTCCAATTTTCAATATTCTATTACTAAAACAATTCCTCTTCAAACTTATGAACTTTTTTTTCTAATTTAAAAAGTTCAACATATTCAAACAATCAATTAAAACATGCGTGGTGTGAAATCAAAACTAACCGTCAACTAAACAGGTTAAAGTTCAGATACTGTCAACAGTTGACGCTTATTGAACGATTTTGATTTATTCCAGCTGTTACAATCGTTGTAGTGCAGCCTACTGTAGGCTAAGCATAATAAATAACACATGCATGTTACGATGCGTTGAGCGATAGCCTAACTCGTCACCGTGACGAGTTCAAATCTATTTTTTTTTTCTTTTTTTTTTTCTATATTCTTATTTCTTTCCATGAAGTTTGTTGGCAGCGTATCCCTAATTCTGGTCAACATAAGATTGTATAACTTTGTCATAAGATAGACCTGTACCTGTAGTTGTGCAAGAAGATTCGCTATACGACTTTAGAGTCATGCAGCGTAAGTTACGCGTGATTTTATGAATTTTTGGTATTTAACATAGGTCGATAACCATACAACAATTTAAACTGAAACTTAGCAAAGTGTAAATTTATGACATGCGCTAACTATATATGGAAAAAAAATTGCATGTTTCACAAAAAGTTAAAATTTATAAATGCGAAAAATCAATTTCTAATCATTTTTCTACGCGTTTCATGTAATTTCGAGCATGTCAAAAATTCCCATGCGCGCAGTGCGCACATAGCGTTAAAAACATATTTTTTTCGCGTGATTTATGTTTTTCCAGCCTTTTCTAGTAATTTTACCAATTTTTAAACAATTTTGACTTAAAATCACGTCATACGAGCACGTTGAATTGGACAATTTGTGCGCGTTTTTGATGAAAAAGTTCAACAATTCGTCAAAATTATGACTTTTTTAAAACAGTCATAGTTTCTAAACTACATGGTGAAGTTTATTGTTATTACATATTATTGGTTATGAGTTGTAGATATCGGATCATGCATCAATATGGCTAACCGGACATTGTGACGTCATCATATGGCCACTCGAATATAAAATATAGGATTTTTGTATTTTTCGTCATACTGTAGCTCATCACATTAAATAGAGCGCATCTCCACTTATCCGTATTCCATTTTCCCCCATATTTTTATATTGTCTAGGTCAATCAATTATCTTTCGCATAATTTACCGTTTTTTAAATTGTTATGACGTCATCATGTGCAAAAGCGTGAATAACTTTGGTCACTTATTTTCATCATTCTAATAAATTTCAACATGTTATAGCTCCTCAGAATGAATAGTGATACTCATGATTAAAACGTTTTCTGGAAGCTGTTGAATTGTAGACGAATTCATGTAAAAATTATGCATATCAGATGTTGTGACGTCATCATATGGCCAGTTGAATTATAAAAGTCGTATTTTCATATTTTGCGTCATAGTTCATGACATTTAAAAGAGCGCGCATCCATATTCTATGTATCTAAATTTCTTCAACACGTTAATATGTTGTTGCTCAGATAATTCCCTTCCAAAATTGCTATCTACGTGTTTCATTATGATGACGTCATCATAGAGTTCAAATCTAGTGTAAATTGTTTCTTTTTTTGGTGAAGAAAAAGTGATCATAAACAACAATAACATTAGGGAAAATTGTGAACCATGTTAATGCAGGGAGGTATAAAAATAATCATTAATAGTATTTTTAAAAATAATTATTAATAATATTTTTATACCTCCCTGGTTGATCCAAATTAGCAAGTTGGGTATAGATTCGGCTGGCATAAAGGGAACCAACTGTAAGCTATAAACCTCTAGGGACCATACTGTAATTAATAGATATTTTTTGCACAAGCATGTAAATGATAACTCTTTACTTTCTATTGACTTGCTCTAACGGATGATGTCAAAATTCTACTCATTTGCATAACAGCGTAGTTCAACAAACATTTGCTTTACATACTTGTTCGTTTTTATTTCACCCGACGGGAAGTTTAGATCGTAACGCATGTGTCACACATGCAACATACACAGTCATGTCTTTTTAAAATAAATAAAGACTATATTTATTTTTCTGCAACCTGACGGATCATTTTTATCATTTATGAAATATTCAGCTCCCCCCACCCCCACCCACTAATCTATAATGCTAGATCCACACCTGGCAGAAATGTAATGATTCTTGATTGATTTGTTTACGGAGCTTGCACGTTGCATGATGGGAAATAGTGTTAAAGTTAACATTTACATTCTTGTGGGAAAGCTCCTTATTTATTACTGTGTATACCAAACTACCTTGATGATGTATTTAGATGTACAAACCTTCACCTACTGCATGTTAACTAGAAAAATAGAATATACACACATTGCCTTTTTACATTGATATTTCCAAATTATCTTCTCTAATCATTTTAATAAATGTTGAAGTTAGTTTAAAAGCCTCACCGTTCTCTCTAATGTAGGCAATTGTTTCTTTCATAACAAGTGGAACAGGATTTCCATCATTATTATCCTTCAAACTAGAAAAAATAAAGCCATTAGGAAAAATCTATTTAAAAGAAAGATTGATTAGAAAAGAAGATGCAATTAGAACATAATATAGCCATTAATTCATGTTAAAAGCCTTGAATATGAAGACTCAAAACCAGTAGTAATTAATATAAGGATATTCATTTAAGAACCTTTTCATCTATTATAAACAAAAAAGCAGGTGACACAATTTCTGTACCAAGTTCACACAGAGCCACCATATCAAACAGATTGAAACTGAAAAATTAAATCACACCTAGAATCAAGTAGGGGAAAGTCCTAGTGAGTGGCCGAGCGGTTAAGACAGTGGAACCGTAATTACGTAGCCATAACATCGGCAGGAGTTCGAGGCTCACTCACTCCATGGTTCTGGTGGTAGAACGAGTCTTCTCGGATAAGGACTATAAACCGTAGGTCCAGTGTACACAACTAGCTCGTGTGCACTTTAAAGAACCTAGTACATCTTTCGAGACGAGTAGGGGGTTACCCCGGTGTATTAGTACATCACAGCCACTGATCACAAACTGGGCCCTCTGGGAGACCAGTCTTTGACTGAAGAGGTTACCCAGTATAAATATATATTTCAATCAATCCTTTGGCTGATTTAAGCTGGATCTTAATTGTGCATTTTCCCTTCCGAGGGGAGAACATATTAAATTAAAACATGAAAAGGTTTTGGATCAAGAGACAGAAAATGCTATCATCAATATAAAGAGACTGGGGTTTTCTTGGGGCATTGTAAAGCGTGGTTCCCACTAGAAAGCAACTCACTGCAGCAACATATTGATGCAAAGTGCTGTATTACATTATCACAAGTGGGAACCGATAACGCAACAGTGCTTCCAACATTTCTACGAGAAATCAAATCAGTTTGATTTCACGCAACAACGCAAGAATACTGGAAAAACATAGTACAGCGCATAGCCAAGTGAACTAGGTCAAAGTCTACGGCAACTAACATTGATGGGCAACTAGAGCAGGTTTGATTTCACACAGACGGGGGCAGACACAATTGTTGCAAGGGCATTTTCTTATATTGCTTAGGTTAATTTACGTTGCGTCGCCAGTGAAACCACGTTTAAGACTTGAACATAATCTAAAGTTAAGTCAATTACAAAAGGTCTCACATCACAAGCACACTTTTCCAGGAACAGAAATGATGAACACTCTGAACTGCTTTCATAAATGCAGTAAAAGGTAAAATTTAAATGTACATGTATGAGCATAGCCACGGACAACAACTCTCAAGACTTACAATTGCAATGAAACACCAAACTGCTGCGTTGTAGGATGCTCATCTGAGTAACTTGCAGATCTCATTTGCCATGAGTTTGGTCTGTATGAATCAGGGTTTATGCTTCCTTTCACCAACTCGTTTTGTTCATACCTATTAGGTAGTTATAAAATAAGATAAAATAATTATGTATTTAAATAAAAAATAAAATAAGATGTTTAAAAGAATTTTTGTTCCATATTTAAAATTTAACAATTGCACCTTCAAAAAATCTAAAGAGAATACACATCAACATTTGCAGGATTTGTTGAAATGTCATCAGCCACAGAAGAAAGCATCTACTAAATTATTTATATTACCTTTTTTGTACATTTTTTTTCACACAACTTTATTTCAGCTTAATATCATCTCAGCTTTATATACGCTCTTACCACGTTAAACAACAGTTCTTGTCAGATCACCAAAGTTAAGCAATGTTGGGCCCGGTTATAGCTTGGATGGGAGACCATCTCGGAATATAGGGTGCGGTATATGGAGCTGGGTTCCCATTAGGCATTTGAAATCGGCACTTCTGAATCTTAAGGTAGCCCCTGCATCTAGTATCTGCCACAGACATATTAGCTTATGCCTCTCCACTGGTTAATGTGGCACTGGACAAGCGAGGCCCTTGGTCAATGATGGGACTAGCGAAAGGTGCTTTAAACAGTCCTGGCTTAGTTTCATCCATCATTCAGATGAATTTAAGACTAATTGACATTGTCGTTGATGACAGAAGTCGGCCATAATAAAAAAAATTAAATTCATCTCAACCAACCGCAGGATGAGCTACTGTAACAATGGTTGTATTAAGTATCTTCCACTAAAGATAGAAATATATAACACTCATGCTGGTTCATATAATGATTCTAATTAAAGACTATGAGTAATTAAGTAAAACATGTAGCTCAAGTAAGTTTTCCAGTCAAAAATACTGTGATGTCCACAGTTATTCTGGTATTTGGTTGGCAAGTCAAGTTTTAAAGTTATCAAAAAAAGTAGAGTGCTGTTACGTAAGTAATCATGAATACAAACCTTCTGATTTCTTCTGGTATCTGTAAACTATCAACCCAGCATATACTTTGCAAGTCTTTTACATATTCCACGTAATGTATCTTATGGTAAAACTTTGAACTGATAAACGGCTTAAATAATGCTACTGCAAGTCTAACCCAGAAAGATGGATGCACTATGTATAATCTTTTAAGATTCTTCTTATATCTAAAAGAAAACATAGTAAAATCTCCATTAACTTGTACAGTAATATCAAATAATATTTTAAAATTACAATGATAGTAAAAGCTTGAAACACTGGGTCAATTAGACGGCCGTTTTACTTGGTGTGAAAAAAAACCACACAACACAAGTTCAATATATGATTCAAACTCCAGCAGTGTCAGAAGGTTACCTTGGGCCAAACGTTTACTTACTTTTAATTGTATTTAAATAAATTATAAAAATCTTGAAGCAAAGCAGAACTTATCAATCATGTCGCCCACAATAAATAAGTATCATCGTCACACCTGTTTTACAATGCATATGAAAACCTTCACCTGCCTAGTTCAAATTAGAAATGATAAATGCATTTTTGCAAGCTGGAAATCAATAACATATATCTTATGTATGATGATCAATTATAAAGAAACAGTGTTGACTTACTTCCGTTCTAACTCATTGTACGCTTGAGCTAGCCAGCGGAACGACGGGCTATTCTTCCATGTCAACCCGTGTTGGAACACTATCAAGGTATAATCTTCTTCTACATGTTTGTCCAAGGTGTATTTCATATACCTGAAATGTATAATGGATGTGGAATTATATAAATGCAAAATGGATTTACATCAATAATAAATAATTCATGCTTGATATTTAAAAATACTCAGGCTTTATCACGTTTTACAAAAGAAGCACGCTGTAGATTTACATTAATAAATAATGCATGTTTGATACTTAAAATGGGCATATATCACAAATGAACCAAAAATAAATTTATGAATATGGTCATGTTTTTTTGGAGAAATGTAATGTAGTTCACAAAACATCTGCAAATACTGCTTTCTGCAACTACTACAGTATACTGCTTACTGTGCAGTGTAAAGGTGCTACCAACTACTGCTGTAGTTTGTAACTGCTGGTGGAACAACTAGTCCCTTGTATGTTTGCTACCATTTCTGCAATAATGTTGTTAATGGATTGTTTTGCTGCTATACCTACAGTACTGCACAGTCTAATGATGTTGCTGATTTATTTGATAGGTGTGGCAATGCTACAACTACTGTAATGCAATGCTGCTCTACAAGCAAAGTACTGTTGTGGCACTGGCACTGATGTTGCTGCTTATTGGTACTGCTACAACCGCTGATCAATTTTGGTGGTGCTACTATTGTAGTATAATGCTGCTATAATTGCTGGTGGTGCTGCTCTATTTGTGTAATGCTGATTGCTGGTGGTGCTTCATCTGCTGTAGTGCAATGCTTCTGATGATTGCTGGTGGTGCTACAGCTGCTGTAGTACAATGCTTCTGATGATTGCTGGTGGTGCTGCTCCATTTGTGTACTGCTGATTGGTGGTGGTGCTACATCTGCTGTAGTGCAATGCTTCTGATGATTGCTGGTGGTGCTACAGCTGCTGTAGTACAATGCTTCTGATAATTGCTGGTGGTGCTGCTCCATTTGTGTACTGCTGATTGGTGGTGGTGCTACATCTGCTGTAGTGCAATGCTTCTGATGATTGCTGGTGGTGCTACAGCTGCTGTAGTACAATGCTTCTGATGATTGGTGGTGGTGCTGCTCCATTTGTGTACTGCTGATTGGTGGTGGTGCTACATCTGCTGTAGTGCAATGCTTCTGATGATTGCTGGTGGTGCTACATCTGCTGTAGTGCAATGCTTCTGATGATTGCTGGTGGTGCTACAGCTGCTGTAATACAATGCTTCTGATGATTGCTGGTGGTGCTGCTCTATTTGTGTACTGCTGATTGGTGGTGGTGCTACATCTGCTGTAGTGCAATGCTTCTGATGATTGCTGGTGGTGCTACAGCTGCTGTAGTACAATGCTTCTGATGATTGCTGGTGGTGCTGCTCCATTTGTGTACTGCTGATTGGTGGTGGTGCTACATCTGCTGTAGTGCAATGCTTCTGATGATTGCTGGTGGTGCTACAGCTGCTGTAGTACAATGCTTCTGATGATTGGTGGTGGTGCTGCTCCATTTGTGTACTGCTGATTGGTGGTGGTGCTACATCTGCTGTAGTGCAATGCTTCTGATGATTGCTGGTGGTGCTACATCTGCTGTAGTGCAATGCTTCTGATGATTGCTGGTGGTGCTACATCTGCTGTAGTGCAATGCTTCTGATGATTGCTGGTGGTGCTACAGCTGCTGTAATACAATGCTTCTGATGATTGCTGGTGGTGCTGCTCCATTTGTGTACTGCTGATTGGTGGTGGTGCTACAGTTGCTGTAGTGCAATGCTTCTGATGATTGCTGGTGGTGCTACAGCTGTTGTAGTGCAATGCTTCTGATGATTGCTGGTGGTGCTACTTCATTTGTGTACTGCTGATTGGTGGTGGTACAGCTGCTGTAGTGCAATGCTTCTGACGATTGCTGGTGGCGCTACTCCATTTGTGTAATGGTGATTGGTGGTGGCACTACAGCTGATAATGATTGCTGGTGGTGCTACTCCATTTGTGTAATGCTGATTGGTGGTAGCGCTACAGCTGCTGTAGTGCAATGCTTCTGACGATTGCTGGTGGTGCTACTTCATTTGTGTAATGGTGATTGGTGGTGGTGGTACAGCTGCTGTAGTGCAATGCTTCTGATGATTGCTGGTGGCGCTACTCCATTTGTGTAATGGTGATTGGTGGTGGTGGTACAGCTGCTGTAGTGCAATGCTTCTGATGATTGCTGGTGGCGCTACTCCATTTGTGTAATGGTGATTGGTGGTGGCACTACAGCTGCTAATGATTGCTGGTGGTGCTACTCCATTTGTGTACTGCTGATTGGTGGTGGTGGTACAGCTGCTGTAGTGCAATGCTTCTGACGATTGCTGGTGGCGCTACTCCATTTGTGTAATGGTGATTGGTGATGGCACTACAGCTGCTAATGATTGCTGGTGGTGCTTCTCTATTTGTGTAATGCTGATTGCTAGTGGTGCTACTCCATTTGTGTAATGCTGATTGGTGGTGGTACAGCTGCTGTAGTGAAATGCTGCTGACGATTGCTGGTGGTGATACTCCATTTGTGTACTGCTGATTGCTGGTGGTGCTACTCTATTTGTGTACTGCTGATTGCTGGTGGTGCTACTCTATTTGTGTACTGCTGATTGCTGGTGGTGCTGCAGCTGCTGTAGTGCAATGCTTCTGACAATTGCGAAATTTGCCAAATTTAAACACTAATTTATCAAACATAATATTCATTACTGTGATGTACATTTTATTGACAGCAAACCAATTGTACGTGGAAGGCAGATATTTTATGTCAACATAATGTATGATTATTATATTAGAGTTTGAGGTGATGTACTTTCAATTTCTTCCTTGGCCTCTAATGAGAAGGATATTTGACTAGTTCAAGTACTCAAATTGGTTATTTTCATCAACTTAACTCTATGATTGCCAAATCTACTTTTACCGAAGGTTAAGAGGCAATCGGTACATCATAAATATATGTTAAAGAATATTAACACAAATTGTGTTTACTGTATATATCTTGTATGTTCTTGCATGCCTCAAACAAGTGTGTGTTAGTCTGGCATCGTTGATAAAGGAAATTTAATGAGGAAAATTCTCTACTCAGTCTTCAATGGCAGCAACAAAAAAAAGACACAATCTTTATCTGGGAAATTCTGTCGAGAGAGGTACTTGTGTCAACACCCAGTTTAGTTTAATAAGCATTTTATTTTTTTTTAAACTGCAAAACTTACAGTTACTTACAGTTTAGAATTACATAGCAGTGATTTTGCCTTACAGGTAGTTACAATTTATGCTACCACTGCAATAAACTCCTGCCTCCATCTTGTCACAAAGGGAAGCATGGCTCACTTGTGTGTACAAGAATTAGGCAGACTTGCATACTGAATGGACCTGTCATAATAATATAATTGCAATTTTGTTCTTCTATTTCATCCAACAAAATGATTACAAAATAAAAATAAGTATATAGCATTATTATATAAATTCACAAAAATGTAATATACAGTAGTAGACCTTTAATAGATTTTATATTTCAGCACACAATTAACAGCAAATATAATCAGTAATAAACTATGACATTTTTTATGCTTCTGCAATGAGAAAATTTGTGGTATTGAGAACCAGAGAATGATTTGTACCCAGGTTCTCGATATTGATAAAAGGTTGCTAGTTAACAAGCCACACTTCCGCTATAAAAATGCTTAAACGCTTATTCATATACAGTAGCTCACAGGGAACAGGTTAAACGGAATGATAAATTACAATTCAAGATATGACATCTAATGCAGTGTAATACTACTTAGGAAATGAAATGGATAGAAGCCGAAGCGCACTGCATTTAACATGTAATTATACACACTGTAGTTTAGTATGCTGGTAATTGCTGGTAATGGGCCGGATACAATTTAAAAATTATCCCAGAACTGTTATAATTTTCTAGGAAATATGGATATTCACACTCCTTAACTATATTATAGCAAATTAAAATGTCAAATAATTTCTAAATGAGTTTTTATATTTCAATAATTAATTATAGTACAGAAGTATTAGCAAGGTTTGATTAGCAAATATAGATAACCGTCTGAAAACAGTTTTCTACTACCTTTTTTGTAGTAATAAAGGTAGTTTTATATATTATTTTGCTGGGAAAGATGTTCCCAGCATAATGAAGGTGAGGTGATAATTCTGGTATAAGGAGACACTGTTGAATAGATGTGGGCCTTTATAGTGTTAAAACATATTTCCCCTCATTCCTTACATGGGAAAGTGTCCCTGAATAGAGGTCTCTCCTGAGAGGTGTCCCCTGAATAGAGAGGTGTCCCTAAATAGAGAGGTGTCCCTAAATAGAGAGGTGTTCCCTTAATAGGTGTTCCCTTAATAGAGGTGTTCCCTGAATAGAGGTGTTCCCTGAATAGAGAGGTGTCCCTAAATAGAGAGGTGTCCCTAAATAGAGAGGTGTTCCCTTAATAGGTGTTCCCTTAATAGAGGTGTTCCCTGAATAGAGGTGTCCCTGAATAGAGGTGTTCCCTTAATAGGTGTTCCCTTAATAGAGGTGTTCCCTGAATAGAGTTGTTCCCTGAATAGAGAGGTGTCCCTAAATAGAGAGGTGTCCCTAAATAGAGAGGTGTCCCCTTAATAGGTGTTCCCTTAATAGAGGTGTTCCCTGAATAGAGTTGTTCCCTGAATAGAGAGGTGTCCCTAAATAGAGAGGTGTCCCTAAATAGAGAGGTGTTCCCTTAATAGGTGTTCCCTTAATAGAGGTGTTCCCTGAATAGAGGTGTCCCTGAATAGAGGTGTTCCCTTAATAGGTGTTCCCTTAATAGAGGTGTTCCCTGAATAGAGTTGTTCCCTGAATAGAGAGGTGTTCCCTGAATAGAGAGGTGTTCCCTGAATAGAGAGGTGTCCCTAAATAGAGATGTGTCCCTAAATAGAGAGGTGTTCCCTTAATAGGTGTTCCCTTAATAGAGGTGTTCCCTGAATAGAGTTGTTCCCTAAATAGAGAGGTGTCCCTAAATAGAGAGGTGTTCCCTTAATAGGTGTTCCCTTAATAGAGGTGTTCCCTGAATAGAGGTGTTCCCTGAATAGAGAGGTGTCCCTAAATAGAGATGTGTCCCTAAATAGAGAGGTGTTCCCTTAATAGGTGTCCCCTTAATAGAGGTGTTCCCTGAATAGAGGTGTCCCTAAATAGGTGTTCCCTTAATAGGTGTTCCCTGAATAGAGGTGTTCCCTGAATAGAGGTGTTCCCTGAATAGAGAGGTGTCCCTAAATAGAGAGGTGTCCCTAAATAGAGAGGTGTTCCCTTAATAGGTGTTCCCTTAATAGAGGTGTTCCCTGAATAGAGGTGTTCCCTGAATAGAGAGGTGTCCTCTTAATAGAGGTGTCCCTGAATTTAATAGAGGTGTTCCCTGAATAGAGGTGTCCTCTGAATAGAGGTGACCCTGAATAGAGGTGTCCACTAAATAGAGGTGTTTTTTAATAGAGGTGTCCCTGAATAGAGGTGTCCCTGAACAGAGGTGTCCCTGAATAGAGGTGTTCCCTGAATAGAGGTGTCCACTGAATAGAGGTGTCCTCAGAATAGAGGTGTCCTCAGAATAGAGGTTTCCCTGAATAGAGGTGTTCCCTGAATAGAGGTGTCCACTGAATAGAGGTGTCCTCAGAATAGAGGTGTCCTCAGAATAGAGGTGTCCTCAGAATAGAGGTGTCCCTGAAATGAAGGGGATCTGCTGTAATAAAACTAGTATGCATCATAAAATAATACAAATTCCAATATTAAAAAATAGGCTTGTTTTATAGCAGAAGGGTTCACAGGTACGTGAGATTTTTGCTTGTATAGTTTAAATATTATTCCTATAATTATGTCCATACCACAGCAGTAAAAAAAATCTACATTCACGACTTTCTTATGTACAATGTGATATGCAGTGAATACATTTGATAGAGAAAATAATACATATAGTTATATAAAAATTGATTTGACAAGATTTTATTTGACAGCATGCTTTATCTGTCATGCTTAAAAGCTAAGGAAAATGAAAATATTGTTGACAAAAATGACCCAAAGGGACAACTTGAAAATGTTTTAGTATCATGCTAAAGTCAGTGTGTTAAAAGAAAAGTAGAAATTAATATTCTTTGTAGGCATATCAAATATACTTTTCAATTTGATATACATACTGCAACAAAATGCAGATATACAAAAACATGTGAAAACGGGATGTATAACGCATCAACGAACATTAGACCAACAAATAATTGTTAGGCCCTATGTTGCCCAAGAAAAGCATCAATTGAAAAACAGGGTTATTTGATAAGATTCTTTTAGATGATTTTGTAACATTTAACGTCACCCCAAAAAATGTTAATTAGTTAATTACTAATTATTTACATTTTCAATGGTCAAACTTAATCAAACATGGTTCGATATGCAATATGTTGTTCTGCAAATATGATTATACAGAAAATGTAGTGGGAAGTCAGTCATTCACCGTCAACATGGCACAATGAAAGCTCACTACCAAGCTTGCATTAACATTTTTGATTAGTTTATGCCTCTATGGATTCAGTACATAGTAGCTAAGTCGATGAAAAGAAAACCCTGTCGCGTCTACAACCGAAAACTCAGACATAAATCATGTATCTGTGGTCCTTACCACAACTTGAACAAATTGAAAAGAGAGCTCGTTGAGGAGTAGCTACGTATTTGGCATTTGATGTGTGTGGCCGCACCATTCCAGATTGAGTAAGTGATATTTAAAACAAAAATAGTTTGTTTCTATATTATGCGGTTGGGGATTGAGGTAGGTAGTCCTCTGAGGACTACCTACTATATCCCCAGGTTGCTTCATCAGTCTACCGCCCTTGGTTGCTATATTCCCTTGCAAAGTCTCACCCTTGGCCAGTTTTAAAACAGTCTCTGAAGTAACATGGATATATCATAGTAGAACAGAAGTAAAGTATAAAGAAATATGATTGTTACTTACTGCAACATTCGAGTATGATCAATTTCATTGCTAGCTGGCAGTCTGGAGCAGAAGAAAAGAATAAGTTTGCCTCCATATATCCTATCCACTCCTGCTAAAAAACACATACAATGATCATTTCAAATTTAAGAACTTTCTTTTAGTCATGCGCATTTTGTTGCAACACGATTGGCTGGTCATCTCAGCAACTGAGATCACCCATTGTACACCCAGCTACTGTAGCTTAGCCTGTTTTTCCTTAGGTGAAACTATTTGCTTGAATTAAAAGGTTTATACTAGACCTATTCATATTTCTATGTACCAAATCCTTTGCTGCATCAAATTCTATTTCCTTGTGTATTTCAAGTCATGAAGTTTACTTTTTGCAATGTCAAGAAATTAACAAAAAAGAGATTATGCATCGATTATCCCTGAAAATATAACATTAACACCAAGTACAGGTAAAGTTTCAATACTAGATCTGATTAAAAAGGATGCCATTACTATACGCATGACAACAACAAATAGTATTATAAAACAGAAAAGTAAAACTTTGACAAATCTGTTTATTTTGTGCTAGCATGTCTATTACATCACACTTTCAAATATTGGTACACTTAGTAATAAACCAGTCTGTCCACTAATTGAGCTGTTGCATTTTGTAACACTATCGCACTTTGTAATAATATGTTTTATTTTAGTATTTTACAATTAACTCTGTCTCTTACTACGTATAGTAGTATGTTATACTCTAGGCTACTACAAATTGACACATTCATTAATTTGCCACATATAGTAGGCATCTATCTATAATTGGGCATGAGTGCCTGGTCAGCGATTTAAGGATATAGCTACGTATTTAGACATGTTTATTATAAAATATATATTTGCAACAACATTACTAATAACCTCAATTGACCTCAACAGTATAAAGCAGAAAACAAGAATTTAAGCCCCTTAAAAAGTTAAAGGACTTTTTTGTAATCTTATAAGATACTGCCTACTGTAGAAATCTTAATGATATGGTTAAACTGCTTATTCTGCGAAACTGCTGTTGAAAAATAAATGGGGTATTTACCAATGTTGTTCTACCAAGGATTATATTTAATAAACAATAGAAAATGTTAAACACACCTTATGTTGTTTTTTTTTCTATGGAACGGTTTTCAGATATCAGTAAGTATTACTAATGCTAACAATTTCGTGTTTTGTTTTAAAAACAGAGAAGGAAAGTAAATTTAGTATGACGTTTATGTTAATCCATCAGCAGTGACAAAGTCTCACAATAAAGCATGATTTTGTTGTAAGCCAAGATATTAGATGTCTTGTAATTAGTCGAGTCTATCCACCTACATACTAATTCCTTCATTGTTAGTATTACTAGCTTTAAGCTTCACCTAGCCTAAGGATAATACAGAAATGCAGTAAATACAATTATTATAATTTTGTTTTTCAAAATCAAAACCTTTACTAATACTAATATTATGTACTATTTTTGTTTACAACTTTGGTATTTCATTTTGTACATGGGTTGTTCTTTTTCAATTTTAATTTCAAAATCAAAAAAAAAAAAAAAAAAATAAAATAAAATTTCAGAATATGGAAATATAATCAAATAAATAAACAATTAATAAACAATAGGAATTAAAAATAATTTATCTACAAAATGGAAAATACAAAATATAATCAATATACAGGTACAGTAAAAATAGAAAAAATACCTTTATGGTATCATTCTACAAATAAATTCAATTTAGAGAAAAAAAATGTTTTATGCCAAAATAGATTAAAACAGGTACACAATCCACAGCAGGTAATTATTACTATTGGTAATACTGGAAAGTTTCTTTTCTGAAGATCATAGCAAATACAGCATCAAATATTGAATAATTTATTAGCCTGTTTTACATACTCAAGTAATTTAGAATTTGTCAACATACAGCAGTAACTGAACCTTTTTATTTTCCACTAAATACAGTTCAAAAGTTTTAGAATACGTTGTGCACCGACTGTGCTGACATCAAATTTGTAAGTTTGGTACATTAAAAAAAATGTAACTCCATCAAGTGAACAGAGACTAGTACAATAATGAATAGCCATCCCAGTTAGATTTAATCCTACAAGGGTGAGCTAATAATCTAACATAAACCAATATCTTTATTATCATTACTTTTAATGCATCAGTCATGGGTGTACGGTTCATTGCAGGGAATGTATTGACAAGTATATGCACAGGATAATTTGCACCGATGTCATTTTTACATCTCAAACATGACCTTTTCAGATGATTCAAAGAAAACAAGTCTAACAAATATCCATGGATGTTACATTTAAATTATTTATATTATAACTATCTATAATCGCTCTTGGCCTCAGAGCTTGAGGGGCTCCTGAGCACAAAATATGTTGAAAAATAATGCCCTTCACAACTCCTAGTTTCCAGCTTTTGGGGCTGCTTAATGCCCTAACACAGATGCCAAATACCCCTTTGGTATGCCAATGTCTAATACTGTACTCTTGCTACAGGAATTGCTTCAAAGCTGAAGAATTGTTAATTTAATTTTGTCATTATTGTCATAAAATAAAAACATGAATTTTACCTGGAACAGAAAAAATCCTGTGTCTAGCAATGTCTTCATACACTTCATGGGAGTTGCTGGCCTCCTAAAAACCCAAACAAATTTAAATAAGTATGCATTATAGTATGTTGATGGTGAAGAAGCCTGAAACTCCTAAAAGCAAGACTCTGAAAAAGTGTCCACTTACAAGAGGTTAGCCATTGATGAAAAGCAAACTTGTTAGCGTACCTATATGACTGATAATTTGTTTACATAATAGAAAATAAAACTCAATAATTTATTTTATAGTCTCTTTGAATCAATGATTAGATAATACATATTGTTATGTATTGTTTTAAAGGTAGATATATTTCAATTTAAATATGGTAAAATAAATATGCAATGTGTTTGTTTATTACACTTTATATTAAAAGAGAGAAAAAATATTGAAGGTAAAAAATATTTTTAAAATAAAACTCAGGAATATGTAAATTTCAAAGGTAGTCTCTTTGAATGACTAGATCATTAGAAATTGATTAAAAGTTCCTATTAATAAGAAAAGCGTACTTGCCATTTCGTTTGCAGAAAAACAAATCTGAGTTCACTTATTCCGAAGACATAGACAGCATTTGACGTTGACTTAATTTCCTCCAGCACATTCAAGTAAGCCGTATTGGCAGGAAATAAATAAATACGTTTAACACTCTGTTACGCTCGCTGAACTGCATAGAATGAGATAAATGATTGAATTTGAGACATAAAAATTGTGAAGAACTACGATTAAGTGCGTGCACAGCTGAAACCTGGGAAAATAGATAGTTAGATAGTAGATAGAAATCAATATGCGATGTAAACGACCACCACTCAAGCTAATGCTCTCTATACATGTGCAGCGAATTTAAAGAATGTCTGTAGCATATACATGAAATAATATGGACATTTTGTACCGCTATCATTAAGGTATTCATATGTATCACACTGACAAGTGGATCATTTTAAAGAAATGGAAAGCAAGATCCATCTGGGCACACGTACCACTCAGCAGTGACATTGGAATTGAATAAAAACCATTTATTGATTAAACAATCCGATTGGTTGATGAACATTGAGAAGTTCATAGATCATGCGGATGATTGGTTAATATATCTTGGCTACATACTGTAATTTTGCGTGTGGGTGAATCTCTGCTGTAAAACATGTGGGTGTGTAAATGAATTAGTTGGCGTTCTAAATTGGATTTCTTTTGCAAAATCTTACATGCTTCACAAGAAATTATTTTAATTAAGGCAATGCAAACAATATCAAGACCATGAATTAAATGTTCTGACACACTTAAAACAGGACAGCTCTATATAAAGCTCTGTCTACACTATCAAAAAAAGTGTGATGTGCCTAAATATGGTAGTGATATGCCCAAATATGGTTGTGATGTAACATCATCATGTGCTTATATGGGCACATAAAGTTTGATAGTGTAGACAGAGATTTAGAAAGAGTGGTCTATTAATACATACACCCACACATACCATTCATTGTAAATAGTTTTATATTTCTTTTCTCTTTTTTTTTCTCTTTTAATTTTAATATTTGATTTGTGTTATATGTTGTATTTACTAACTTTGGAAAATCTGTATTGAAAGTGTATTTTAGTTTAAAGATAGAACAAATAAATAAATAAATAAAGATTGAAACTTGCAATATTACACAATACACCTAGACATAGTCCGCATATGGATACATTTTTATTGTTCAATTTAGCCTGATGTGATAATTTAGCTCCCGTTCACAATTGTCACATAATCTCACTTGTTATTATAAACAGCTTATGTTACCAATATGAAAAGTGAATTTCGTGTTCTTGTTTTAAGCACTGAATTAATTGAATAAAAGTTAAACAATGAATGTTCTTATATTCGTGCAATGGAATAAATAATTTCATGAGCTGATAATATGTTCTTCATCTTTAATATTACAATTTTATATGATCACATTGATATTTAAAAAGTCAGGTCATAATTGATTAGTATATATTCCAAAAATACTTTTTATTAGACACTTCTATTTATTTTTAGTGATTTAATTGTTCTATTTCAATTTTTAATAGATTTCAGAAATGAAATGTAAAATCATATATGTTTATTTTAAAATGAATTTTGATTTAAAATGAAAATATAGCTTTTCCCTAATGCATAGCATGTCTTTAAAGATTACAAGCAAGAATGTAAAATTACTCGTTGACAGCAATCTGCGGCCAATTAAACAATCTCAACATGTTGTTCACATTCAATTTATCGATAAATAATTATTTTTCTGATAATCTGGCAAAAAAACTATAAGCATTAAAAGTGAAGTGTTGATGCTTTTAAGTAGTCATGTTAATGGAAATTGCTAAAGCTTTGTTCACACCAGACAAAAAAGGGTAAATTTAATCAAGGTAACTTGCCATCATAAAAATTGACCATTGTTCACATTTCTTTAATTTCACATGGTTAGTTTTACCGTGGAGGAATTCCTCCACGGTTTAACCATGTTTTTTTTTTTTTTATTTAAAGTTTCGATTGCACTGGACGTAATTTGGTCAAATAACCAAATTTGACTATTTGACCAAGAAAACTCCAATCGTAACACTGGCTACAATTCCCTTAGGGTTAAATGCAACTCCAATGGTCACTTTTACTGACCACTGCCTGCCCAGTAGAAGGACTTATTACTGGTCTCGGTAAAACTATAGCATGCTGGCCAAAGTCCAATCCGAACCTACTTTATTTGACTCAGGTAAACACATGAACTTCACCGACCATGCAATCGTTTTTAACATCACTGTTCAATTTTGGTAAAACCATGGGTAAAACTAACTGTGTGAAAATATATCCAAGTGCGAACAAATGTCAAATTTACAGATGACATTGGGTATAAAATGACCTTTTATTTTCCAAGTCCAGTGTGTACAAGGCTTTACTCTCTGACTTGGCTCTTGCAGTTTCCCAAAGTCACATGCTCACATTGGCCTGTTTAGAAAGCGTTGTTAGTTTTACTGAGACCATGGTAAGTTCTAGGCATACTAGGCAGTCCTAAGTCTGTAATTATTGTCTTTTTTATGTTAGTCCACCAGTTGGCATTTCAAATATTGTCTGGAAATTGATTTTGAACTAAAGTATCATGCATATGAAATGCCACATGTGCGAACATAAAAACTTATTAAGATACTCAGTTAATTTGCAAGGAAAGACTGGTATGTAAAATATACAGTATCAGTATCCTGAAGGCATTCAACATAAAAGCAAAACTAGAACTTCATTTTAAAGATCAAGGCTATAAATCAATGGAAATTTAACATTTGTGGATCTTAAATGGCAAATGTGAATCTGAATGCAGTGTAAGTTTAAAGACAAAATAAACATGACCATACTCCATAGTAAAATGTTTTTTTTATAGTTGCAGTTTTTTATATTCCAATTTAAATATTTTGAATACCATTTTATTATACTTACTAATGAAACCTATAAATCTAAAGCCTGCAATCGCACTGGACTTAATCTGGTCAAATTAACCAAGTCGCCGGCTAAGTGACCAAGAAAAGTCCAATCTGAACACTGGCTACAATTCTCACAGGGTTAAATGAACCAAGTACAATAGCTACTTTTCCCGACCACTGCCTGCCCAGTAAAACTTACCATGGTCTTGGTAAAATTAACCATGCGGCTAAAAAGTCCAATCCGAACATGCAACTCGTGTTAACACATGTGAGTCAATTGTTTTTAACATCACAGTTAAATTTTGGTAACATTACGGTAAAACTAAAATATCCAAGTGCAAATGATGGTCAAATCAAGTGCGAACAAGACTTAAAACAGATAATCAAATAAAGCCATCATTTTTTGCTGTTTTTTTTACTTTTTAAAGTAAAAAATGTTATAGTCACACTGTAATTTAGTAGTTTTTATGGCTGTGTTTTCAAGCTAGGATTTTTTTGCAAAACCAAATTACAGCTCATGGGTTTTAAAACATTTATAAAATCGTAATACTCAAGTATAATCCTTCCCTAGTGGTTAACTTTTGACACAAGACTTTAGGATTAAAGTAATATCACGGTACTATTCCACTCCCCATCCACCTTCCCCACTATACTCTATGATAGATAGAAGTTAAAAAATGGTACAGGTTGGGAACAAAAGAAGTGTGACCTATAGGGAGAAATCTGTTGACATTAGGGAGACAAATAACATATCATTAACAGTATATCTAGAGATTTATATATACATATATCATCTTAAGATGACAATAATTCGCAATAAAAATTCAAGTACATAATTGAAGAATTCTTTTTTTATTATTTATTTTTATACATTCAACAAGATAGAAAATAAATTAATTCCTGTACAGAAAAAAATATGTTTAAAAAGGCAAAAGAGTAAAAAAGTTACTTAAAGAGCTAAGGACAATTAATGAAAAAAAAACCATTATAGTCTTGAAATATAACAATATTAATTTCTAATAAAAAGATATAAAATTAAAATCAGAAGATATTCTAAACCACAAATTGGTACAAGAAATCAATTAATTATTAATTTGAAATGGTTGACATCAGGAAATCTGTGAGGATGAGAAAAGTGGCCCCATTAGACCACTGGGGCTTCACAGTTTGGTTCTTGGACAGCATGGAACAAACACTAGTCCTCAAATATATGTATGCACAACAAAAATCAATTGATACCAGTCAATTCAGTATATTAATTCACAAGACAGCATCTCCGAATAGATACTGTACCTGTGAGGATGAGAAAAAATCCAGCCCAACCAAGATTCAAACCCAGAATTATATGCATATATGCAGGTGTTTACCATTTAGACCCCTGGGGCTTTGGCATGGTAGGGTTCATATTTGATGGATAGCGTAGTACAATGGAACAACATTAATCCTTAAGTGAACAACAGAAATCAAATTGATATGCCCTCATCTTTCAGTATTGCCATATGATTTAGTAAACGCAACATCTGTAAAAGTTGGACAAGTATTGGACTTTAATACCTTTCTGGGCTACCAGGCATAACTGATTGTGGGTCACAAGAGGCAAATTAGCCTATGTTATTTACATCCACACCCAACAAGTTTCAAGTATATTAATTCACAAGATGGGATCTCTAAAAGGTACATTTTATATGTATAAATTTGACATCAAAGTCCTAAAAAATTTCGGAAGATGTACGGTAAATCATATAATGACAAATGGAGCTGGTCATTTAATGTGACATTTATCCTATGTCATTGCGTGACAATTGCAATGAGATGAAATATGTTGTATTTTCGCTACATTTCTCGTAAAATCGTAAACAACTCATAGCATATTGCCAATTTATTTATTTCAATTTCATACCAGTTTGAGCAATTTAGAATACTGCAGCAATGGTAATAAGGCTAGAATAGTATGCAATAAATAAACATTAAACTACTAATCTTATAGGAGGTGTATAAGTAGTACAGATTAAATAAAAATATGTAAGACCTTTAATTGAAAATATTTTTCTATGTCAAATATTTATGGAATTAAACCAGATTACAGATTGTTATAACATTGAAAGCAGTAACAATTATGTTCACTTGCATATAAAAAGGCACTATACTAAAATGTTAATTTTCAATTGTATTATCAAATATGCCAATGATCCGCATTGTGAAAACATCCTGACATCTCTTGGACAGCTGACCACTTGGACAATAACATAATTAGATACTGTATGCTACATAATTTCTTTTTCACTATTTGGGTTGCAAAGTCGAGTTACCGATTGTACATATTACACAAAACAATAATACTTACTTGGTTACATACTTGGTAGATAGTCCCTCAATTTCTTTTTAGAAATTATATCTTCTGGTAATTTGTTCCAATCGTAAAATAATTCTAATGTCAAAAAATTGACTTTATGTTTTTGCCTGCCTTTTGTAAATTTGTAATGAGTGGCCTCTCAAGCCTTCTCTATGTGGAAGAGAGAAGGTGTCCCCTTAATATAGGGGTTCTACTGTATATATCATTACAGAATCACATATATACCATATTTGTTTGAATAAATGCCCCACTTTGATTAAACTCCCCCAAAGAACTTAAATGCACCTCCCAACCCCACACCTAATAAAACATCGCTTGGAATAAACACCCCCCCCCCACCCTCCTCAAATAAATGACACGCCACATGCAGTATTTTGTGTATACACACAATTTATAACCTATTTGTATTCATTTACGTCAATGATGTATAATTTACCAATCATTTAGATACAATTTTTACTTATCAGTTCTTTGATATTAATTGTACTGTAATTTTTCATATCTAATTTATTTGATAATTTTACATTGATTATTATTACCATAACAAACAAAAATAAATAAATAAACATCTTCCTTGAATAAACTCCTCGCAAAACCCCTCCGAACAAAATGCCCTAGGGCATTTATTCAAATATGATAATAAATAGTTCTAAATTTAAAGCAATTGAAGATGTTGTTTTAAACGGTTGAATTCCATACAGTACAGCTTGATTGAAAGTAAAATCTTAATAAAAAGATTCAAATGTTAATTCAAAGTTTAAATGGTTAAATTTAACATCTTTTCTTTTCTAGTTCAGAAACAGTAATAAATTTTAGCAATAAAAACAACATTTCTCTAGATACTGATTGATTTAATATTAAACAGAATTACCTATGCAATAAATTATACATTAAAAGTGTATCAATTTTACAGAGTAAAGGCATTACGAAAAAGTCCGATTACTATCACAGTGCACAGCGAGTTGAAAACCAGCATAAAAGGGTCATACACCATCTCAGAGAACATTAGCACTGTGTACAGTTAATCAAAACCTACTCATGATAGCCGAAGGAGGCTTAGTATAGAAATGGCAAAGGCTAATGATAGTGTGGGAAGATGCAACCATATGGATGATGTCTTTTCATGCACCCGTAGGCGACAACCCAATTGATAACGACCGTCAACATCAAATATTTGTTTCTTCAAAATTTTTTATTTTAATAACTATGTACATATTTTGTATTTTTATGATTTTTTTTATTAGAATTTTAAAGAGAAATCTGTATAATTTCCTAAATACATTTTTAACATTAAAGATGTACTGTAATATTGAAATAAGTTTAAAATAGTATACTTAGCATAACAGTAAAATAGCTGCTTTGAGCCCCTATTAAGAGGATACTTTCCTGTTAAACAAACCATGGGCAAAACATATTTACACAGCAGCGAACTCATATTCAGGGGACAACCTTATTTGCAAACGGTTTGTACAGAAAAAAACTATGTTTTGTCAACAATTTCACCAGCAAATTTAAACCAAAAGAAAAAGATTCAGAAAGAAATTTTGAATGATACCTGCATGTGCTACATGTACGTGTGAGAAAATACATTGTGAGAGCTGGTGTAAAGCGCAGTGTGTACGACGTTGGAGGAGATCAGGGGTTGAGTCCAACATTCATCGTATTAATTGTGTTCTTTATAGGCAAGTTTACTTGATACATTTGCCTCTTTGCACCCGGGTATGGAAATGGGTACCTGGTGAGATCAAAACATATCTACGCTGATTACTCTGCAACATTTGAAGTATGTTTCCAAAATGACTGTGGTAATATTGTTTAAAGCACACTGAGAGATTGCTTATATGCGCTATAAATGAACTATTATTATGTGTGCATGAGATGTAAAATAGGAACACTTATTATACGTGGTAATCATGCTTTATGGAAAGTCATAGGATACATTTTAAATGTTGTTCGCATTGCATTTTGGCACCTTCTTTGATTAAAAGGTTATTATTTTCAATTTATTTAATTTAACCTATAAATGTGTGTTGAAATATTGAATCCCAGCACATATTGGTATTTAGCAATTGCTATTAATGATGATGACCTAATAAAGTGTAGACATATTGATCTTTATGATATGTGTTGAATATTGATTTCAAGAAGATGATAATATATCTACATCTAATACATCTTTTAAAAACAAAGGGTGCACTGATTTGTTTTTTGTTTTTAGGGAGTTGAGATCCTGCCTTGAGAGAGACAATTGACATGTCTGGTAGAGACAGATGTAGACTTCATGTTTTACTATTTTATGGGCGTTAGAGTAAAACTCGATGTAATTCGAGCATTGATAAGAAAATATTTTATTTATATATATTCATGAGTTTAGTTGTGTTCCAATAGACGTCTAAACAATGTATCCAATCTTTGGTCTATTCCTTTGACATTTATGTTCGACTCACAACAATTCTAATATACTTGGCTTTAACACTTACTAAATAGAGTAAGTTGGATCTTATAATATATTATAACACACCTGTATCCTTGCAATTTGATTGGTTAATTACACAATGGTCAAATCACCGACATTCATACAAAAAAATGGTTATATCATCATTTTGGTGCAGTACATGCTGCTTCCTTGGGCTCAAATTTTGTCTGCACTTGTTCTCCTTTTACTTATCTCTGAAGTAAAATTTACATTGATAAGACCAAAACTGACCGGGATTACATTTAATTTAACATACTATTCTCATGATCTGTTTAAAATACCTGGCAAGATCAATTAAAGTTACAATGTAATTGAGCAGCTAGAAGATTAATTTGCGAGTAACAAACAGTACTGGCACAGGAAGGATCTTGTTATAAACATCTCTAGCAAGTATAAAGTGTTCACTGTATTAGCGAATTCGAACAGATGAATACATTAACCGTTTATTCACATCTTAATCTAGAAATTTTAAAACTATGACATGTACAAAATTCTTTTGTATTTAAAAATATATTCAACAGTCTTTAACTTATGTAAATTATTTAATACCCTTTTCACATCTGCATACATACATTTTCAACATAGTTTGAACTTCTGATTTGAAATCTTGAAAGTTGGGCGTTATTTGATTACTATGATTGGTCAGTTTAAATAATTAAATAACACATGCGCAGTAACAACTCTGGACATCTTGGAACAAAAAAACATGGCCTCTTATCTATGTGTTTTTGTGAAATCTCGGGAGATTTTCCACAAAATAGTCTTCACAATGAAAACATGGTTACAAGTTGTTACTTTTTGCAGATTTGAAAAAGGGTATTAGTGTTAATAGGTAATAAAAATGATTGTTAAATATTTTAGTGTTACTATATGACTGAGCATAGTCCCAGGGGTATGAAATTTGGAGAAAATTAGGGGGGTGGGATTATAGTCGAGCATGGGATTATAATCGGTCAGATATAGTATTATTATTATTACTCCAATTTAATATATCTAAGACATCAACTGGAAAATTATATATTATTTTTAGAAAAAAAAACGGTTCAAAGTGTTTTATTTCCAGTAGTTTTTATAGTGTAAGCACTTTTGATTTTTTTTCAGTTTTTTCTTTGGAGAAATGAAATAAGGATTCTTTACTATTTTCTGATATACCTATCGATCCTATGTAGACATTGGGGGTGAGGGCATCGGGTGAGGACATGGTGTGAGGTACAGTAGGGGATAATGATCCAGTAGATTACAATATGCTGAATACAGTAAAATGTTTTTAAAAAGTCAGATACTAAAATTATCGATTTTAAGTAGTGTGAACAACAGTGAAACAAATACTGAATATAATCTTTAAATGAAAATTTAATCCTATGTTAATACCATTGGATTAACCTACAAAGGCACGGCTAATGGCTAAATGACAACAACCTGACATTCGAGTAAAGTTAGTATCGTTTAGATGTGGGATCCATGGATATGTACTAATTGTGAAGAGGAAGAGAGTTAGTCTTAATTGTTTACTTTGGGCAATTACTGTATAATTTGAATTAATTATTTGATCATTAACAAAAACAAACATAAGAGACACTATTGTCATTTGAATGTGGTATAATGCTGGAAACTGGCCTCCTAACATACAGTATTTGTATTTCCTTTTGTTAACTTGTCCCCTTTTTTCTATGGAAGTGATTAACTTGATTAAAATTGCAAAATGGCCTATTAAAATCTTATTAATTTTCATTTTTCATGTAATTTAGTATTTTCAAATGGTTTTTAGACATTTAATGTTGCCGAATAATGTTGATCAAATTACAAATGGAGTGTCTTATCCATTTTCATCATCATATTTCATCTTCATATTTCATAATTTGAGAAACTTCCTAATTCATAGCATTCTCTTGTTTCTGACAAAAATCTCAATAAATTAGCAGAACAACGTGATTCACAAAGTTTGCAAATTTTAGTTCATCCAGTTCATACACTGAAATCCAAAATATATAAATATAAAATTGCAAAAAAGAATTGAAAAATTGTAAATACAATCATTGTATTATTCTTTACAGGTTACGGATTATTTAGTGCCTAAAATGTGGAACGAACTCCCTCAATCACTAAAAACTACTGTATAGATTCAAATTATATATTTTACACAGTATACATTAAGAAATATAGACAATTAAACAAATCGTAAACACATGGGCAGGTTACTCGGCTGTGGATTGGACAGATGGAGTACGTACATTACGACAATCTGGAAACCAATAGGCGAATCAAAATGAAATCAAGACTTCTGGATGCAAAATGTTAAGGACTGACAATGTTTGACTATAAAGAGACGATTTTCGTTACTGTATCAAGGCAATGCTGTGATACAGTACATAAAATGTGTCACATAGGAAACATGTTTACGAAATACTAAATCCTATTCACAATAATCTCTTTTTCGACGACTCTAGATTCAGAACGTTCAAGTTAATACTTTCTAATAAGTTAAATTTCTTTCCTTTTTATTAAATTTAATTTGTTATAAGATAATATATTTTTCTCTTTGTATTGTAAATGTGAGAAAGCATCGTCTCAACGTGTGCAGCTGATTTAAAAGATAAAGTTTTCAGTTTACAGAATTTTTCGTCAACTTCAGATACTCAACAAAAACAGCAAAGTCAAGATATATTTAAAGTCTTTATAATTTAAAATAACACATTCAGAGAAAGAATAGTGAATCTTACCTGTTTCAGCTGTCAGTCCTCAAGTAAACCACACTACATCACTATGGTAACCAGACTTGGATTTAGCCACGCTTATCTACTTTCTGGTAGCTAAACAATATAAAAAATACATAAAATTAATTGATTTCATACAACAATACCATTCTTTTAATATAGTAGAACCCTTTCGAAATAAAACAAAGTGTCCATTTAATAGGTGTGTCCCCTGAATACAGCAGGTGTTGGCTGCAATGTCAATACATATATTGCCCCTTGTTTGTTTCATGGGAAAGTACCCTTTGATATGGATGTCCCCTGAATAGAAGTATCCCAAATGAGCACTCATAAGGGGCGCTCCAACGTTTGATAGTTGCATTGGGGCTGCTCATGCTCAGGGGATCTTTAATCCGATTATTATCAATAATCAGGGCCAAGCCACCAGACGTAAGGTTTAAACCTGACCACTTTTTCACACAGAGGCCTTTGACAACCCTATGGCCAGCACACATATTGTTCCCCTTTTCTTGCGACCACCTCGCCACTTTATTTCTCATGGCTACAGCACTAATAATATGTAATTATTACATATTATTGATAGTTTATAATTTTGTAAACTTTTATTTCTACTTTGTTCCAACTGTAATACTTTTTAAGAAATTATAAATGTTTTGTACACCTTTTCAAAGAGATACAATAATAATTTTATTATTATTACATGTCATATATCAAAATGATCTAATGTAAAAATAATATGTTAACAAAAAGGGAGTAGATCAACTCCTATTAAGGGGACACCTTCAGCACCCAACAAAGTGTCCTCCTGAATAATGGCCTGCAAGCCCTATTCAACTCAAAATAATTTCTATTATTTATTGTTTTATTTTATACAAGACCAAAATTTAATGGGTCAACTTATACCTACAAATGACGTTTATGTCCGACTAAAGACTGGATGCAGTGTGGTTAAAAGATTCATTTAATCTGTCATAATAATAACAATTTTATTGACAAACACTTTTGGATCAGCGGCAACACACTCAATAGTGGTGCAGTCAACTTATTACATACAAATTTAAAAACATAATAAACCATTGACAATTTAAAATATTTACGTAATAAAATACAAAAATTATATTTACGCTAGTGAATAATGTATTTAAAATAATCAAATTCTATAACATAAATTATATAGAATTATTTAAGAAAAATGTTGTTGCATTTAAATTGAAGTTATAGCATCATATACAGTAATAATAAAACAGAAATTAATTATTGTATTATACAACCAATTATACATACCAGAGAAGGAGGAAGTGGCGTCGGTTTCGTTGAACTTATTGATATTGTCCAAAGAGAAGGAAACAACTAGATCAATTATTATCAGATGACCCTGTGACCTCATCAACAATTCATTAGAGATTTCTTCAAACATCAAAAATATCCAATTCAAAAATTAAAGCTGCGAATATTAAACATCAAAATGTAATTGCGTGGTTACTTTGAGGTATAATTACATACAGTGTGGGCTTCTGATCATAAAATCAATGATTAACTAAAAAATTGCAACATCAAATAAACGATTTTTATGGATGATACTATCTAAAGTTCTACTTGTCTGAATGAATATTTTCAATGACATTTAAAAGTATTTAAAGCAAATCAGATTAATGCATGTGGAAAAAAAAATGTGAAACCAGATTCAAGAATGTTTTCATTTAATATGCAAATGTCTGAATATTTAAATATGCAAATGTCTGAATATTTAAATATGCAAATGTGTTGAATATTCAAATATGCAAATAAGTGTTAAATAAGGAAGTACTGATTAATGCAAAATATGCCTAAATACAAATGGGCAATGTGAATACTTTAATATGCAAATATGTCCAGTCTAATATGCAAATGTCCGACTAATGTGAATATTCAAATGTTCAACATGAATATGCAAATGAAGTACTTGTTTTTTAAGCAATCAATAAACACCAAACAATACAACTTTAGAGTACATCTTTAGGACACAACAATTTTTCCCTCTAATAATGGTGTCCCCTGAATAGGGATATATTCAGGGATATTATAGTCCTTGTGGTAAAACAAGCACCTCATTTGTTTCACTGGAAAATGTCTACTTAAGGATTTTGCTGAAGGGGTTCTACTACACTATATCGACTTACTACTAATACAAAAATAATCGAAGTTAAATGTTAACATGCTAAAAAAAAATAAAAATGTTATACTTACTGTAGGTAGGCATTCACTGTAGGCAAATCTTGTAATACAGAATTGTACATACATAAAAACAGTATGGTCATACAGTACAGTTCCAACATTGGGTAAACCATAAAGAAATAATTTGACTTTACTTCTCCCATGTGTAAACAGTGTCATATGACCTTGTTTACAATTATGGAAATAGAACTAATAATGAATATTAAATAGCATGATTACCAATATTTAACAGGTATGTAACACACAGTTCCTGATCCTCAATGAATAGGAATACTTTCCACAGTTAAGTCAACTAAAATGAAACTAATAAAAAGATTGTTATAAAATACCACATACTTCTTCATGCAGTCAATTGTAAACAATAAATAAAAGATTTAAAAGAAAAAGGGCTTAGCCGTGAGGGTGTGAATTAAATAAAAGTAGAACGAAATATACAAGGTTGAACATTCTGTGGAGTATCTTATTGTAACTGTTAATCCCCTATCCCACTACACTTCTTCATTGTTCTAATGGGACCTATTCATAAATAACATTCCATAAGCTGAAATGATTGGTTTATTTCATATCACATGCTATCCATTATTTTTTTCCTATTTAAAATATATATTGCACTCTCACCTTTTTGTAAACAAAATCGTGAAGTCTGAATATTGCGCAAAAGGAACCCACCTGTAGTTGCAGTGATGGTCCTGTGGTTGTGTAGAGTGTGCTTCTTCCATGGCTTATGCTCCCACAGCAGAGAGAGGAGGGCTAAACGTTGGCCTCCATTCCACAAATGGAAGCGGCTGATTAATCAAAAGTTGACTCTAGCACCTACAGTATGGATCAAATTCAAATTGCAGTAGGGGACCGCTTTTAACTCCTGCTTATGCACCAAAGCATGTATAAACCGAATGTCAAAGAAAAATCCGGTCAATAATATTTGCTGTGTCCTGTAAAGACTCAGATGTTGTGGTTATTGTTTGAACCCATTACACATAGGAAAACTGTACTACTATTATTGCAATTTGACATCTGTCTGAAGTGTTTTGGCACAGTGAAGACATTTCTATGTGAAAAGAGCTAATTTTGATTTTGTTTGTACTCTGTAGCAATTTATGTATTAAAACAAATATTCTCTCAGTTAAATTTCAGATAATAATAAATGATAAAGTAAATAATTGAAAAAGTTTGGTTCAATTGCCTCAGTGCAGCTCGAAAACTTGACTGCCGCAATGCTTATTTATTTGAGTTCTCTGTCTAAGTTCATGTTCAATTGGAATGAGTAACAAGTATTTTGATTTGAATTGCTACTGCTGCTAATAAGGAATGCTCTGAACCAGACAGATTAATATTAAAGCTAAATTGTTTAATAATTGTTTATTATTTATTTACATTAATTCTAGAATTTAATTAAAAGGAGGAGCTTCTTTTTTCAATAGTGGTGTTTATATTTTTTTAAGTATAACCTGTTTGCTTTGGGTGTGGTGTTGGGAAACAAAAAGTACTGTAACAATAAGTTGATTGTTTTAATGCTTGGTGCATTATTAACATTAACAACATACTTCAGGAGGTCGATATCCTTTGCATTAGTGAACAAAAATGTAGAAAATGAAACCATTCGTAGGGTGGAAGAGTAGACTCAAGATTAAACAATGGCTAACAGTAGATTGGCATTCGAGAAAGAACTGAGCTCAGGAATCGGGTGATGGCTGTCTTTCAATGTCTGGACATTTAAAAAGAGATGGCATGTGGTAACTGAATGATATGAGTCACTCTGGGCTTCTTTTAAAGAAGACAAAATAAATACACTTTTGCAGTGGTGTAACACAGAGGCCCTCCAACATTGGATGCCTCTGGCATTTTTAGCTTTTTTCAAGGACCTTAGATTTGGCGCTCATAGTTGCTACTGCGCTTTTATCATTAATATAGTGAATGCCTTGGTTTACTGATTACCTTACAAATGACATAAGCCGCACCAGACATACACCATATGTGTCAACATACTGTAGTCTAATAGTATAGTTATCATTTATCAAATAAGGGAAATCATAAATTACATGTTTAACTTCCTCTCTTATTCTTTACAACAATTATTATCATAATTATGTTTATATTGGCTTAACAATTAGTATTGCTTGCGTATAATTATTGTTAGTCAATGATATATAACTACACAATCATTTCACTCTGCAGGCAATTTAAATTACTTGGTTCACTTGATTATTATACTATAATTACTATATTGCGATATCATAATAATTTAAATATATATGATATTGGCTTTTAATAAAAATTTCTTAATTACCATGAATATTACTATAACATAATTTCTCTCCGCAGGCAGACGTACTGCATACTACACCTCATTCTTCCACAGCATACCCTAATTAACATCATTTCTCTCCGCAGGCAGACGTACTGCATACTACACCTCATTCTTCCACAGTATACCCTAATTAACATCATTTCTCTCCGCAGGCAGACGTACTGCATACTACACCTCATTCTTCCACAGTATACCCTAATTAACATCATTTCTCTCCGCAGGCAGACGTACTGCATACTACACCTCATTCTTCCACAGTATACCCTAATTAACATCATTTCTCTCCGCAGGCAGACGTACTGCATACTACACCTCATTCTTCCACAGTATACCCTAATTAACATCATTTCTCTCCGCAGGCAGACGTACTGCATACTACACCTCATTCTTCCACAGTATACCCTAATTAACATCATTTCTCTCCGCAGGCAGACGTACTGCATACTACACCTCATTCTTCCACAGTATACCCTAATTAACATCATTTCTCTCCGCAGGCAGACGTACTGCATACTACACCTCATTCTTCCACAGCATACCCTAATTAACATAATTTCTCTCCGCAGGCAGACGTACTGCATACTACACCTCATTCTTCCACAGTATACCCTAATTAACATCATTTCTCTCCGCAGGCAGACGTACTGCATACTACACCTCATTCTTCCACAGTATACCCTAATTAACATCATTTCTGTCCGCAGGCAGACGTACTGTATACTACACCTCATTATTCCACAGTATATCCTAATTATTATATTGCAATATTGTAGTAAATTATACCGCAATAATAATAGTTTATTCTTGGCTTATCAAAATGACTTGTCATGAATAAACCTATACACAATAACTCCACAGGCAGACTGTATACTATGCAAATAATGAATGTTTATGAGTGCAATGGTACAATTTGTGAGGTGAAATATGAAGCCTGAGTGAAAGAAGAATTTTTTTATCAAATGAAATTATTTCTACATTCATTATTTGTTTTTTTAACATTTAAGTCATTGTCATTGTTCTGATCTTGTTGTGACGCATAGCATGCTTCGCTGTTTACAACTGCAGACAGTGCTGCTACAGTACTATTACACGATTGTACATAGTACATACTATTGCACACTAAGTGACCCACAATCAAATGACAAGAATTGATTTAGGTGTTCATTATTCTACAGTATACCATAATATTAATCTATTACAATATCATAGTTATTCCTTGCCATGAATATACTGTAACTAGAACATTATCTATTACACATTTCACTCCACAGGCAGTATACTATCATTACTTCACTTTATAATACTGTAATTATATTACAATAACATAATAATTATGTATGTTATTATTAGCTTATTATTAATACTTACTCATCATTAATATATAACTATAACATATTTACACAATCATTTCACTCCCTAGACAGTATACAGTAGAATAATGAGACTATAGCCCTTTAATTAACACTGGTAATTAGAAACATAGTCAGTCACACTACATGTATCAACCCACTTACGATAGTGTATGTATTTTTAGACTCCCAATTTCCCAAATGATTACGGTAAATATCATTATAAATAGTAGTATAATGTGCATTAGGTCATAGTGTATAATAAATTGTCTACAAACTACAAAAGAAAAATACAAAATAATATCAATAATAATAGGATTTTATAATACAATACATTTGGCAAGTCATATCAGAAAATGGATGAAATATTATACGAAATATTGAATGTTTATGAGTTGAATAGAAAGAATAATTTTCATGAGTTGAGATTGAATGTTCTATTTAACGAGGAAAACTTAAATAGTCAAAAGGCTAGGTGGGAGGTTTAATAGAATAATAATAATAATAGAATAATGAGACTATCGCTCAGTTCTGGTGCTGGAACAAGTCTCCTTTTAAGATATTAAACTATTTATTTATAATTGTTTCAATTCATGTATTTATATTCTTACTTTTTATGAAAAAATGTTTTGCACGTTTCTAAATTTTAATGAAACTACAAATTATGAAAAATACGAATACAATTAATATTCCTAAATTATATTAAATATTTACAATTTTATATTAAGGGGTACAACATAGGCATTTTCAAAGGACACCTTTGGGACCCAACTGTCCCTTAATAGGGATTTCTCCTGAATAGCATATATTGATAAAATATTTTTTTCCACTTATTTGTTTCACAGGAAAGTGTTCTCTGAATACAATAAAAACAATAACTCAACAATGTTTTCTTTTAAACCTTTATTATATATGCTATTAAATTGGGGTTTAACTACAATAAATATGGAAACGTAAGGAATGATTCATTTTAGTTTACAATAACAATTAAAATGTTTGTTTACAGTATTATATCTTACAAGTTACATACACAACATTTTAATTTCATAATAATATTCAACTATCATATGCATAATTATTTCATTGTAATAATAGTACCAATGCTGCGTCACAATACCATGCGATACTAACCTGCTATAGTAAAAAAATACAGTCAAACAGATCCCTTGTTAACTATAATTTTATTTCTAAGGGCTTGAAATTCATGTTAGTAATAATTATTTTGTTTAACAAAAGACAGGCTCACAGAATTACCTGCCCAATGTCACTACTTGCATTTCAACAAGCAAATGTTAAGGCCAATGACCTCATGATTAATTTCAGCAAGGCAGCTTACTCTTAGCTAATGGATCGTTTTAAACATTTTCATTGATGGTTTGTGATCTATTTATAAATAGGTTTGCATACATTTTTGTTCTTTTTAGAAATACTTTTTTGATGAAGAAAACAATGTATTACTGTAATCTGAAAAGCCCCTAAAATCAATGCCCAACAAGGTAGTTATATGTAGACAATTTTATATCGATTTTACATATATTTGTTACTAAATAGACAAAACAAAAAAATTGTTAAAAATGAATAAATTTATTTTCAGTGCTATTATGATATTAATTCTGCTTTTCGCACTACCTTTCTGTAAATACTATAATCAGCTCTCCCACATTTGGGCAGCCTATTACTGGTAAAATATTATTTCCAAAATTCACAAATAATTGAGGGCTGATTTATACATGTAGATTGCAATCCAGATTGGAGCTAGTGTAATCTAAAATGCCTCATATGGATAGCTAAATCACGATCTACCATATTTTAGTGATTTGATATCCATTTTTTAAAATAGCCTTTGGTGTCAAATAAGAATTACAAGTAAAATGACATCAGCAAATTTTGACTATCTAGAATGCGAATGGGCTTGTATAGGTTTGTAACCCAGCAGTTGAATTTTGCAGCACCATATATCGCGATAAATTAAATAGTAACGGTAAATTTAGTTTAAAATGCCAAATTCTATACTCAATTATATAGAAATTAATGGAAGCAACATTTTTTTTGGTTTTGACGACAAATGGTATCATATGATTTTCTGACATTATACAAACATGGAATTCTGTAATAATACTTAATATTACTATTTTAGTGATTTATATAGTACAATCTCATTTTTTCTAAAGGAGGGATATTAATGGGTGGAGGTACAGTGGAAATCAATAAACAACATCAAAGGAACAATCTAAATTAACATAACACTGAAAAAGCTCCAAAATAAATGGAAAGTTACCAGTACTCTATATAGATTTGTTAGTTATAATTGCTAATATATTGTGTATTAGATATTATAGTATTTAATAATCAGTTATACATGATTAAAAACAAAAATATACAATAGTTGTGCATAACTGTTGTATAATTTATAGGCGGCAGCATAATATGCACACCTTAGATACATATTATATGCAACATAACTGCAAGAGGGCGAACTTGTTGAAAAAATGTAGCGGGCCCAATTAAGAGGTGAACCTAATATTCTACCTTTTGCATTGTATTTTCCACAATTAAAGGGAGCCTGGGCCGGGTGGGCCTTGAACCGGGGCCTCTGCTTGAATTCACCCATGTACAGTAACCTAGATGAACAATTTAAAATGTATGAAATTTAATATTTTTTGTCAAGGACATTATTATTATTTTAAATAATAAGAAATAGCAAACCTCAAGATTAGAAATATTCGTGGGAAAAATGTTTAGAATTGTTCATCATGTTTTCTTATACTTAATTATTTTCTTTAAAAAATGAGCACAGGGTGTGTGCTGGCTTTTAAAAAAAAAGGGGTGGGTGGAAAACTTTAAATCCGCTTCTGTGAACTTCCCAATTTTGAATCTCTCTTTCAATATTGCATATATTGTGTTCTTTACCATATCATATTATTATTAAAAGATATATTTCACAAATACATACAAATTTCTTACATACATATTATATATTTTAATACATAACTCTTATAGGTTAAAATCAAACAATACCATCTACTATTGAAAACCAATTATTGGTATATTATTACTAAATTAACAAAAATATTGAGGTAAATAATTACTGACAATTTTTCATCTGACTGTCAGGAATGACGTCGTCGGCAGGTGTGACAGGAAGATAAAAATGTCAAGGCTCAATGAAGCTTTGAAATGGCCCTTTTAACAATTACTTTAAGGATGTTTCTACTGGGAAATAAACATATTGTGAAATTAATGGAATTTTAAAAACAGGACCATATTAAAATTATACTGCCAATTTTAATATACCAACACGCAATTATAATGTGTATTGTGTATGAACAGTAGTTTAGCACAAATAGCAGTTCGATCACTATGAACTTCCGTTATTTTGAACTGCATTGGCCAATGATGACATTTTAAAGTGGTAAATTTTTCCGATTGCAATCGAAGCTTGATATGCAGGTACTGCCAAATTGAATATCAACATGCATTATCATGTAGTATATTTGATCACAAATAGCAGTTATGAAATCAATATCAGTTTAAACTTTCATTATTTCAAACAGCATTGTGGCCAATGATGATGTAATTCAAAGTACTCAAGCCAATTTTTGGTTGCAAATGAAGCATGCTAGGTTAAACAATAGCAGTTAAAGTCACTTTTTATTTTCAATCAGTAGATTTGATATCGCTTTTGAACCTAAATAAAAGCATAATTATTGTATATCATATCATCTCTCTATATTACTAGATATTACATCATTTATCTCTAGATAAACAGTCCATCAACTCTTATAATTTTAAATCTATTCAGTTACATAACAAAATGTTATCTTTTAATTCATAGCAGAAATAATAAAACTATATGCTCATTCAAATTTAAATTTGTGAAAACTGTGAAATTTGGGGATGTAAAATAATATTAATTAGTAGAAAAAATAAAATTTAAAATATACTTTAAATGTCTTTCAATTTTACACAAGTTAAAAGTACATTTTTGTCAACAACAAAAAAAACCAAAAGTAAATTCAAATAGCACAAACAAAAATGGATTGAGCAGGCAAGCAAACAGAATGTATTTTTACTGAGAAACAAATTTACTTTGGTTATAGTTTATTTCAATTTTAGCACAATTAGCAATAACCATATGGCATATATGCCACCACTATTCATTTACTGTTACTAGGAACGTTTTAGACGAATCAAAAGTAGCAGTTTGTTTGTTGTAAGACCTGGGTAGTGACCGTGAAGACACTCTTTGTATTAAGTTACTTTAACCTTACCCCAGAGAGTGAATGTGCTACTTCCACGTACATAAGGAATATAATGATACATGGTAGCAAATGAGCAATGCATGCATGTATTAAGCATCGTGTGAATGCTCTTCAGAAGTAACGCGCATGTATAATTTTTGTTTGACGTAAACTTGACATCAGACGTAAAGCCGTCTGAACGTAACTATTTTGGGTAAATAAGTAAAAGTAAATAAGTGATTGGATGTATTCTTCTTCAACTTGTCACCGTATGAAGGAGAAATGGAAAACCAAAGATCATCATAAACAAAAGTAAACTATTTGTCTAAAACAGTATTTCTAAATCAAAACAACAATATTGCTTTTCAAATATTTCTTTTGATCGTCACACAAATATGTAACTAAATCTAATATATGCATCAATATGAGGCAGGTGACAATGAGTGGAAGGATATTTGTATCATTTTTGTCATTTTCACCTGTGACAAAATAATGCCATGGGTTTTTATAACATTTGATGTACATAATTAAAATGGAATATACCATTATAGCACCCTCTATCTGCTTCATGCATCAGTTTCTGTGTAGTCTTGTTTCACCAGAACAGCATTATCAGGAACATACTCTTCTAAATTCCTGGTGAAAATCTCTGTATAGTGATAGAGAAGAGTCGTTGTGAACACATTTATGGAAGTCAAGGAAACCAGTGATGTTGTTTCTTCATCGGACCAGACAAGATTCGGACCAAAGACCACTCCGATATTAGGTGGCGACATCTTGTTTACTTCACAATTGTTTGATACCTAAAAAACATTTTTTGATAATACACACATTCAGTAATTATAAACTTATTAGCTATTAATTGTGGTCCAATCTAGAGGGTTGGTTTATAACAAAATTAAAATGTAACAATGGATTTCGTTCCTAACTTAAAGATATGTATGTACTCTTTCAGGAGGTATTTAAAAAAAAAAAATGATGCTTCTTTTATGAAATAAATATATTTTTTTCCAAGATACGAAATAAATGAGATAACTGAAAAATACATACCTGGTTTCAGCAGTTTAGATTTAATTATGGATATAGATAATACAATGCAATCCCTTACAACATATATATATATTTTCTGGCTGTTTTACTTTATTGTTTTGATTTAGCTTTTGCTTATTTTATTTTATATCTCCATTTAGATCCAGCCACTGATACCAACATCATTGTCATTTTTTCAGTATTGTGCCAAATTAAATTTTGTAACTTGAATAAACTTATTTAGCTATACATCCAGCAAAAAAAATAATTTGTAAACTTCTACTCTCGTCTACAGATCGCTTTGTGTTGAATATTACTAAAGGTAAGTACACTATAGGTAAGTCTGTCATGATAAGGGATACATATGCTATTCTTTGAGCAGTCTAATTGTTTTTACTTGTAATAATCTGATACTCGGATTAGAAAATTGCAAGTAGAAAACACCAAATGACTATTGCTACTGTATCATCTAAGTCTAAATCTTCAACCGTATTTTGGATTTAACATAAAATATATTCATACATCTCTAAAACAAGCTCTTTCCAGGCATATACTCTATATTTCACTGGCGCCTGTTTAGTAGTGTGGAGGAAGGAAGTCCTTTGGGACATGTATTGAATTAATATTCACTTGTCAATTGAAAGGTGATTGTTCATTTAACTAACAATAACTAACAACCATGCACAGCATAGCAAATATCTTGGTACCTGCTACATTGATAACATAACAAGGCTACACAGGGATGGGTACAGGTAAAATGTACACAGGGATGGGTACAGGTAAAATGTACACAGGGATGGGTACAGGTAAAATGTACACAGGGATGGGTACAGGTAAAATGTACACAGGGATGGGTACAGGTAAAATGTACACAGGGATGGGTACAGGTAAAATGTACACAGGGATGGGTACAGGTAAAATGTACACAGGGATGGGTACAGGTAAAATGTACACAGGGATGGGTACAGGTAAAATGTACACAGGGATGGGTACAGGTAAAATGTACACAGGGATGGGTACAGGTAAAATGTACACAGGGATGGGTACAGGTAAAATGTACACAGGGATGGGTACAGGTAAAATGTACACAGGGATGGGTACAGGTAAAATGTACACAGGGATGGGTACAGGTAAAATGTACACAGGGATGGGTACAGGTAAAATGTACACAGGGATGGGTACAGGTAAAATGTACACAGGGATGGGTACAGGTAAAATGTACACAGGGATGGGTACAGGTAAAATGTACACAGGGATGGGTACAGGTAAAATGTACACAGGGATGGGTACAGGTAAAATGTACACAGGGATGGGTACAGGTAAAATGTACACAGGGATGGGTACAGGTAAAATGTACACAGGGATGGGTACAGGTAAAATGTACACAGGGATGGGTACAGGTAAAATGTACACAGGGATGGGTACAGGTAAAATGTACACAGGGATGGGTACAGGTAAAATGTACACAGGGATGGGTACAGGTAAAATGTACACAGGGATGGGTACAGGTAAAATGTACACAGGGATGGGTACAGGTAAAATGTACACAGGGATGGGTACAGGTAAAATGTACACAGGGATGGGTACAGGTAAAATGTAATCATGTCAAATTCCAACTTCAATTTATTTTCCAAATTGCATGAAACTAAATAATAAGGTAAATATGTAAAATGAAGCAAAATGGAGGGAAAACCAAAAGAGCAATGCTCGTTTGTGTGGCTACCCTTATACATATAAAAAGAACAATAACAATAAAATCATGGCAATGACAAACATAAACAAATAAGACAAATTACTTAACAGATCAAACTATATATATATATATATATACTATATACAGTAAAGCACAGAATTTTGCATATAAATGATAAAAACACAGGATTGTAACTTAAAGTAGAGCAAAAAGTATGAGGGTTCATCTATCAACGTACTAAACATGACTTGATATGCTTGATCGCAATAATTCCTAACCAATAAAAATATATAAAACTCCACATACCTCAACTAACAGTTTCATAAGATAATCAAGAATCATGTAATTATCATCTGGTAACTGTTCACTGACCAGCTTCCTGCACATTTCAATTCTAACATCCTCATCAGGTGTGTCTGCAAAACAGTTTATTTTCCATATTATGATAAACAAAAATAGGTATACAATATGAAAGGATGACCAAAAAAGAGTGAAGCCCATACAGGGTTTGGCCACCTTTAAAAAGAAAAACATTACAAACTCAATTTTAGCAGCACAAGCTGAGATAACCAGGGATTTCCCTCTTCCCTGAGATAATTAACTAAACATGTTAGCGATATAAAAAAAAAACAATATACTGTACATACATATTTTGATCAGAGTTATTTTTGTAGTTTTTGAAATATTAGGGGATGATGAATTTCAAATAGAGGCGTCAACTGTTCATTGGCGATACATGTAAATCTTGTGAACTGTAGTTTTGTTGCATTTAAAGCAACTGTGCAAATGTGGGAGGTTGCTGTGATTAAGACATTCTCACACTATTAGGTGCAATTTCCCTGATTAAAGCAGTTAGTATAGTAGACACAATTGAAGAAATAGAGTTTATTAAAGCCAATTTACACAGTGGTAACGGTAAGCGAAAACTAAAAATATAGAATCTATATTTCTTATGACCATTAAGGCCAATGAACACAGATAAGCGGTAACGGTAGGCAGAAAACCAGTTGTGCAGCTTGTCCCACGTAGAATCTCTATCTATCATGAGAATGTTTCCACTCAACTGCTGCGCATTTTAAATAAATGGTCATCAGAAATAATCTAAATTCTATATTTTTTGTTTTTCACGTATAGATACCTCTTACTAGTCTAGTGTTAATTGGCCTTTTGAAATTTTTAATACAATGTGAATACATTAATAATAAAGATAAAAATAATCTTTGTTGTTATTATGCTTACCATGCACTTTCATTATGTCATTGTAGAGTTTAAAGGTCATGATTGGTTCAGGAAGTTCTCGGAAAAAGGTCTTGAGTATCAACGCTGGTATGTGCACATCACGCAATTCGTTGAAATCAACTTTCTCACCTGTGGAGTACAAAACAAAAAGTTCCACTCACAGCACCTTTACAAGTACGAAAGGTTATTTCTGTCACCACAATTTGTGAAAACCAGATATTTTGAAATGTTCTGGTTTTGGTTGAGTGGCAGCAATTGCTATAAATTTGGCGCAGGTATAATGCTATAGTTCTAGTGTCCACATATGACTTCCGGGGCGTGGGTGGGGGGGGGGGGGGATACACAATGGCAATACACTCTTGTCATGTGGTTGTTTTGATTGGTCAGTTAAATCGACATTCCGCAAACTTTGGGCTTTGGCCCACATTTGTATAGCTGGGTGGCTTGCGAAATGTTGGGAAAAAAAAACACATATGGCTCGACGTTTGTAAAGGTACTAAACGTAATTGATATGTGTGGTTAGTTTGGATCGCAATATAATGTCAAATCATGTGTGAACACAGTGTGTGCATGTCATGTACGTTATAAAGGGGTAACCCCAGGCTGCCCTGGATTTCTTCAGTGGATCATCAGCACAATTTTTACTCTCCAAAAACAAAATTACAATGTAATTTCTGGGGACCTAAAAGTCGATACTCCTAAAATGTGTTTGCGGACCCTTAATATATTTCCTTCATTATGTTGGTCCAGCTGGGCAGTAGGGCCATGGGTTGGTATTGGGAAGTGGATTTTAGGAAGCATTTGTGGAACGTCGACTTGACTAATGGATAATATGTAATTACCATTATTAAATTGTTGATGAACCTCCTTTACTATTTGTGCATTGGGGCAACGACGAAAAACACCTTCAACATCAAGAGCTGCAGACAAAACAAAAGAATAGAATGATGTTATGATGCTGAAAATCAACTACAATCAACTCTCCTATAATAACAAAATCCCTCTAAAAACCAGACTTTTCTCCAGCTCCAAAATTTACTATCATTAAAAACCCATTCAGATTTAACCCAAGGGTTGTCCGGTATTGAGGACAGTTGTGTTTATATTGTTATTGTATTTTCTGTAGTGTGTATCAAACAACACATTTCCAATGTTTTTTTTTCTTTATATGAATCATTGAACAATAAAAGTTTTTTAATTTTTAATTTTTTTGGTAATTTTCTTCAAAATCATTTAGGAATTATTATCTTTTGCATATTATTGTAGTGAATACAATTCCTGTCATTGTTAACGATGATGGTATAGAGTCAGTGTAATACTCCAAACTAGTGTTTTGACACTGGTACATTGCTACTACTGTATATACCGTTATAAGTTTGAACACCTATATATCATACAGTAGTTACCATTTTGTCTGAGGTGGGTAACACATTGACGAACGACTTTTGGAATTGGGTCACCATTGCATTGTTTCTTCAAACTGAAAAAAAAAAACATTTTTTAATTCTGGATTACTCAAAATAGACAAAAAAGGTTTGTATATATTAACTACAAAAGTACAGTATACAACGACGTCGACGATACATGTGATAAAAAAAATAGAAACAGAATAAATAGTAATGTTTCATATCTGGGCATGAAGCTATAAAGTAAGCTCCATGCCCATGGAGCTATAAAGTAATTTCCATGATCTGGATAATATAATATTTACTCTTGGGAGATTATTATTATTATATCAAACATTATATTTTAATAGGAATTGATTTCAAATGATAATTTATTTTGGCTCTACTAATATTTTTTTAAAAAATCTAATCGATGTGATTATCAAATGTCTCGTAACAAGAGACTCATGCAATAATGATCTCTATGATTAATCTGCATCTCAGGAGAAAACAAAAACATGGCAATAGAAAAAAGTAGTCTTGACTTAAAGCTTTATTTATCCATCATAAAAATAACAGAATGTGTTTTGAAAAACTGGCATACACCAACACATAATTGAAAATAATAATTCATTCATACATAGGTAAAAATAAAAACCAATATTTACAATTCATTATTAACAATTCAATTTAAACATAAGCCTCAATCACTGAACGCCACAGTTATGTTTGGGATAGCTTTGTATCTGTGTCTCACAAAAGAAAAAGTACATTTCATCCATTGAAATGAAAATAATATTTATGACAATTTTGTAAATCATTTATGTAAAGCATTTTTTTTTTTTTTTTAATGAGAGTGATCCATCCAGCAATTGCTGATAATTAGGAACCTCAGGTTCACAAGACAAACATATACACAAGATGCTTGACATAAACAAAGTCTTATTACAAGTCTTTGGGAGTGGAGTTGTAATTTTGTCCTTTAGAAAAAATCCTGACATGGGACGGGACTTGAACCCAGGACTCTTGGAGTGGTAGCCAAGCATCATAACCACCAAGTCAAACTCCACTCCAAATTATGGAAAAACAATCATCTTTATTGATTGATAATATAGAACATTATTCGAGTGTTTTTGTATTATTTAATATTGTTTAATCTGTACATAATTAGTTTCTTCAAATAATTACTTTTGATTTTTTATTGTTGTTTTATGTTTATTCCTTGAATGCAGTTGGACTAGTTTGCCAATAAAGATAATCATTATGCAAGTCTTTCATTTAAAAGTGAGGTATAAATTATTTAATATTGTACTTATACCAAAGTTTGCAAGGTATGTACAATAATCTTATGTATGGCAATAGCAGGGAAAAGGTATTCTGGAAACTATGAATATTTATCTCTTAAATAGACACTTTTTTAATAATCAAAATAGTAAATGTCATAAAATCCATTAATAATTTAAATAATTAAAAACAAATTTGTCCCTAGGAATTATACCTCATTAGGTAATACAATTTCCAGTTCATGATTAAACTTGAATGCATGACTTTCACTATGAAATTGCTTCAATGCATTATTTATCGTCTACTGTGTGCTATTTACATAATATATGCTATTAGTATACACAAGTATTTCAGTTGGTGAATACGATTTGGCATGCATTAGAAAAATCCACTGTAGACTAGCCTATTAATTTAATTCTGTTTGACGAGTTGGCTTATTTTTTAAATGACGGGGTTGTCTTATGAGTTACCTCAGAATGTAAACAAAGATTTTATGGTAATTACCTTGAATGGCAATTATGTTTCATAATACGTTTTAATAATGTGTGACACTAACAGTATCAATGTTTGATGTTGTTTTGTGTGCACATTCTTTGTGATGTCACTTTTTGTGTAATGAATAAAAAAAACATGATAAAGGGGATATCTAAACAAAGTTATAAGCAATACTCACAATTCTAATGGAACATTGAACTGTTGTGTTGGTGGGTACTCTTTGACAGGTCCATCTGTATTCGTTGATACAGTAGTTTTTTTACCGTGTCGTACTAGTTCACGATCATCATGCCTGTAACAAAAAGATTATAATTACATAAATGAATCCATAGTGAATGCATAAGTAGCAGCATTATTTTTAATACAGTATTACAGTACATTTGAATATAACTCTATACATGTTTTATGCAAAGATAATCCCTTATAACAAGGGATCATCTCTGCAGCAATTTCCAGTAGAAAATTATTTATTTATTTTGAATACAAATAAAAATTAATATATTCTATTATTATTAAATGTTAACTGTAATTTTAATTACGATGTAATTGATGTACTGTATTATATCTCCCACTCTTGGAAAGTGTCAGAAACATGTTTTAATAAAATTATACTTCTACAATTAATTATAGTAAACTACTACAGAATAAGCCAATTTACATATCTTAAACCCTTGCAACTGAAATACATTGTGCATATAACACAATCCAATTTGTTAGTACAAGATCTTGAAATTAAAGCGAAGGAACTGCAGAAAAATTTAGTATTGTATCTGTACTAGTACAGTAACTACTATCCATTACAATATTTTCATGTGAAATTTGTTTGGAATTGTGAGTAAAGTATTTCCAAGGGGCCTAGATACATTAGATGTAGGATGGGATTATGTTCGAGCATGGGATTATACTCAGGCATAATATAGTAATCTATCTAAAGGCCAATTTACACCGACGAGCAGTAACTGTAATGGAAAAACCGTGTAGCTTGTCCCATGTAAATTCTGTATTTTTTCCACTCTGCGTTTTGTGCAAATGGTCATAAGAAATAACATAGATCCGATATATTTGTTTTCCGCTAACCATTACCGCTCATCTCTGTAAATTGGCCTTTAAGTTTCCTTTTCTAAATGCACATCAAAGGGTCAAGTTAAAAGTTTTATTATTTATAATCAAATATCATTATCAAAAAATTATATTTACAGATAAATATTGAAATGATTAATTGTTTTGTTTAAAAGTGTCTGCAAAGAGTTGCAAAATTCAATTTTAAATATTAAACATACTGTAAATTGAAAAGGAATAGGGTAGATTGCTATTAGACTTAGGTAATGATTAGGTTAGTGAGCTCACTATAAAATTCTTGGGTATAATGTAGATACTGTGGCATTCTATAGTTTTCAAAAGAGACTATTACCCAATACAATGTTGCCTTGGTACAAACATGCATAAGCACATACCGTATCTTTCTAACGAGTTTTTTACATAGTTAATGTACACCGTGACTAACTAGCATGTGAAAGTATTGTATAGTCAGACTATCCTGGGAGATATCCAGTAACAGTTTGTTACATTTTGGTATGCATGTTATGTGTGAATCATGTACTGTATATAAAGATTAATAAAATAAATTACATAGGAAGTATAAATTATAATTTTAATATTATAAATAAAGGATTTTAAAACAAATTATTAATTTGCAGGTTTTTTATAACTTAAAAGGTGTCAATTTTGATCAATGGCAACAAAAATATTATTTAAAGACCCATTTCCTACAACAATTGTTGATGTTTTGTCAACATAATGCATATATTACTCTAGAAACATTTAACCAAGTCATTCCTTGTCTTAAATGTACGTTTTATGGTAAGTTATGATAAAAAGAGAGAAACAAGGGCCGCTTTAAATCATTAGAATCAACTTGTTTTTCACATTTTTAACTATTTAAAGATGAAAAAAGTGATAGTATTTATTTTTACATTAAATGTAGTTTGTGACCTTAAATTAGATCTAAAAAATGTAGGGAATGGGACTTTAATTCATACATTTTTTGATACAAGTGTTCAATGTTCAAACGCTTAAAGACTTCTATCTGTTAGAATGTATAGTAATGGAAATTGCGTAAAAAAAAACTACCATGACTTTTTAATGAAAGCCTGGCCTGAAAAATATTTTAGATGATTTTCTAGGTTTTCAATTTTAAACCTGTATGAATCCTATGCTGTATAAATTCTATGCTGTATGAATCCTATGACCATCAGTACCAACTTTATTGCAATCCACCCTAGAGAAAAGTGATAACTTACTGTCGCACAATAGGAGGTATTTTGATAGACTTCATCGGTAGAATGTGTTCAAGGTCATGGAGAAAATATACATAATCAATCTTCTGTCTGAACTTTGAACTTACAATGGGCTTGAATATGCCCATTAATATTCGTAACATATATGAAGGATGTACAAAGTATAGAGCCTTTAGATTCTTCTTGTATCTGCAAAGAAGATAAGATAATGAAGAGTCAGATGTTGTCATTTATGATGTACGTATGAAATGGTTGCGTAAGAAACTGTTTAGAATAGAGGGCTGTGTATGGTTAAGGATGCTATATTTAACTTTAAATTACAGAATAGATAAACTATTATTATTACTATTTTAATGATATCAGAACAATTGCAAGATTTCCATTGTCACCCTGATTTGTCTGTGACACCTGGAATGCATAGGAAATCTAATGAGTTGTTAACATGCAAGCACAGCTATCACTTTGACCCCATTTACACTTCATCGACGATTTCTTAGCCGGCCCGAAGTCGGCCCGACGCCGGCTTACTTTTTAGCCCGCAATGTGTTTACACTTATCCAAAAAGCCGGCCTCGGGCCCCTACTATTGTGTTTACACTTGCTCTCGCGGAAGAGTGCTCGATATGGTACGATTTCGCTACATTCACGTCATATCCGCTCATGTGCGCCACCAACCGTCTCAAAAGTTAATATTATTGTTTAGTAGCGTTGTCGATAGTAAAAAAGATATATAAAAAAATATTACGGTATTTAATATGGCACACTTTTTGTACGACGCACGCAGGGCCTTCAACTTTCTTTTTACGGTTTCAGCGGATCGATTAATGCCTCGTGCAATTAACCGACCGCTGATGTCGCGGTAGATAGTAGCATTCCTCACACTACCATCCATCCGGCTTTGTATCTTCTGTTCCCCCCATATTGCCAGCAATGCCAAGACCTCTTCCTCCCCCCACGTTACTTCTCGTCTTTCGGCCATTTTTGTGGAAACTTCGCGCGTTTTGGTTTGTTTATATTTTACATACATGCATTTCCGGTACAGCGGTAAGTTTCGTAAACTTTAAACTATAGTTGACCCAGAACGTTCATTTTATGACCGCGAGTGTTTACACTATACGAAGTGCCGGCCCGAAGCCCGCAATTGCCGGCCCGAAGCCTACTCTAGACTAGGCTCAAAATTGAGCCGGCTCGAGGCCGGCTCGGTTGTTCCCAGAGTGTTTACACTTGTGCACTTTTGGCTCGGAGCCGGCCTCGAGCCGGCCTCGGGCTCGCTAAAAGCTGAAGTGTAAATGGGGTCTTTAACTTACATACAGGCAAAGTTATCCTTTAAACTAAGTCTTATTTTAGGCTAGAGGCAAATTTACACAGACGAGCGGTAATGGTAAACTAAAAACATAGCTTGTCCCAAATAGAATCTCTATCTATCATAAGCAGATGCCGCCCGTCCGCATAAGAAATTTATATATTCTATATTTTTGTTTTCTGCTTACCATTACCGCTCGTCTGTGTAAATCAGCATTAACATAGACACTACTGTACCTCACAATTGAATCAGAGACCGTGTGATTGGAAGGAAAATATGTTAAAACACCAAGCTACAACTTGTAGACATTTTATAAAAGCATACATGGTATACTTGACAGAAACCAAACAATCCTAATCAACAATCAAGGAAATTACTTTTTAAGACCTACTTTCTTTCTAGCTCTCTGTAGGCTTGAACCAACCACTTCAAGGAGGGTCTGTTGCTCTGTGTGAGCCCATACTGAAATACCACCAATGTGTAATCATTTTCCACATACTGATTTAGTGTATACTGCAAAAACCTATACAGTGAAAAGTAAAATCTCTCTGAATCTTAAAGATGGTTTACAATACAGTGCATGCATTATAAAATCAAATTGCTATTTATAAGTTGTGTAAATAGTAACAAACTGGTTTGTTGGTTTAACAATTTCTGTGTGTAAAAAGCTCCATGCTTCATGTATGTTGATTGTACAATAGAGTAGACTTTTTCACAGGGTGGTTAAAATGTTAAAAAGTCTGTGAACCATGGATACTGTACAGTTACCCGGGTATTATCCCAACCCCTCTATTCTAGGCTAGGCCCACTCTGTCCAAATGTTAAATTGTACACTGGGACTTTACCAGGGATATGCTTGCGAAGGTGTTTGTAAAGTCGGGAGTGGGATTATAGCTAATGTGGGTACGGTACATTTTTCCTACAAAAAATATAGGTTTTCATCATAGAATTATAGGATAACCCTTTATGTTTATCTTCAATGAAAATATTATTAATACAAATCCATTGAAAACATTTAACATTTAATGATCAAATACTACAATCATTAAACGATGTTTAAGTGGCCATATTCATAACAAAATAAACAATTTTCACACAGTTAATCTATCTCCTATTAAAGGAATTTCCTACTTAATTACAAAAAGCAGATGGAATAAAATATTTCTGCCTTACCCTAAAAGACGTGTTTGGTTGTATTCCTTACTTGATGGTAAATTAGAGCAGAAAAAAAGAATCAATTTCCGACCCACACGGTCATCTCCTGCAAGAAAAAAAAGTATACTGATGTATTATTATCCTAATAATAGGAATTCACTTAATCAGTGAAAGATCACCAAAAAAATGGTAGAATTACTGTAGCTAGCATCATACATACATTTGAAATCAAAGATAAGCACTACTACAACAGAGTATTAATAAAGTTACTTGTATGTACTCAATATTCCAGTCTAATCAGGAATCTTGCAATATTTTTTTTTAAATACATTTTAATAAATTTGACAATTTTGGGATGGGGGTTTAGTTGATGTTAATGAAACTTTGCATTTATTCAGTATTTTATTATTCAGTATTTTATTATTCAACTTCTGTTTCCAATAATAGTCAATATGAACAATTAATTTTTATTATTATCATTACTGTAAATAATCACTGTATACATTTTTAATTAATATTTTTTTTTGTAAAAATCACTGTAAATAATATTATGGCTACCATTATAATACCAAAAACATGTACGATTGATTAAATAAAGTTCACATAAATTGCTAAATATGGCCTATCAAAGCAGTTTTCAATTTTATACCAGAACAGAAAAAAACCAATAAAAATGGAGGATTTAGAAAAAAAAATCTTTATTTGGTCTTGCATTTATTAATATTATTAATATGTTCATTATTGGTCGTATATTTATTGTTACTCTGTATTTTGTTCTATTGTTTGTGGAAATAAATGTTATTATTATAACTTTAAAATTTAGCAAGTTTTAAAATGTTATGTTTTTTAACCTATTATTATTAAAAACAGGACCACCATATGTAAAACAGGTACTACATCATACCGGATATGTTTTATCCTATCCTGTATATTTTAAATAAAATAATTTAAATAAAATTTGGTTAGACCGAGTTTTTAAAAACATCATATTTAAAGTACAGTACAGTTTGCTTTTGAAATGACAATCCTTGCCTTTTTGTTTAAGTTTTATAGTTGGTATTTTTGTATAATTTTGTTTTGCAGAAACTGAATCTAAATAAAATTAAATATTCTCCAGTTGTAATTGCATTATGATTCTTCAATGGATTTTCACATTCTGATTAAGTACCGAATCCAATTCTCAATTAGCATAAAATCCACAAGCATGATGACATTGCAAGAGGGATTCATGGGAACTCCTTAGTACAAAGGTATGATAATGAGAAAGAAATTACACATTTAATTAAAATTAATTGTAACAGTATTTAAAATGTATTGGCTTGGAATTGAGCCAATTCTTGACGATGAAAATCTATTTTGTGGCCAAATGCGTGAAATTTTTGTTCATAATCATATGACATACTGGAACATTATATATTCATATTCCTGAAAAAATTATTTTTTACATTTTTTTGATGAATATTATATGCCATTTTAATTTCACATATCACCAAAATCATTATTTATTTAAGCAAACAATAATCAAAATGTAAATTGTTTTTTTGATAAAACTCAATTTTTTATTTGTTTCGTCTTTTTATAAAGTGAAATAAATATTTATGTTAGTTTTTTCCCCCTATGGAAGTAAATACGGTAACTTAATTAACTGCAAAATGGCCCATGAAAGTGTGATTTTAAAAATCTTTATTTTTTATGATTTTGGGGGACAAATATCGCTTTAAAAAAGTGTGTAAACAACAAAATGATAAGTTTTACAAATTGTTTAAATACATCATTATACAGTGTGAACCTCTATCGGCCACTTTTCCCGGTCCCGAGGGTGGACGCTTTAAACGGGAGGTTCAACTATAGTTGAATCATTTTAATCATTAATCTATTTGATAAATTAGGCATTTTTTCTGTTTCACATTCAACACGATACTTTTACTTTACTTTACTTTTTACACTTGCACATCAAATGACAAAATTGTAAAAGTCCACTCAGAAAAACCCTGCTTTTACAGCAATGGTTAGCCTGCAATGCAATACAAATAGTTAGTTTTTTTGGTCTTTGTTTTGTTGGGGTCTGCATTAATTAGCATTGTGTCGAACTACTGTAATCCAAAATAAGAAAATTTAGATACCTGCTACTTGTATGATGCCATATTTGGCAATATCTTCAAACGTGTCCTCCTCAGCATCTGTGCTAATGTTGCCCTGCATGTCTGTATCGTCTGTATCCTCGTCAAGCCACTCTTGAGCACTTGCCTCTTCGTCCGAGTGAAATTCTGAAAATTGTTATTCATTTGTTAACCATTATTATTAGAGGGTAGCTTGTTTGAAATACTACAGTATTATACGTTTTGTTACTAATAATAATAATTATTGTAACTTGTAATAGCAGCCTACAACTTAAATCATAGAGAAATACAGTATATACACCGTTTAAAATGTAGGCTTAAAATTTAGGCCTAGCCTAGATAAACAAACACAATTCAAGGCTCAACGAGTGGGCGCTATCGCGATGTATCGCGAAGAGTAGGCCTGGCCCTACTAGGCTAGAAGTGGTCAACTCGTACCCAAAATAACTGGTACCTATTCCCAACTTGGCTAACTCGTACCTCAATCAACTCGTACCCACACCAACTCGTACATACCTAATTTTTAAGCCTACATTTTAACGGTAACGTGCACTGTATTTTCTTTATGACTTAAGCCGTAGGCCGCTTCACATGTAACAATATTAGTAATAGTAAGAAAACGTACACAGTAATCAGTTTTAATAATACTCTAGTATTTCAAATGACCTACCTTCTGATTAATAATGGAATGATCCAAATGACCTACCAACCAATCATTTGATGATCTGAGTTTTCTAGTTCCATTTTGGAACTAGAAAAGTCAGATATTGATAATATCTGAGTTTTCTAGATCTAGAAAAGTCAGATATCTGAGATCTGAGTTTTCTAGATCTGAGTTTTTTAGACACCCTTTAATTTCTGTTTGTAATAAACTTGTAATCACTCATTTGTCAAACCAAGGCAATCTAATGTTCAGCAGGACTATGAATACAGGACGCTCAGCTCGCCATGCCAAGATAGGAACTTGTAACAGTCCTTTGATCTTGCAGTATAAAGATAAGATCATCATCATGCAGTATATTTAGTCGCATAGGTCAAAATGCCAGAAATTGTACTTCCGGACATTTTTGGACAAAATGTCCCATAGAAATACAGTGGCAGATCCAGAGGGGCGCGCACCCTCCACAAAAAAAATTATCTTACCATAAGGAAAAAAAGCGTAATAGTAAAGTACTTTCACTTTTGATTAAAATACATTGTTTCAGCGCCATGCTAATTTACTTTTTATTATTTATTAGGTGATCATTTAGAATAAAATGATCACCTATTGTTATTGTATGAAATCTTTATTTTTTTTTTTATTATTTTTTTTTTATTCTTTCTGTACACTTTTTGTGTAACAAATATCTCAAAAAGTTAAATGTCAATGATTACCAAAATTTCACAATGTCTTTCAAATACTGTAACTTAGTCATAATAAGCTTTTCAGCGTGATCACTCAACCGTGACGTCATTTATACGCCATTTTGTGAAATCACATTATGAATCATATCTCCATAATTCATTATCACATATTAATGAAATTTACTACACGTAAACTTCAGGTAAAGGTAAAAATATTAGCAAATAAAAACTTGCGCGTTTCAAGGTCATTCGCGTGAAATCGCGCGTTAAAAATTTAAAAAGCTCAAAATTACGTTTTGATCAATTTAGAGCATAAATTAGGCCATTTGCGTGTTTTAAAAAAGTACATAGAAAGCTTAAAAAATACCAATTTTTTGTACAAATTGCATCCTAGTCATCTTACTTAGTACATTTACTAAATTTGAGTCCATTCCGACTTAAAATAACGCTATACGAGCACGTTAAAAATGACAAAATGCGTACATTAATTGTACAAAAGTGCTAAAAATGGTAAAAAATAAGGCCTTTTTAAAATGAATATAACTCTTCAGAATGGAAGATGACTCCCATTTTTTTTAACTTATTATGGAAGTTAATGAGTTGTAGATATAAATGTATATACCCATTAGACATACAAAATGGTATGACGTCATCATTTGGCCACATGAATTTTTAAAATAGGGTTTTTTCCCATTTTGTCATAGACCACCATATTCAACAGAGCGTAACTCGCTTATCTGTGCTCGATTTTTTTTTTATTTTAAATATATTCTACCTCAACCAATTATGTTACTCATGAGTTGCCAATATTTTCATTTCGATGACGTCATCACGTCTTAAAATTTGAATAACGGTGGTTACGTAATTTCACCTACAACGTATAGTTGAATTCCTTACAGCTCTTCTGAATTAAAGTTGACCTTGATGTTTATAGCTTAATATGAGAGCTGGTGAAATGTAGATATGAATGCATATACAAATTAAGCCTATCGAATGTTATGAAGTTATCATATGGCCAGTTGAAGCAAAAAAGTAGTTTTTTCATCTCTTTCGTCAAAGTTATACAAATTTCAAAGGGCGCTCACCGCGCTTCTACGTGCCAAATGTTCTTCCAATTGTTATATTTTATTGCTCAATTCATTATCTTTCGATATTGGTATCCACAAGTTTATTTTCATAATGTCATCAGTACCAAAAAGTTAGATCATGATGTGTTTTTTCATAATTTCACCAATGCTACACTGTATATAGATGTACAGTATATACTGTACATAATGTATATGGCATATAAATAGGCAAAACTCAGCACTATAAGCGTATAATAGGATGGCATACATCAACATTTTCCGATTGTATGTTAACATACGTGCATGTTTATTAATATTAATGTCAATAAAATTATAAAAATGATCACCTATAATTCGTCAAAGTGACGAATTAAATTCTAGTTTTTATTTATTATTTTATTTTAATTTTATTTTATTAGTCGCCATTGCCGTTGCTGTCGTCATATTAGTGACGACATTGACATTATTGTTGAGTGTTTTGCTAAGCAGTATGACAGAGGCGGATCCACACGGTCCCCCTTATATCAGCAAAAAAGAAACTGTAAGTTTAAAACCACCATTTATATAATAAAATAGTCTAAATATGTCAATAGTAATTTGAAACTGATAAGTACATTAACAACAATGGTCAAGTATGAGCATACGTCGGCACTCTGTAAATTGGAGTTGCGAATTAATTTATTATGAATTTTATGTGCGAGAGTTACATTGCCGGCCCTGGTCAAGCACTCTTTTCCGCAATGTGCAAACGCTCACTTTTTCGCGAAGCACCCTGTTGTGACGCTTTTACTCAAAATAGGCCTATGGGGGAAAATGTCACCTTTTAATAGGCTACAGTAGTACTTCAGCTTTCATATTTAAAATATCAATTGTTAATACATAATAACGTAAGAGTGCCATTTCTGACAATCTAGAGGTGTTATATTTTCAAAATACAAGATTTTTAGAAATAGGATTCAAGTGCAATACTCTACAATTATTAATTAACCATAATCTTTTTTCATTTAATCTCAAATACATGCTCGCTTTAAATATATTTCCATGACGTTTTCATGATGTGCTTTTTTCCTCACATAATACCACATTACATTTCTATTTGTATATTATTACTATTATAATTTATTAACTGGCACACCACACAGATAATCTATTTTATCAATATTTTCTTGATATTAATTATTATTTGTGTGTTATTTTGAGAATGGCTTTTTACCCTACCATTTTTAAGCTTGGAATCATAATTGGGCCTTGGCATCGGTCCTACTAAACACCACCAGATACCACCAGATAACTACTAGAGCAATAAATCCTACCACCAGAGAGCAGCTACCTGTTTGGAATTGATTATTAAGGGTATATTGCAGAAACTGATAAAATTGAAGTTTAAAGTTGAATTTCTCGCCGTCGTATTCCAGAACCGAATGCGTTTGATAAACATTATAGCAACGAAACGAACGCATTCATCCGTGTCTCTTGTGTATTGTATTCAACAGTCAACTATGAGGCGCTACCGATGCTTTTTTTAGTCAGTCACATAAAATAGACCAATCGATTGCGTGATTAGTCTTTCTTTTGACATTATGTTTTTATCATGTTTTGTATGTCAAAATCGGTAACGATAACGTAACAAATAGCATACGATAACATTTTTTTTGCACATTAATTTTAATTATTTCCCTTTGTCATCGTTTTCGTGCACTCTGGGTGCTGTAGGAATTGTTATTATATTAGTATAAATTCAATCTCTCTTATGGCATTAAGAGCTTGGCAATTAAATAAAAAATGTTGTATAATTTCTATTTCACCACCACTATTTCTTTAGACATAAAATACACGGTAATATCAAGTTAAAACTTCTGTTTTATTTTCTCTTTCCACATTCCTATTCTATGATGAGTTTACTCTATTTTAACATACGATTACCATCACTGACAAAAGGTAGTTGGCATTAAGTTTTATTTATTTTTAATAAATGTTTAGTGTACAGAAACGAATTTCTGATTTTAATTGACCAAATAAATTCATCGGTAGCGCCTCATAGTTGACCGTTGAATACAATACACAAGAGACACGGATGAATTCGTTCGTTTCGTTGCTATAATGTTTATCAAACACATTTGGTTCTGGAATACGACGGCGAGAAATTCAACTTTAAACTTCAATTTTATCAGTTTCTGAAAAAATTAAGCTTTGAAATTTGCAATATACCCTTAATAATCAATTCCAAACAGGTGGCTGCTCTCTAGTGGTAGGATTTATTGCTCTAGTAGGTATCTGGTGGTGTTTAGTAGGACCCCCTTGGCATAGCCTAGGGTATCCTGCCGGATATATTACAACATAAAAAAACAACCTAGCCTAGGCCTAGGCTAGGCACTGAACATATTCTAACCGAGTTTAGTAGGTAGCACAAGGCGCTCTAGTAGGCCTACTTGTACTGATTTTCAAGAAGTGTTATTCATATTGCTACTCACGCAGCCTGGCGCTAGCGGTTTTTACAACATCTTCTTCGAAATTTTCAAGCTGACGTTCATTTTTGTCACCATCCATACCACAGTATATATCGTCTCTGTTGTTGTCTAACTCTAGATCAGGGTCCAATAGTTCAGTATCTTCGCGATTATCACGACTAATAATATTTACATTGGCCATTGTTTTATTTTCACCTACTCACACACCTCGCACATCACATTTACATTAAAAAAACAGAAAAGTAAAACTACGTCGAAAAATACCGCCCTCTCTGATTTTATTCGAATAAACTCCAAAAGGGGTTTTGGGGGTTGGTGGTGCCCAGGGGAAGAGTGACATTTCACTCTTCCTGGTGGTGAATTGCCATTAGTGTAATGGTAACAGTATAATCTATAAATTCCCCCTAGATATGGACAAATTCAAGAAGTGATAAAATACAATAAAATTGTATCAAAATGTTTGGTAATTGTAGATAAGGCATGGCAGTCAACATAAATTCAGATTATACAAATATAAATGTGTTCGATGCATGCCCTGTGTGCGAATAAAAACGGAAAATACAAAATGTATAGCTTGTATGTAGACATTAAAAAAAAAGAATTTCACTTTTTTTAACATACGTCCTTTAAATTTAAATCGATGATACATTTTAATAAAAGGTGCGTTGACACAATAAAGAAACATGTACAGAATGATTATTGTAGGCCACCAGGCCCATGGGGTCCCACGGGCTAAACATTAAAAACTGGCCTTTTAAATGAATTAATAAACGTAAGAGAGAAGAACATTATTTTAGGTATAAACATATAATTCTTAATTTTCCGACACACCAGATATCAAAATTACCGTGTACATAGTCTCGTGCAAAATCAAATAGAATAAAACAAACTTTATAATAAATAGTTAATTGTTCACATTCGTGCAGAGAACAGTTCTTTTCTCGATATTTCTGAACTGGACACTGAGAGACTAGACAAAAGCAAATAATATACGTCTTTACTATTATTCCTACTGTCTGATTAAATAGAAACGCTATGATAATATTACAACTAAGCAAATACTTTTGTTGTGGCCCATGAATACATTTTAAACTCGATGTGAGTATTATAATCCTTACCTGCCTGCAGCGTATCTAAGCTAATTTAGTAGCACCGTTGAAGTTCTATTCTGGTAGTGTTACCTTTTCTGTTGCGCTCTTTCTTGTGACTAATTTAGTGAAAAGTGCATTTCAGCAAAACAATATGACTACCGATTTTAGGACAAACTTTATACAGCAGTTTCTGATCTAATAAGACATTGTTGTTTGTTTTAAGTTTTTATTTGTGACATTGTTTTCAAGGTAATCTCATCAACAATGCTTTTAGAGAGAAATCTTTAGTTATTTAACAGTATTGATTTATTTAGGAATTAATTCGGATTTGTTCTTCAATGTCACATCAACGGATTTGGAGGTAGGCCATGCTACATCTTAATATTGACAATGGATACACGGACTCATTGACTAACAGAGAAAATTGTCAGACTGTTGTTGCCAAGGGTGGCGCTCAGAATGTGATAGGTCTCAACACTACGACCAGTCGGAAGTAGGCCTAACTGAAGCTCCACATCATAAGCCTAGCTTTAAAGTTTTAAATTAAAACTAAGAACAGAATAGTAACCTATCTTACGGATTATACAGATTGTAGATGAGAAATGTGAAATGGAACAAACGCTATTTGATACCACGAGTTCAGAACTATGTTTTCTTTGCTGTAGGCAAGCATATTGATAGACGTCTATTGTTTCCTTAATTAGAAGAATTTTAAAGCAGTTCACTTTACGAATTTAACAGTACGTTCCTCTTTTTTTGATAATAACTTCAAACAGGAGTTTTGATAATAGTTGATTGTCGGATAAAACTGACTCAATATGAGACACGATAAGTGTTTGTGCAGCAGAGGTTTAATAAGTAGGTCTACCAGACGGAAGGAACCACTTTGGCCAGTGCCACGTAAAATTTATCAACCAATTGTAACTGTCACAGAAAACGGGAACATAATACGTGATGAGTTGACAAGCACCATAAACGACACCGAATTGCCACAAGTTGTAGGAGTTTCTGCTCTACAAAAGGGTAAGCAAGTTGGGGTCAACTTCATGGACGTTGAATCCATCTATTCTGCTAAGATCCCGCCATACCGTCCCTCTCTTAAAAAACAACCAAATCTTAACGAAAGTGATACAGAGAGAAACTTTAATAAGACAGTAAATAAAAGTAGCGTTCCTCGACTACCAATAATTGAGCCACTATTCATGCCGCCAGGTGAGACGGTTCAGAGACCGTATAGCGATGAAGGTCTACGTACGTATTCAAGTCAGCGACTACGAAAGAGGTTGTTCTCAATGGGGATTTACAAGGCATGTACAGGCCACAGTGTGCCAACACCTTTCTGCGACGTTGTTGGGCAGAGGCATTGTGCGCGCTGTTTTGAACACAGAAAAAGAATCGAAATTGAAAAGAATTTAATTCCAATTGATATGTGGTCAGACGTTTCATTTAGTCGTCAACAAGTATTTCCAAACTTTCCAATTCATACGAAAAAAAAACATGCATCACGCAATGCGTTGGGAGCATATTTGTCATAAATATTGTACAAGAATTGTTACAACGTGGATCTTATCAATAATATACTGTATGGAATCTTCCCTGGAATTTTCAATAAACGTATAACAATGGAAAGACACAACACAGTTTTTATTTTGCAATTTACTGTAAAGAGGTATACTATACTATAAATATATAGTATACTATAAAACCATATAACACAGATAGCACAGTCATACGTTTGCAATATTTCGGCGAACATTTTTGTTAATCCAATTTTTGTTTATTTTGGAAAATGCCATAAACGTGTAAACGTTATACAAATTCAAGTCAATTAAAAGAAGCTAGCTTTGTGTAACACTGCCTGTTGTTCTTGTCAGAGAAAGACAAAGTCTTAAAAAAAAGGGCCAGGTGCGGGAAAAACATTTATGTTGATTATACATTCCAATAATTAGTGATCTATAGTTCTATTATTTTCACTATGTTCCATAATTTTTGTGATTGTATTTTTATTACACATGTTGAAGTATTTTCTATGGGGGATAGTTAAAATTACACAGTATACTTTCTATTCTTTTAGAACAAATGTTGTAAATATAAAGACATTTTTAAAAAAATATGAAAAAAATGTTATTAAAGGTATATTGTCCCCCTAAAAAAATATTTTTTTAAATTTTTTTTGTTGAATATGTTATTTTAATGTCACATAATAGTTATTCACTCTCACAAAAAATTGGGTCTGAAAAAAATTTATTTACCTGAGAAAAATGTAATTTAAAGCAAAAAATGGTCAAATTGTCTGGAAGACAATGAGTTTTTGGGTAATTTAACTGTTTATTTTGTCTTTTTATAGGTGAAATAATTTTTTTCCCCCGTTTTTTTTCTTATTGAAGTGAACAACTTCATTAAAACTGCAAAATGGCCTATTCAAAGTCCGATTTTAAAAATCTTTATTTTTCATGATTTTGGGGGACAATACATCTTTAACTATACTGTAGGTAATATAACTTAGCCTAAATATCACGTTGTTTTTATTCAACGTCAGATTTCTATTTTCGTGCTATACCGGTATAGCAAAAAGTATCCACTGTAGGCCTATTCCTACCATCTTTCACTTTCTATGAAGTCACCAGACATGTTATTACATAGGTTAAACTACTGAAAAGCAGAATTTTGGGAAATAAGGGAAATTCATGTTTTTTTCGTTATGATTTATGTTACACAAATTAATTACTATTCTGTTATAATATGGAAGTAGTCAAACTTGTAGTCTACACAAACCATGTTTATTAAATAAATGATAATTATACTTGGTGAGTTGTATAAAATATATTGCAGTACAAAATAGCAGCAAGACACGTACCGCATTTATTCGAATAAACGCCTCGGCGCGTTTATTGATCAGGAGGGTTTTTAGGGGGCGTTTATTCGAGAAGGCGTTATTCGAGAATGCGTTATTCGAGGGAAGAATTTACTTTTTTGTGTGTACAGTAATTTGTAACATGTAGGCCTATAATAAAAATAAATACCCCCTTAATATGAACAAATTCAACACAGTAAACATTTTATCAAAATGGTTGGTAAATTGTAGATGGCAGTCACTTCTACTAATATACTATACAAATAAATGTATTATTATTAAATTTATACAGAAGGACAGGAACAAAACCGATTTCATTAGAAATAGTCGACGCAAGATGGAGACTATTGGGTCACATACTTAGACAAGACCCATGTACACCAGCCAACACAGCAATAAGCTATTATTTCAGCAACACTACCAATATAAAATTTCGAGGAAGACCGAGAACCACCCTACCAATAACTCTCAGCAACGACCTACTCACCCTTTATAAGCATAATACAGACATTAAGTATCCCGGACAATTGAAAACCAAGAAAGACATGAAACAACTTAAAGAACTAGCCAATGAAAGATCAGACTGGAAGAAATTAGTAAAAGAGATTTACGGAGCAGCCCAAGCGGAAATGTCGGCAGACTTTTCAGCGGAAAGGCAGTAATAATAATATAATAATAATAAATAAATGTATTGTAATACAAAATTGTGTATGATGATATATTGGCAGCTAGCCAAAACGAAAACATTGTTTATTGAACAGGTCTTACAGACTATCTGTCTGAATATTATTTATTTTCATAATAATTATGATTTCTTTGTATTTTTGCGTGTGCGGGATTGTTCATCCGGATTTTATAATTTCCTGGTGGTTTTGTTTTGTGTTTAATTTATAGTATACAATTCTTTGAAAGTATTGATAAATGCATTGTAAGCATAATCAGGATTGGTCCTTGCAAAGACATCACTCCAATCAACAAGTAGGCCTAAGTCATCCTATAATTTAATTATATTTCGTTCGTTTATTAATACCGTATTTAGGCATATAAATTTGGTATACTGTTAAGTGATCAGATATGTCTTATATTAGTATACCAGATAAAATTGTTTGTGAAAGTGTATTGGAGAAAATGTTATCAATTAATGAAGCCGTGTTGTTTTGCATTCTAGTGGGTCTTGAAATAGATAAGTAAAAATAATGCGACATCATTACTTCTAAAAAATTCGACAACATTACTTCTAAAAAATTATTTTAAAAATCGATCGATGCGTGCTTAATGTTAGTTCACCCATCATTTGGCATGATTTTCCCTCAATATCAATAGCATTGACAATATCGTCTAGTGATCTATTACAATGTTTTATGTTCGAATCGGGAAGTCTGCATAAATACCAACAATTGTAATGTTACATTTTTTCCCCAAAATTTCAATAAAAATACATTCACAAGATGCAATACATAGATCCTTTAGGCCTATATCGATTTAGAAAAACAAACATACCAACTCTCCCTATCTAATACGAGGAAGTCATAGCTCGGTATATACAATAATATGGTTTACACGTTGTTTTTAACCATGTTTCCGATATATCTATTATTGTAAAGTTTAGGTATGTAGTCACTTCAGTGTTTATTGATACTTCTGATAGTGAGGGAAAAAATAGCCAATGTTTTAGGTTCTTTACAGATTCAAATCATATGGAGTCATATAAGAACATACATGTCTCAATAGCATTTAGCTTATTTATGAGACTATATTCAATGAATATTCATTCATTATTACCGTTACAAATATAGGCCCTACATTAGATCAATTAGTATATCCATTGGATTCGATATTTCGTTTTCATCATCATCGTTAGCTGTATAGTTATCCATGCTTTGATTTTGTATGTTTATTGATTGTATTCGTCTAAACATTATTTATTTAATTTATAAATTAATATAATATTTATGCTTATTATGTCTACTACGTAACTTCAGTTACAAGTTTCTGAATTTCAATTACCTGGGTGGAAAGTATAGACTACGGTAAGGTAAGCCTATAGATAATAAAATAAATAAGACTACAGCATAAATAAATACAAAGCGCGAGTTATAGGACAGCAACGGCTTGAGAGAACAGATGATATTATCATATATAGTCCAGCAGCCAAATGGCTATTTTTTCCTTGCAATGTTTTCTATAGTTTTTAGTCGCGTGGACGCGACTCTATAGTTCACTATGTCGGTCGGTTCGTCGGTCTGTCTGTCGGTCTGTCTGTCGGTCCGGTATCACTATGCATTGTAGCACGCGACTTAATGGCTGTTGGCCTTGTTTTTTTTTATGGATTTTGATTCTAGATACCATCAGAATAAAGAATTTTATTACTGGACGGCTGTCAGCATTGAGCAATTTGCTCTTCCTGTATAGGTTTTCTGCGAGATATACCTAGAACGTTTTCAACTTTGTATCTGACGTTACTGGCCATTACGCCGTTTCGTAAAAAGTTGCTATTGTCGCAGAATGTTAGGTTTGGTAGTTGGTCTGTACGTATCTTGTGCTTTATGCATGAGGTGACTATTTCAACTCTGACATTTAGTGGGCCTGCTCGTGGTAAGCCAAGTGAGATTAAATATTTTAGTGTCTGGATGTTTTGTGGCATACTCACTGACTGTGTTATATAGCGTTTCTGCGCACTTTTCCGGAGCTGATTCTTTTACAGAGTTATTTCGTGAATTACTATACAGTTCGGTGTTCCGTCGTATATTTGATCTTTGATTTGATTTAAACGCAAGTGATTTGACGAATTGTAAGCGACACTTTGAATAAATTGTTTGTGACGGCCAACACAGATTCTCGAATAACAATACAATTTATGTAATGTACCTTGTTTATGAAAACTCACACTTGCAAAATAATTAGTATTAATCATTTTTATTCTACAAAACAAATTACTAAAGATCAGAAAAATAGTATAGTCTTCAAAAACTTTATCGATAATAACAGCTCTGTACTTTAACAAATACATAATACAAAAACGAAAGGAAATGTACAGTAATTTTGTAGTATTTAGTACAAACTGTTAAATAGCAAACTTTTGGTTTCACAAAGCACAACGAGACTGCGCAGCTGTCAAGTGGAAAAGTCATTCAGAAACAAATGAGCATGTTCATAAAAAAAAAAGATCGCCAAATGGAAAAGAGAGCGAGTATGCAATTTTACAGGGTTTTTAGTTATTGTGCATGAGGCATTTCACAAGTACATAAATGCCACGGTGCAATCAAGTACATAATATAGCACTTGGGTGTTTAATAAATCAACGTGAAATCATTATCATTCTTACACCCTTTGGAGACAACATTTATTTTATCACATTACTGAAGGCAAAAAATATATATAAATAATTATTTAAACAATTATTTATTAACAAAAGTACATTTCTTACAGGAAGGTTTTCAGAGAATAGTCAGGAAAAAACGAAAATGTTACCAACTAGATTAAAATGTTATCAATGAGATTAAGTTTTTAAAAAGTTATTAAGTTAATCATATATGACTGAGTTTTATCCCATACTTGAGAATAATCCTACTCCATAATTTAGGCTAAATTCGAAACAAAATACTGTGGTAAATACTTTATTAATACAATCCGAGTATAGTCCCACCTACGAAACTTGACCGCATTTCAAGTTCTGGCCTCCTGGGACAATACTCAGTCATAATACAGTAATTCAATGTCTTTTATGTTTGCTGCAAAAACATGAGACAGTGTTATATCTAGATGTCTTGAGACAGTGTTATATCTAGATGTCTTGAGACAGTGTTATATCTAGATGTCTTGAGACAGTGTTATATCTAGATGTCTTGAGACAGTGTTATATCTAGATGTCTTAAAACTGAAATGTTGTACTTGCTAGGTTTGCTGTTGAACACTCTGAATTAATGTGATGTTATCGCCTTTCAACATGATCCGACCTGAAAACAACAAATAAATATCTTATAAACAAACATAGTACATATTTTTACACACTTCCCATAAGGTATAAAGAAAACATATTTAAGTGTGCTTGGCAGGAAAAGTCGACAGATGCAGACAAACGTGCAATCTTTTTGGTTGGAAAGTAGACTACGATAATGTAAGGTAGATAATAAAATATAATTGAAGACTACAGCATAATAAATACAAAGCGCGAGTTATAGGACAGCACCTATACCACACCAACGGCTTGAGAGAACAGATGATATTATCCCATACTATCACCTCTCCATTTGCTAACAAAATAAATATTTTTCCTCAACCTTTTTAGTTTGTTGTTAAGGTACAGTATATTCAGTTGGATATTTGAATTGTATGTTATAATCACTACTAAAGAATGTATGTACAGTATTTGAACATATTTGGAAAGATGTGGACTTATTAATTGTGACTGAATAGTTTTTTTTAGTGTATTTTCAGATAAATCATTTAGATTGCGTAAAGTTGATTTTAAATATTGAAAAAAACTAACCAAGCTGTTTCCTTGTTTGTTTTTTCAAGTGTACTTCTTCGGCATCCTCAAGCACTAAATTCATGTATTCATCAAATCCCTAAAAATTAAATATATTTTGATAATAACGTAAATATATTCATCTACATTTATGAATGCAGCCGAACTGTAAAAATCAAAGTAAAATAGCCATATGATTGACAAGATTAATATAAAACTTTAAAATTAAAGACAGTGGAACCGTAATCCATAGCCTTATGGCAAGGGGCAAAGGCTCACTGGCTCCATGGTTCTGGTGGTACTGTAGGTCCAGTGCACTTTAAAGAACCTAGTACATCTTTCGAGACAAGTAGAGGAGAAGCATGTAATTGAAAAGTTCACAGCACATTGACCAGAAATTATGTATAATATAATCATTGGAAATCACAAATGAAAACATAAAAAAAACTAAACTTTATACATATGCTATAAATTGGCACCATTAATACACTATGACACTCAACTTTTGTGTTCCAGTTTTAGACATCTTTAATTAATATAACAAATTGGCTTACATAGTAAAGTGATTAAGTGCAACATTTGAGAATTTTGATCAGCTAACTGTAATAATAACAACAAACCCAGAATGTATGTTTATAATTTTATCTAAAATTTTAAAATAAATTAGTTGCTTTTAGTAGAAACCGGCAAGCAAACAATAGCTATACAATCAGCACAGGTTCAAATCAATCCTTGACCATTGTTCTAGTGGTAGAACAAGTATTCTCGAAGGACTTAAAACTGGAGGTCCAGTGTACACATCTGGCTTGCGTGCACTCTAAAGAACCTAGTTCATCTTTCAAAAGAGTAATGGTCCATTCAGCCCCTGCCATATTGTAGACAGACGAATATGCCCACTTACACTACAATATCTTGTTAAAATAATAACATTTAGAAATAGTAAATTATATGAATGGTACAGTACTTACAATAATGTGGCCTTCTATCCTCACATTTATTTGTTCATAGACCCACACTTGTATGCGTGACCTCTAAAATGAAAGCAAAGAAAGCATAATTACAATTACTGTAAGTTTATGTATATTCTATTGATTCAATGATTTCATAGCCAGTCATCATTCATTCAAAATATGATTTCACAATTTTCATTCCTACAAATATGTACAAGTAATCTTGCATCATCATATACAATACCAATTTTCGAGGATGGGGCTGGGTGGTACTGTTGGGAGAGTTTGTCTGATCTTCGTACTACAGTATCAGTCGGATAGTGTCACTTTTGAATGCTTTCTATTGGAATATAATATTGTTGGTACTATACTACACTATGACTACAATCCTGGCATGATCTGGTGAAAAGTATAGAAAATAAAGTACATTACTTACATTTTGGAGGTACCTGAAAATAAGGTTCTACAACACATGTCAAGGAACTTAAATTGGTAGGTACTTACTTACTGTCGTTTGTGGGACAATCTTTAAAGGGACCACTAGGTTTCTACAATATTATAAATAGTAGGTTCAGTTTACATTGATATCAGTCACATTTTATCTTTTTAGTTCCCTACAGTACTGTAGTTGAGCTGGTGTCTAAAGATGACAGTACACTCAAAAGGAAAACACACCGCTTAAAATCATAGTGTCTATCTGATGATCAATAGTATGTTAAAAATATGTTACATTTACAGTTAAACCCCCGTGAACGGCCACCTCCTTTAAAAGCCTGTTTGTTCTTCTTATCTAATTAGTGCATTTGGTACCGTACCTCCTGTAAGCAGCCATCTTCCGTAAGCGGCTACAGCCACTTTTCATTTTCATATGATAAAAGCTTTGAAAATTTGTTTGACAATCATAAATAAAACAATCACTTAATCATAAACAATAAAATACAATTAGCTGGAGAATCTAGAGACGGATGCTCAGGCCTCCTGTAGCATTGGTCTAAATTTATAAATAATGCAAGTAATATTATTTATTATAGAATAAAACGATTTTGGTTTTAATAAGAGAGATTAAATCCAAGCGGTAGGTTCAGATGAGACTCCTTAAAACAAAAACAAGTAGATTCGCAAACTCCTTTGTTCCCTTCAGTATCATCCATCCAGTACAACCGCAAGGAAGGTAGATCATTTATTTTTCTATTTTGTTGATGATTTTGACTTGATATTGCTTATAACTTTGGATAAAATTGTTTTGATATTTGTTTCTCCATTAATGTTTTATCTTTGTATGAGACAAGCACCATTATTTCCACTTGTTTTGTGGACTACCTTACTACTAAAATATATATTTTGACAGAGAGAAGACCACGCGCGCAAAAGTCAAGGAAGACCCTACGAATTAGTAGTGTACAAAAAGCGTACAAACTCAACGATAACACCGTACATTTACTTACAGATCTGTATTTTGATTTTAGTCTTTCGATTTTTGATCCAGAAACCAACGCATGTACTCCACACATTAATTGTGAATACGTTAATCATGATCCATTTAATTATAGATTTTCAAATTAAATATAATAATACACAAATAATATTTTAAGAATATTGATAATATTTGCTTCTCTATTAAATTTGCAGATGACACTTGTTTAGTAGGTTTAATCGATGACAATAATAACTTAGATGTATACAATATGTTAATTCTTTTGTCGATTGGTGTACTCAAAATCATCTCGTACTTAATGTCGAAAAAACTAAGGAAATTGTTGTTGACTTCAGGAAAGCTAATCAAAACCATGAGTGTCTGTTGATCAATGGTAAAGAGGTAGAAATTGTTAAAGATCATAAATATCTTGGCAATTATATTGACGATAAACTAAATTGGAATGTTAACATGGATAAGCTCGCTACCAAATGTAATAAAAGAATGTACTTTCTACGTAGAATGAGAAAATTTAATGTTAAGTCCAATATTTTACATATGTTTTACGTTTCTGTTGTACAATTTGCGGGTAAGATTATAGGCACCGATGTAATGAAATGATGTCTAAAAAACTTAACTGTATTATGTCTGATGTTACTCACCCTGTCTTTGATACCCTTGTTACCTGCAGATCAGTTAAATTACTCCACCCCAAAACAAACAGATTTAGAAACACATATATTCCATCAGCTATCAGATGGTATAATAGAGATTTCAAACGCTAGTCTGCTTATTACTCATGTTCCTGTTACATTTCCCTGTTTCTTACTTATTTTAGTCTTGTAATTTATGTTATATTCATACTAACTCGAGTGTACCAAAGGACCCATATCTCATCCCTGCATATTTTTGCCGTTGTGACAAGAAAGTTTTATCATATCGTATATAAGGGATTATAAAGTATACTTTTAAAAAAGGTCACGATAATGATTCACAATAAAATGTATTCATTAAAATTACCGTAGTCGAGTTATAAAATATCATTTTATTCTTAATCATTTCAAAATGCAGGTAGGTAAAATCGGCTCCGGTAAAATCATGCTTTATTTTTGAAAATCGCAAGGCTAAAAACAAAATATGTTTAAAGGTTTTGTAAGTAAATGTATTTTGTGCACACTGCCATTTCGTAGGGTCTTCCTTGGCTTTTGCGCGTGCGGTCTTCTCTCTGCATGTTCTTACTAAGACTTTTAGCTTTAGAAACTCATAGAGGGGGAAAAAAAAAAATTATACAACTTTACAGTATTTAGATTTTTTTATTTTGTTTTCGGTAATTAGACTGACCCAGTTTAGGTTAATAAATACTACAAATAGCTAGGTAGGCCTAAGTACTACAGTACAACAACTAATTTACTCTAGGCCTATATTAAATTAGTCTAAACTAGACATGAAACTCGTCACTTTGACGAGTTAGTTATCCGCACCACGACAAACGCCACATGCACGTCATACGTTGGAATATTGCACACAGATAAAGATTATGGCATTATGACAAGAACCGAAGAATATGATATGCTGTTAGTGCTGAATTCTGTCAATTTTGTGGCATATAGTATATACATGCAAACAGTATAAGCTGTATACATATTACATACAGTGTAGAATAGGTGAAATTACGGGACCCGCCATTTATTCCAATTTTTAACATGGCGACGGTATCAAAATGAAACACTTAGATAGCAATTTCAGAAGGAAATTATCTCAGGAACAACATATTAACGTGTAGAAGAAATTTAAATACGTGAAATATTAATGCGCGCTCTTTTAAATGTAATGAACTATGACGCAAAATATGAAAATACGACTTTTTTTATTTAACTGGCCATATGATGACGTCACAACATCCGATTGGCAAAATTTTCACATGATTTTGTATCTACAATCCAATAGCTTCCAGAAAACGTGTTAATCGTGATTATTACATTTTATTCTTACGAGCTATAACAGATTAAAATTTACTGTAAAGATAAAATTAATGACCCACGTAATTTAAATTTTTAGGCATGACGTTATAAAAATTCAAATATTTTTAACTCATGCGAAAGATAGTTGATTGACCTAGATAATATTAAAATCTCGGAGAAAATGGAAGACGGATAAGCGTGATGCGCTCCATTGAATGTGATGAGCAATAACGAAAGAGACAAAAATCCTATTTTTTACATTTGTGTGGCCATACGATGACGTCACAACATCCGTAAGGAAAAAATTCTGCATGAATTCATATCTACAACATATCTGCTTACATATTAAGTTAAAAAACTCGGGGGTAACGGTTGATCCTGAGGAGCTATAATAGATTCAAAATAGGCATAATTTTGACAATATTTTGTAACTTTTGCAACTAAAACGTATGCAAATGGTCTAAATCAACGTGTACGTATGACGTCATTTTAATTTGAAATGATGTCAATCTTTTTAAAAATGACTAGGAAAGACTGGAAAATCACAATTTAATAGAAAAAAACATGATTTTCATGCTGCGTGCGCACTGCACGCGTAAAATTGTTCGCGCGCGGGGGAAATTTTGACATGCGCAAAATGTCATGAATGGCGTAAAAAGTTGATTAGAAATTAATTTTGCGCATTTTAAAATTTTAAATGCGCGCGTAACTTCTTGTAAAACCCGCCATTTTTAGTTAACTAAAAGTTTGCCCTTGATATGACTTAAATTTTCATAAAGGGTAAAAAAAAAATTACGCTTGGTTTTTAAGCTATGATCAATCATAAAAAATCATAAAATCGCGCGTAAGTCACGTTGCGCAACTCTGACGTCATTCAAAATAGGAGGTGCACAACTTCACGTAAATGCCCATGTGTTGACAAAGTTATGAAATGTTATGTTTACCCATTTTAGAGAAACGCTCCTCACAAAAAGGAAGGAAAGAAAGAAGAATACAGAAAAATATTGATCCAATACAATCACAAGGAGTTATCCGCTACTAAGTGGATAACTAATGAAAAAAAAGATATTTACAATCACATGGGTTATCCACAACTAAGTTGCGGATAACCAACCAAAATATTGATCTCATACAATAATGCACTTGTCAATTGTATGACCCACTATACGACCCCGGGAGAGGTGCGTCATTTGTCCGATGTGCGTCATACTTTTGAATACCATGACGCACGGGTGCGTCAAAAAGGTGACTTACCTTTAGGTGACCATGACGCACCCATTTTGACGCACTGTGACCATGTTGTTTATGATATGGTGGGTGGTAAAGTGATGGACATTGACACACCTTGTTCATTGATGTGACGTACCATCTAAGTTTTTTGACGCACCTCTGCGTCAGTAATTATTTGTAAATGACGCACCCATGACGCACCTCTCCCGGGGGTCGTATAGTGGGTCATACAATTGACAAGTGCATAACAAGGAGTTATCCGCTTGGTATACCAAGCGGATAACTAATAAGGCCTACCTACAGTACAGGCTACCCTAGTTAAGATTAAGAAGCCCTTTCGACTACAGAGAGTGTAGTTATGGAGTACGAGCCTTTTCCACAAACTCCTGCTAGAGTGACACTCTAGACTAGCCTAGGCCTCATACAGGTAGTAGGCCCTGCAGCCCTGCCTGGCCTATTACACTACCTACTAACTAGGCCTAGCTAGTACTACAAAGGCTAGGCTAGGCCTAGGCAAGCTGTAAAACCATCAAATCTAGGCTTAGCCTTAGGCCTAGTTAATAAAACAAAAATATTTTTCAGAAATAAAAGGATACTATCGGTTGTACCATAACCTTCTGGACTTTTTGACCTTTGTAAGCCATTTTGAGAACTTATACGAGTAAGATTAAATTGTAATTGAGAGCGATAAGAAGCGACGAAACGACAACCATGCGTTTTGAACATCGACGACGCGAAAAAAAGAGAAAGCAAACAAAAATGATGCTGTTAATTGCTGCCCCCAACGTTACAACGGTTAAAAAGAAGATGCATATATATTCAGTTGAACTCATGCTCATTTTCCTTCCCGTAATGTTGGTATTTAATTATTAATTATTAATCCAGTTAGTTAATTAAGTAATTAACCAATATAGGACAATTTGGTTCCTGGTATTTTATGTCATACGTACATTGATTCGCTCTTTTAAAATCTTTTATGAGGCATCTACCTGGGTAAAACAGTAGGCCTACTTTCAAATTGACATAGATATACTTTATTGTCACCTAATAAAAATATAAAAACGTGAGACGTTTTAACCGAATTAAAACATCCATAAAACCATTAATACATAAAAAAAACACAAAATACATACACAAAAGTTACAATATCGAACAGTTTTTAAAATACTGTACATCTCAACTGTTGCTTAACTATTTATCAGAATTGATATATGCCTTATTAAATCTCCATTGAGTAATTTGTAGGCCTAATATTATAACCTATACAGTATTAATATGTTTTAAATGATTTGCACGTTTTGCCTACAATTTTTAGTAAATGTAGCATTGTTATTGGCCACCAGTCACGAATTTCGCATTTACTTACATCGTATATTCCTCCTAATTTTTGTTCGTAAATGTATCTTTTGATTGCTTTATTTAGGCTATCCAAAATGTTATGTATTTCTCTACAGAAAGACAATCCAGTGTAAACAGAACTGAAATAAACAATAGGCCCTACATAATGGCATATAATGTTTGTATCAATTCCTGAAATAAACAATACATAATGGCATAGGCCTAATGTTTGTATCTATTTCCTGAAATAAACAATACATAAAGGCATATGTTTGTATCTATTTCCTACTAAATCAGAATTGCATTATTATTTAGGACATGAAAACAAATTTTACTGGCGTTAGATTGTGTAGTAGGCTAGGCCTACTTGTTATGACTGCTAGACTGTTATTTTTCAACAGTTTTGTATATAGTATTGTGGTAAGGTGAGTGAGTGTTACGCGAGATATGCAATAATATGAGATAGATGGTTTGTAATTGAAAGTAGTAGGCCTATACTGAATTAGAAAATTTGAAAATTCCGCGGCGTGTTCTACTAGTAGTAGGCCTAATAAAAATAATTTATTGAAACTACACCTTTACAACGGGGCACCCGTTCATACACGGTGCGTTCTATACAGTATACAGATAGACATTCAACAGATACAAATTAATAAAAATAAACAGATACAAAATAAAACTAGTCAACCGCCAACTCGATCAATATCGTAGTCGTACGTCACTTATGCAATATACAATGAATTAAAAAGAAAAGAAATACAAACAATTTTCAAGTAGTAAAGTAATAACTGAAAAATATTGTACCAAAATTTAAAAATAGTAATATTAAAAACTCAAAATAAAAAGATGTCTATACCGCAACAAAACAAAAACATTACATGCTATCTGCGAGTTGTATAAGATTGTTTCGTATTTTCCATGATCTTGTTAGGTATACTTTACAAAATTTGTCAAGACACAATAGAACATTATTACTGAGGGGAAGTGTATCCGTCCCCAGAACATATAACATTTTTTCGTCATTGTTCTGGTGCAGAATGTTTCCCAAACATCTAACTCGTTATGATAAATTAAGTCTTGTTTAAGTATATTTAGCTGTTCTTCTCTTACACATTGTAATGCATCACAACTAAATAAAAAGTGAGATATGTCCTCTATATTTCCAGAACAAAATGAACAGAGACCATCATTATACACGGTCCATTTACTTAATTTAACATTTAAAGGTAGAGTATTGGAACGGGCTTGAAATTTAAGACAGGCACCATTACAACTTGTTTTATCAAGTAAAAACTTTTCAAGATCCGGCTTTGATTTTAACTTTGCATAAAAAGATAGCGACGATTTAGATGCGAGGTCGGTCCTCTGACTATTGATTATTTACATTATCTACAATATTTTGTTTCAGTAAATTAAACACATTTTCCATAGTGCGATTTTTAATAACATTGTTAAAAATATGCATGCATTCAAATCTACAGAAAGTGGTTCGTACACAACTAAGGAATTTAAACCGTAAAATTATTTTGTGTTGTAATTAGGCCTAAGCATAGTCTTGTACAATAGGTTGGGCCATCGTTTCTCATTTAACCCGACTAAACGTTCAAAGAATTTTAGTTGTAATATGTTATGAGATACGATTTAAGGGTGTCCATCCTAAATCTCCATATAAGGCCACTTTGGGTGTATACACTGGTGCTTTTAAAATATATCATGCCATCTGCATTTGAAGCCGTTCCAGTCTCTCAATATCTGAATTGGACCCTCCAGTCCAAACAGAGCAAGCATAATTAATAGAAGGTAAAACTATTGTTTTCCATAGGATATTTCCGTAATATACTCTGTCAAAGTCATCAAGATTTTCAATTATAGATTTAACATATGAAACTAATTTATTACCCTTTTTAACAACATTGTCAATATGCGAATGTTCACATAAATTTCTTGATATTAGCACGCCAAGATCCCATTGTTTAATATTTGTTTATCTTTTTTCCAAAAATCAAGACTTTTGATTTTTCATAGTTAAAATTAATTTTCCAATCATTTGAAAAATCACCTGCTAATTTAAACATCTTTTTTAAGGTCATGCTCATTATTGGCAATTAGCACGACATCATCAGCCCAGAAAAGACTACCCATCCATTTATCTTGGATCTTAACATCCCTGTTTAACTCCCTGATCGATTACATTTTTACAAATGAATCAGTAGAAATGTGTCCAAATTTTACATATCCTTCAACATTTTTATATAATTTGTCAATAAGTGTCCATATATTACCACTAATAATACAATTCCATATAGCTTTTAGTAGCCCTTCTCGTCATACACTGTCGAATGCCTTTCGGAAGTCCAGGAAGGCCATATAGGTGTTTTTCCCTTCTGCAAATCTGCAGGCAGCAATACTTTTTAATGTGAAAATGTGATCCTCACACCTATGCTGTGCGCGAAAACCTCCCTGTACTTCCGCAAGAACATCCTCTTCTTCAAGAAAATCAGTTATTGAGAAAGCAATAATCCTATTGAAAATCTTAGATATACAGAAAGTCAAAGAAATATCTCTATAATTGTTTAAATCTAACCAATTTCCTTTTTTGAAAATAGGGATAATAGTAAATTTGTTCCATTCATTTTGGAATCTCTCCTAGTTCGATAATTCTTTAGAACATAAACAAAAGAGAGTATTCAATATCATAAACACCCCCATTTTTAAGAAGTTCGTTTGTAATTCCGTCTGGCCCTGGCGCCTTATTATTTTTGGCATATGCAAGAGCAATAGAAACAGTATTAATATTTAATTCGATATTATGTAGGAATGATTCCGAGTGTTCATTACTATTTGCATTATTATCATTAATATTAGTATTATTAGGATTTTCTGAACTTAGATCGGAACGCACCTTCTGGATAAACATCGACGTGTTAAGTGAGATGCAATCAGACATATTCATATGAATTTTTTCTAGAGTTTCCCAGTATTGTTTTACTGTTTGGTTCATTTTAACTTTTTCCGTAATAATTTCGTCCGAAAAAGGTGATTTAATACAACTGACCACTTCCGTTTATGTTTAGGGTCTCTTAGGGCTTTCCAGAAATCTTTACATCTTGGTCCACCTTTATTAGCAATTTTAATCGACTCTTTTCTTGTAATTCTTTTGTTTAATTAAAGTTTTAGTATCGGCACGTTTTTCCAGGTAATTACTCCATAAAAATTCTGAAGTAGCATTATCTTTATCTTCTCTTTTAATGTACTTTCTATGCGTTCGTGCAGCATTTTTCCTACGTTTTATTGCAATATCAGCTTCTTTATCAAAGCATGGTTTATGTTTATTATTAATTACCCTCTTTCCAATTCCATTTACCGCAGCTGAAATAACAATTGACTTCCATGCTTCCCAAATGTCATTAACATTATTAAAATTGTTAACAATAACATCCCAGTTATCAACGCCTAAGTTCAGTTCTTGGTGGTAAACAGAGTAATCTTGACCTTTATGTAGTGTACTGTCCTACACTGCGCCAATGCTCCCTTGTCGTTATAGTGATAGCGGAAGCGCGTCAGAGTAATGAGTAAACGGAAAACAATTAAGTAATTCAAGGTGTCCTTATTTGGATGCCATTGTTGTGACATCACGGCCCGGAAAAAACAGATAAAGAAAACACAATTCGGCCTAAATGTTATATATTGAATGACCAGTGATAGGTAGTCTCCCATCCCTACAATTTGTAGTTCCGAGTGACTTGATACGGGAGTTTTCAGGAATTCCGGACGATTTTCATAACATAAGAAGTTTTGTTCCGACATCGATTTTGTTTGCTGCGCATGCGTCGATATCGATATATCTGAACTCTCATTCGATATCTACTTTAATCTTTCTTTCTTGCCTTTTCTTTTGAATATTCTTAAATTAATTGTTTGCATATATCCCACAAGTTGATTTCTTAACTGCCATTTACAGTGCATTCTCGTATAAGACCTTTGATTCTCGCTTAATACACATTTAGTCAGGTTCCTGATGTATGAAAATAGAGCTTCCGTAGGATTTTAATGCCCAAAGTGAGATTTCACTTGATTTTACTTTATTATGGTGCTAGGATACCAAATATGCTAGGTAACAAATTTTCACGATCCCGTAACCATGGTAACAGCCCCAAATTCAAAATGGCGACCAAATGGCCATATCTCCATAACCCTTTGGTCTAATGACAAGATATTGGTATCAAAATACTCGGAATATATATATTTATATTCGTTGTAATAGAACATTTTTACTAATGCAACCGGAAATGCTATTTTTCTGTACTATTGACCCTTGACCTTGACTCGTACTGTATCTTAAAAACGGCTGGTCATAGAAATTTAAAAATGGTCTCAAATTGGTCAGACCTTATATATTTATATTTATTGTAATGCAATATTTTGTAAAAAAATGTCCGGAAGCAAAGTTATTGACCTTTGACATAGGGAATAGCTTACAAGGATTTCTATTCAGTAGTCTCTGGTCATATCTCCATAACCCTTTGAACTATTGACAAGATATTGGTATCAAAATACTCGGAATCAATATATTTATATTCGTTGTAATAGAACATTTTTACTAAATGTAACCGGTAATGTTATTTTTCTGCACTATTGACCCTTGACCTTGACTCGCACTGTATCTAAAAAACGGCTGATTATAGAAATTTAAAAATGGTCTCAAATTGCTCAGACCATACATATTTATATTTATTTTAATGTAACATTTTGTTAGAAAATGACCGGAAGTAAAGTTATTGACCATTGACCTAATAAACATCAACTTTATGTATAAGCATTTATCTATTATTGAGCATGTATCTGCAATTGTTTGTGGTAGGGATTAAAAAATGAGTTTATACGTATTATTATCATTCGATTATTTAATTTATAATTAAATAAAACTAATTAAACTAGTTTTTATATATTTTATAAATAGTAGGCCTATATACTTTATAGTGTAAGTAAGCACATTTATCTATGTAAACAACTTTGGACAATAGTAAAAATTACAGCAGAAATTCATTGCACTGTATTCATTTTTGAATTTCTGCTGTAATTTTTACTATTGTCCAAAGTTGTTTACATAGATAAATGTGCTTACTTACACTATAAAGTATATAGGCCTACTATTTATATAATAAATAAAAACTAGTTATGTGAATTATAAATTAAATAATCGAATGATAATAATACGTATAAACTCATTTTTTAATCCCTACCACAAACAATTGCAGATACATGCTCAATAATAGATAAATGCTTATACATAAAGTTGATGTTTATTAGGTCAATGGTCAATAACTTTACTTCCGGTCATTTTCTAACAAAATGTTACATTAAAATAAATATAAATATGTATGGTCTGAGCAATTTGAGACCATTTTTAAATTTCTATAATCAGCCGTTTTTTAGATACAGTGCGAGTCAAGGTCAAGGGTCAATAGTGCAGAAAAATAACATTACCGGTTACATTTAGTAAAAATGTTCTATTACAACGAATATAAATATATTGATTCCGAGTATTTTGATACCAATAGTCAATAGTCAATAGTTCAAAGGGTTATGGAGATATGACCAGAGACTACTGAATAAAAATCCTTGTAAGCTATTCCCTATGTCAAAGGTCAATAACTTTGCTTCCGGACATTTTTTTACAAAATATTGCATTACAATAAATATAAATATATAAGGTCTGAGCAATTTGAGGCCATTTTTAAATTTCTATGACCAGCCGTTTTTAAGATACAGTACGAGTCAAGGTCAAGGGTCAATAGTACAGAAAAATAGCATTTCCGGTTGCATTTAGTAAAAATGTTCTATTACAACGAATATAAATATATATATTCCGAGTATTTTGATACCAATATCTTGTCATTAGACCAAAGGGTTATGGAGATATGGCCATTTGGTCGCCATTTTGAATTTGGGGCTGTTACCATGGTTACGGGATCGTGAAAATTTGTTACCTAGCATTTTTGGTATCCTAGCACTATAATAAAGTGAAATCAAGTGAAATCTCACTTTGGGCATTAAAATCCTACGGAAATACACGAGGACCCTGACTAATTGTCGTTCAGATTATTTATTCATGGTATCCTTCCAAAATATTAAAATACAATTTCAGCCAAAAGCTGAAATGTAGTATTATTTAATAATTAAACTAAACACTAAAATAATAATTAGATAAATAATATACAACAGCAATACTATTGTGGCTTGTATAATGTCTTGTAGGCCTATTTGTATTGAAATTTGTGATTTTGACCAAATAAATGAACTAGAAAGTCACTTCGAGAGTGCATACTGTAAATTTTTCACGCTGCTGCTTTAGCCAGCTACGTCCCAAGAGGGCTACTCATTTCAGAAGCTAAAGAAAGCAGCAGTTAAAGTTATAGGCTGGTATTCATGAAAGGGGACTAACTTTAGTCCTGGACTATCTCTGGATTTAGTCCTGGACTATTTTGAAATGGTATTCATGAAAGGGGACTATCTTTAGTCCTGGACTAAACCTGGACTAAACCTGGACTAAAACCGGCAAAAGATAGTCCACCCAAGGGGTAGGTTTAAGAAAGTTAGTCCTGGACTATCTCAAGAATAGCTCGAAAAAAATGGCGGCCTGAGGTAAGGTAGGTTACAAGTGTGACAACTTTAAAACCATATTTAAGAAACAAAATATTATTAATCATTTTTATTTGTATCAAATTAGTAAATATAACGTATATTTAATATAATAAAGTACTTTAGAAAGTAAAAAAATTATATTTAGTAAGTTAATTTAGTGTGTTTAATCTAGGCCCAAAAGCTAGGCCCACAGTTTCAATTCTGACAGCGCTTGCCTAGGGCGATATTGCCTAGCAACCACCCTATACTGCTAGTGTTAACATGATTTGTTCTTCATTAAGCGCACATTTAACTTATTTTAAAGATGTAAATCACTTTATATATCTTAATTTGTAATTACTAATATATTTTACATTATTATAATTTTTTTTTTAAATGATGATAGATGGATATAGCCTAGCTAGCTAGCTAGGCCGCAGTCTACTAGTATTTAGTATTAGCCTAGCTAGCTAGTACCTAGTAGCCTAGGCCTACTACTAATTAACTAGGCCTCTCTAGACTCTGCCATTGGCTAAGTCGATGGGCATTGCAAGGCCCTACATCAGGTAGTCAGTCAACAGTAGTCTATAGCCTATTGACGATTGTAGGCATACCTAGTATTACTTAGTATGCCTTGTCTAGGCCTAGACTGGAATGCAGTGTTAGGTATTTTCAAAATATTGGATCAATTTACATAGGACGTCCTGTAATTTTAATTTGGCATAATAAATGCAATAGGCCTAGGCTAATAGTTAGTAGTAAATATTAGATACTGCAATCTGTATATTTATTTATTTTTCTATTAGTACTGGTTTAGACAGCTGAACAAATGTTTGGTGAATATTATATGCCTCCACTATCGTCCTAGTTACATGGAATGCTGCTGTTGGTCAGGTAAGGTATTAATAAGATAAAAATAAAACAATTTATATACAACCTGTTGAATTAATTTTAATTTGGCATAATAAATGTAAATAGGCCTAGGCTAGTAATAGTTTCAATATTTTTTTAGATAATATAGTTTAATTTCATTTATTTTTCTATTGGTTTAGACTGCTGAACACATATATCTGGTCAATATTATATGCCTCCTCCACTGCCGTCCTAGTTAGGCTACATGGAATGATGCTGTTGGTCAAGTAAGGTAATAAGATAAAGACAAATATTTAAAATGTATTAATAAATTGTCTAAAAAAATTGCATCCTGCAAACTACACAAGATGGGTGGGGGATTGAATTAAAAAATCCTGGATCCACCCACTGTATAGTTATATAGGGGGAAGGCTTAATTTTCTGGATATTTTCATCATAATTATTCGAGTACAAGTTAAAGAGGTATTATTGAAAACAAAAATGAAGTGGAGTATTGTGACAAATTATCTAGACTTGTAAGCCTACAGTCTTTGTTGGCCAGGGCTAGAGATTGTCTATCGTCTACCGCTATTATCTGTACTGTCTTTCAGTTGTAAAGCTGTTTGGATGTAATTTAACATTATTTAAATTTTTTTTTTTTAGATACAATTGCTAACAAACCTGGATGGAGCGCAATAATCATGCAGAGAGAAATAGGACTATCAAAACAATTGTATACGTTTTAGCAAGTTGTACTTGTGTAGTAATAAATGAAAATAAGAAAATCCATATAAAAACCACATATGAAACTTTTTAAATTACTCTATTGTTTTATTCAAAAACAGTAAATAAATAAATTCAAATACCATATTACTGTAGTACATTCATGTTCAGATCACAGTATTCTGTCCAACTTTTATTTAGATAAATAATTCCTGACTGAAATATATATTATATACAATTGTCATCAAAATAAATAGTTTTGTTACTTAAAGATAATCATCATGTCTTGAATTATCCAATTCTCAATTCTGCAGTTTATACTCTGATAATTTTGCAATCACAGCTCCAACAATGAAAATAGTAGTATAGTCCTAATAACAGTATTTAATTTAATCAGTCTTTAAACAATGTTGATGCCTTGCTGACTTGAAAATCTGTGTAGATAAAAAAAAGGTAATTTACAATAAATATTGGAAATTAATAATTACTGTATTATTGTTTTTTTTATATTTTCCAGTGAAATTACCTTTTATAATCAATATTTCTTTTGAACATGTTTTTCTTATTTCTCTGTTTTTTGTTTGCTTTGCTATATTTATTTGTTTGTTTTATGTAATTTATATGAGGGCCCCTTGAATTATGGTCATCATGCATACTGTATGCTGTTTAGGTTCACCATTTAACAAAAATAAATAAAACATTTGAAATAATTATATATAAGGTAGTGCACTATTTAAATGTGATATCTCATTGTAAATCTTAGAAACACAGATCTTCAATTAAATAATGCATATGTTATTGTTATGCCTACTACCAGGAGAGACTACCCTGGTCAGTAGCTAGTACTAGAAGGCAGGCTATTGCTCTACTCTAGTTACGTAGTAGGAACTAGATGGACATGGTTGCAGCTAGCTAGGTTAGGCCTAGTTTTTTTTAATTTAATCATCATATTATTATTATTATTATGAATCAACCTACTACTGAACTGTAACAGATCAATTAATAACAAATGATGCATCCATCCAAAATATAAAAAAGGACAAAATTAGTAGTACTACTACTAGGCCTAGTAGTAGTAGAAGGAGTCTGCCTATAATCCTCCTATATATAATATAGGCCTAGCTAGTAGTAGTTAGCTAGGGCCTAGGCTAGTCTAGATCTAAAGAAAAGAGTAGACAGTAGTTACTACTGGAACTAGCCTAGGCCTAGATAATAGGCCATATTTTTAGTGAAATTAGTATAGGCCTAGGACTATAGGTAGAATAGTGGGTAGGAATAGGCTAGGCCTATACTAGGCTATAGCTAGCTAGGCATATCATATGCTAGGCCTGAAGTTCGCCTTAAAATTCAATTTCTTTACATGAAATTCAAATAAAATTACACAAGAGTCTTCTTGAAATATTCAAGACTTACTTTGTTTTCCAATAATTTCATTTATGCTTCTGGTTTAATGGCAAAATTGGTTGTTTTATGTTACTATTTATTCATCAGGCATCTGTCACACGTGTACACGTACTGTGTGTGCAGAACCTATAATCTGACCTCTAGTTGAACTTGTGCAGGGTAAATTATACCCTGGACGCGTAGTACGCGAATGCAATGCTAGCGTGTTTAGAACAAGTTTAGAAGGAAACATCATGGACCACCTAGCTGCTGTAATTTTCCATGGCTTAATCCAGGACTAGTTAGTCCAGGTTTCATGAATACGATATCAAGGATAGTCCAGGATTATCCTTAGTCCTGGACTAGATAGTCCAGGACTAAGGATAGTCCAGGACTAAAGATAGTCCCCTTTCATGAATACCAGCCCTAGAGGCCAACGTTTTTGGTAATTTGTAAACTAGGACGGGTCATGCTAAAATTACAAACCCAAAGCACGTCTGGGAGAAGAGAGTCTATGAAAAAATTGCTGATAATACAGTATTATAGATGCATGTAGACAGAAATCTGTAAAATCATGTTTAATTGATAATGACTTTGTTCTTGCTGTCAACATAGGCCAGTATTATAATAATTCACTGTCAAATAATCAAAACATATCTTCTGGTAATTACAATGAGTCCCATTTGACTGTAAATTTAGACCGATATTATAATTCTGTAATTCGCTGTCAGATAATCATTGAATTATTACGAAAACAGTCCATATAATAGTAAAGTTTTTGTTTGTAATAGGATACAATTTGTTGACACTTGAAGCATCTAGTCTTGATGAAGTGATCCTCAGGCTTGACCTTAGCAATAAAATAAACTAAAGTGACAGAAATTGAGTCTGTTTAGTATAATAAAGTAATATTATTTAGACATCATTTTTATTTAAATTATTTAATAAGCACGTCATCTTTTACAGATTCAGTATTTTTTATTTTTCAATTTCAATTGCACATATCAAAGTATGAACTCTAGTTGTATTTTACTTCAAATACAAAAGTTATTCACTTCTGTAAAAAAAAATATTTATTCACGTATAAAAACAGAAAGGAAACGTTTAATAATAACCAAAAAACCATTGTCTGACAGACAATTTAAGTATGTTTTGCTTTAAATTACATTTTTTTCAGGTAAATAATTGTTTGCTTAACGTTAATAACTATTATGTGACAATAAAATGACACATTAAAAAACAAATTTGAAATAAAAAATGTTTTCAGGGGAACAATATATCTTTAAAACTGTTACGTCAACAAGCGAGCAGCGTTTTATTTCTTGTTCTACATATGATTTCTCCTAAAATATATATATACTAGCAGTAACCCGTGCTCTGCACAATCATTTGGATGAGTAAGTATAGTAAAAGCGCACTCTTCCCTGATAAAAGTACTCTGACAAATTATATAAAAAAAAACAAATTGTCAAGAATAAATTTCCGTCACTTTGAAATATCTGTAAGCTAAAAAATGAGCATTACGAAAGTAAACGACGCTAACAAAATTGGGATTTTTTTTACACATTTCGTGGATTCAAACTCGAACGTACTACGCATTGATATCAACTACCCAGCAAACACATAACGTTATGACAACATTCGCGAACGTTATAGTTTGGTTTCCGATAATAACGTTACAAAAGTACATTGTCACAACGTCATTAAAACGTTACATAATGTGAATAAAATTACGTTAATACAAAAACGTTTTCACAACGTTTTATTTACGTAATTGAGAAACGTTTGATTATTGTTGTATAGTAACGTAACATATTAACGTTTTAATAACGTTTACATGTGACAATTATATTACGTTCAGACCTAACGTTTGAAAAATACGTTATAAAAACGTAAAATACAAACTATAAAATAACGTTAATTTAAGATGTAATAATAATGTTATAAAAACGTATTATAATAACGTAGTTTTTATGTTATTCATTTACGTAACATTCTGACGTCTTGACAACGTACCAATATAACATTTATACAACGTTCAAGACAAACGTTCAGAAATACGTTATACAAACGTAAAATACAAACTATAAACTAACGTTAATTTAAGATGTAATAATAATGTTATAAAAACGTATTATAATAACGTAGTTTTTATGTTATTCAATAACGTAACATTTTGACGTCTTGACAACGTACCAATATAACATTTATACAACGTTCAAGACAAACGTTCAGAAATACGTTATACAAACGTAAAATACAAACTATAAACTAACGTTAATTTAAGATGTAATAATAATGTTATAAAAACGTATTATAATAACGTAGTTTATATGTTATTCAATAACGTAACATTTTGACGTCTTGATAACGTACCAATATAACATTTATACAACGTTCAAGACAAACGTTCAGAAATACTTTATACAAACGTAAAATACAAACTATAAACTAACGTTAATTTAAGATGTAATAATAATGTTATAAAAACGTATTATAATAACGTAGTTTATATGTTATTCATTAACGTAATATTTTGACGTCTTGATAACGTACCAATATAACATTTATACAACGTTCAAGACAAACGTTCAGAAATACGTTATACAAACGCAAAATACAAACTATAAACTAACGTTAATTTAAGATGTAATAACAATGTTATAAAAACGTATTATAATAACGTAGTTTATGTGTTATTCAATAATGTAACAGTTTGACGTCTTGATAACGTACCAATATAACATTTATACAACGTTCAAGACAAACTTTCAGAAATACGTTATACAAACGTAAAATACAAACTATAAACTAACGTTAATTTAAGATGTAATAATAATGTTATAAAAACGTATTATAATAACGTAGTTTATATGTGATTCATTAATGTAACATTTTGACGTCTTGATAACGTACCAATATAACATTTATACAACGTTCAAGACAAACGTTCAGAAATACGTTATACAAACGTAAAATACAAACTATAAACTAACGTTAATTTAAGATGTAATAATAATGTTATAGAAACGTTTTTTAATAACTTAGTTTTTATGTTATTTATTAATGTAACATTTTAACGTCTTGATAACGTACCAATGTAACATTTATAAAACGTTCAAGACAAACGTTCAGATAATTTTAGATGTAGCCTAATGCAAATGTATAATATTATCATCACATAGTGTTTATGTTATTTAGTAACGTAACATATTATGTTTTGATGACGTACATAACATTTAAAAACGTTCAAAAATAATGAAAATATTTAAAGGCTGGTGTCGTTTTAAAATAATGGTTCATTACATACAGTCACAATTATTTTATATTTTCAACGTACAGTACTGTAGCTCAATGTTATCGCAGTTAAAAAAAGTGAATTATATTCATTATTTTGATCACTGATTATTAACATATAAACACAAATTATCATTCTGTCTAATTATAATGTATATATGACAATATTATTGTGGTCGTTGGCCGGAATGTAGTAGGGGCAACTGTCCATGGAAAATCCGATACGGTACACGGTAATTCCACCCGATTCTCTTGTACGGTTCATGTCTAACAACAAGAAACGGCTGTTCTGTATCTGGCAAGATATGTCCTTTTTCAGATAACACGCATATATTTATTGAAAGATCATGAAGTTAGTCGGATAATTAATACTAAATTATTGTTATGTCCTCCCAATTTTAATGTGCTATACCCGATAATGATCCGCATAGAATAACTGCACAAGGCTCCCATTTAATGCAATGTGTTACCCAATGTGCTCAATTTGATTGTGCTGCCCATATCCATGCTATCCATTTGAAATAGTGTGCTATTCATTTGAAAGAATGTGCTACCCGATAATCCGCATCATAATCCATATAGAATAATGTACAGTTACTATCCATTTGATTGTGCTACCCAATGTGCTATCCATTTCAAATAATGTGCTACCGGAAATAATGTGCTACCCAATGTGCTATCCATTTGATTGTGCTACCCAATCCATGCTATCCATTTGAAAGAATGTGCTACCCGATAATCCGCATCATAATCCATAGAATAATGTACATACTATATCCATTTGATAAATCATTTAATACAAATAAAAAAAGTAGAACCACCAGAACTTTTCCCGCTATAGTAGGCCTAAATGGACTGGTCTAACTTAACCTTCTACCTACTAGGGAACGTAGGTTGGCCGAGGCACTCTGCTTGACTTGCTAGGCCCCCACACTACAAGTCCTAGGCCTACCCGTTAGGCCAACTTCTCTCGCGGAGTGGTAATAAAGATACGCAGCTAAAGTGAATTTCCTCCGCTACACTGAACCACGAGCTAGCCTACATATTTACCGAGACTCGTCAATTTATTTTTTATGGCATCAATGCTACATATTTTGCCCATTGATAATACATTTTCTCGTACTAAAAGTACTTATTAATTTAATTCATGATGTCTATACTTTATTTATTTAGATATTTAATTTCCGTTTCTTGTTGAATAAACTGCAAATAAATAAAGCTATTGTATTTCTAAAGGTTCCTTTAGCAAAATGGAATCACCTTTCCTATAGTATAAGAATACAAAAATATTTAGGATCTCGCTATCTGGGCGATGTAGTCTGTGGGGTTAAAGAATATTCGAGCGGAAGAATAGAACACACAATAACCATATCTATTACCAGTAAAACAGCGTCCTCTCATATTATTTCGCGTAGGTTTCAAATAACGGGGGAAAAAGTCAAATAATATCTAATTTATGACTAATAATTACATTACATTTAATATTTAATATCGTAAGTGTGTTCCACTCATAAAATAGTATTTAATTCCAAAATTTTAATACAGTATATCGGAAAGTTAGATTTTTATTAGTAATAGAAATTTAGTATGATTTGGATAAAATAAAACTGTAAAAACATTATTCAAAAACCATCGCGGAAAAATACTTAACCAACTTCAATTTTGTTCAAATTTGGTACAATAATTGTATATGTATTTATTTATCTTAAGTATAAAAATTGGGTAATTTACTAGAATTTTGGATGATTTGGACATTTTTAATTTTTCAAAATATGATGCCTATGGTTCTAGAATACAATTACAAGACTTTTTTACTAAAAGTGCGCCTAAGTTAATTTAAAAAAAACTTGACACTAGTATTTTTCTTTTACATTATAACATTTGTGTAGTAAATACAAATTAAAAAAAGTAGGCGCGCCTATGATATTTTCTTGGGTTTGACAGTAATTTTCATTGGTGAAACGTTGGCTGCTAATTAAATTCTCTTAATCAAGAGATCAATTATTGTTCATTTTGGTATATTAGGGGAGAGTGAGATCAAAGCAGATCAAAGATTAAAGGAATTAATTGTAATTCCCCCATGCCTTTGGCAATTCGCATTAATGAATACAACAACAGGAAACAACATATCATTGCATATTTACTTATATGTATCTAATGTCTAATGAAGGAAATAATATTGATCAAAGTATTTAAATCTACACTCAATAAACAATCGGATTATATAAAGCAAAATTGTTTATCTAAATTAGGATAAATACAATTACATAATTTGTCATCAGTGTAGCTCATTTCCCGTTAACCAACGTTGGTTCTTACAGTGTATTTTTACTTTTTCATTAAATTGTATAAAAAGTATAATTATAAAATAAAACATAGTCATAGTCATACACTCATTAAAGAGCGTTATTAAACACAAACGATTGTATTGTATTTAAAAATTTGAATGTTAACATTTAAAAAGTATACGGCCGAAGTACATTGTCATTATAATATTTAACCCGAGTTCTACTCTGAAACTTGTACTATATCCTATTACAAGAGGGTACGTCGTTAATTACCATGGTAACTTATATAAATCAACCTTGTTGTAGGATGGAATTTAAGATATAGGTCAACATTAACGCATTGGCGAACAGATCTTAAAATACCATTTAAAACAGTATTGACCGATATATATGTTTGTTTTTTTTCCTTCTGATTCCATTCCATTTTTATTCACCAACTATCATACTTTTCTGCTTAACTGTGTTTTTATATTATATAGCTACATTTATTCATTCATATTTTGTATTTCACCTTATAATGTGACTTGTATTGTATGACACATATGTCACATATCAAATTTAATTCCGTTCTTTAGATAAAAAGTTTGCAAATGTAACGAGGTTGAAATGAATATCACTTTGTTTGAGTATGTCCAAACTACAAAGAAATTAGTCACTCCTTTTTGAAAAATGAAAAAAGTTTATATTTTTATTAATGAATAACAAAAATAAAAAAGTAATCAATAACCTGGTATAATTTGCCTTTTCGCATATAAAAAGAGAACTAATTATTATGCTTTTACTGCTACTTAAATTTAATTTTATGTAGGCCTATTATTTTCTATTTTTGTACTTGGGCCATGAGTGCCCTTACATACTGTTGAATAATGTATAGTTAACATGTTGATTAGCTTATTGCTAATTTCTGTAACTTGATCATACATTACAAGAATGTAAGGTCGTTAATTTCCAGGGTAACTGGTCTAAAACCAACAATTACAGAATAAAGTATATGGTCAACATTATTAACTTGTACAAGTAAATCTAAAGGTAAAATCTCTTTATGTGATGTTCTATCCAATAAATAAATAAATTTAAATTTACGAATAAAAAGAAATTCAATTATTAGGCTCTAGGAATCTAAAAGCAGTATTATTATCTTATTGTATTTAAGTTCATATTTACTAGTAGCGTGTATATCCCACTAAGGCGCAGGATTGTAGTTTGATTTTACACATTCCACACTCTGAATTAATTAAGACTGTACCTCCTTTATCTAGGTTTCCATAACAACTGGTCCATTTTGTGGGTTTTGTGGTGGGGAATAAGAAAGTTTTATAGCCTGTGTTATCATGGAGGAAAAATTCCTCCATGGTGTTATCTAGGAATATTGTGAAATTGGATAGATGAGTCAGATCTGTGTAGTTAGTATTGAGTTTTAAAAGTAAGCAGTTCTGTGTTATAATTAATAAAAGCATTTTCTATTGGAATTCTGTGTTTCATAGATTTTGTAGCTGAAATTGAGAACCTGGGTTTAAGTTATTATTGTTATTCATATAGAGTATAGACTAAAGTTTCACATATAAAATCTACTAACAAAGGGTTGTATATGATAGTCATAAATGAAGCGCAATAATGCTAAATAGGGAATCATGCTAAATAGGGCTACAATAATAGTCTACAATAATACTGGGTTGATCAAACCATGGATCTATAAAGTATAGGTTTATGATCAAACTATGAAATTTGTTTTAGAGCTGCAAACATTATTCGTTCAAAATAAATAATTGTATTCGTGGAGGTGAAACGGTCGCCATTTAAAAAGCTTGCTTGAGTCATCGGCAACCAATCACAGGCGGAGCTCAGAATAATAAATTCGACACGGCGCGGGATTTAAATACATATATAGTGTCACTTGCGTTCTGCTGCGGAAAAAGAGAAGCTCGTTCAAAAAGTCAAGTAAAGTATCCTAATTATTATCAACAACAACTTCTATCAAGCCAATATATTTGCGGTGAGTTATTGTTTCATTAGGCCTAATCCTTATATATATTGAGGTTTTTTAATTTTTTGTTAATCGATGCTTTGTATCTTTTCCTACAGAAAACAATGCAATGTAGGTTGCTTATGTAATTAGTACAGTAATTGTTACTAGATATTAAAAAAGCCGTGAATATTTATTTAACATAACATGGTTTATTTATTGTTTGGAATACATTATCAAGTTGAATTTAGTTTCATTTAATACAAATAAATGTATTAATATTATTGTACTGTACGTATTATAATTGTGTATAATAATAAAATGTTGCGATGTTACATTTATACTGTACTACCTTTTTACAAAACCAAATCTAATTAGGCTTAATATTTCGTGTTACATAATTCATCTATTATTATGTGATGTACTTGAGACTTTTTTGTACTATGTTCTTTAGTATTCCTTTACAATGTGTGTTATATACATATTAATAATCATTATTTATTATTTATACTCCAAAAAGGTAAATTATTTAAGCGCCTTGACGGGACACAAGCTGGCCACCAACAAGGTGCTGTCACTTACAGTTATAGGGCCGAAAAGGCAAAGCTGCATTTTGCAAGACGCAGCTGTGCAGTGTAATAATAAGTAAGTCTAGTATTAGCCTAATAGGCTTAGTCATTGGCTACATGTTGATTACTAGTCTTGTTGAAATTTCATAGCAGTTTTTATGGTTGTACTAAATGTTACTAGAGGCTTAAAACCAAATGTGCTCATGCACATTAGTACTTATGTGTTTGGAGCGCGCATAATGTAAAGTACTGAACTTTCTAAATTATAGGCCTAAGTCGTTTATTTACTAAAAACAAAAAAAAAACATAATGGCATTAATGTTTACTGCTAATACAGGATTTTGAAGTTTTAAATGTGTACATTGTGACTAAAAACTCCCATTCAAATTGTTCATCTTTAGAATCGTGTATGCGAGCTCACCCACAAACGAAGCAATGTGTTGTGGAGATAGATATTGCTGAAACACTGAAGCACGCTCCCAACAGACTAGGTGGCTCAAGATACAAGGTAAGAATAAATTAAATTTGATTTATCATTTATTTTTTACCATGGCGAAATAACTTAATCATCCATGCTTTTACGTATCACTCATATTGTAATGATGAAGTTTACTATAGTCCGCATCAGTTTAAGACTAAATAGTTTACAAACTAAAAGATACTAATCATTGTTGTACAGTTTCACCAAGTGGTAAATAAAGCAATACAACACATTCGTACAATCGCACTCAAACGAATAATTAATGTAAAGTTACGGGATACAAATGTTGGAATAAAGTAAATTACAACTAACGTCTGGTACTGATAGGGCTTAGTATTTAGACCCAACAACACTATCCAATACGAAATAAACATAACAACTGCATACTGTAATGTAAATTTAATAGGGAATGGGCAACCACATAAAAAACACCAAATAGTCAATAACCAAAATCATTTAGAAAAAAAATCCGATTAGAATGACAATAATTTAATTTTGTAGGCCTAAACTAATAACACTTAAAACAATTTATTTAAGATTTACTGCTAAGAGATCATTTTATTTACCTAGTTTTACATTTTTTTTCTCTTTTCAGGAACGGGATGTGCCAGACAGCAGAGATGAGGACGACTTATAGGCAAATTTGCTCATTCTCGTTTAAAAGAACAATGTTTCTCATTATCGATCTCCGTATTATCAAGAATGGGTAATTACTGCTGGTTCTCGTTCCTGATCAAAATAGCGAAAGCTCTCTAATAATAATCAAGTTCCTTCCTCTTAAGCTAATTGCAATAGTGTATGTCTTTTTTTAATCAGATAATAGAATAAATCAAAAACAATATTTCATTTTAAATTGCTTGTTTTTATATGTCTTATACTAACTACATGTTTTAACGAATAATGAGCTATGTAACGCGTATATCTGCAGAACACATATAATATGTGGTAACGTTACCCAAATCATTGTATATAACTAAGTATTAACCTTTCAAGACGTCAAATATGGACGTTATAAATTCGTCAGTGGTAAAAAGTTTATGATGTAACATTATCAAACTACGATTTGAAAATGTATCTGGTACGTTATAATGAACGTTACTAATTCGTATGTGCGAAAGTCATAATTACGCTTTACATACGTTATTTAAAAACATCATTGAGAACGTTAAAAACACGTAGCAAATACGTCATTTACAAACGTTGCTGTTAACGTAGAAGGCACGTTCCTAACACGTTATTTGTGAACATTTTTTAGGACGTTATAAAAACGCGTTGCATACGTTATGTTTGAATGTTATTTTGGACGTTAAAAACATGTTGCGAATACGTCATTTACAAACATTACATAAAACGTTAAAAAAACGTCTCGGACACGTTTTTTATCAACGTTATTGCAAAAGTTGTAAATACGTTTTGAATACGTTATTTATGAACATTATTTAGGACGTTCAAAAGACGTTATAAACACGTTATTTTGAATGTTATTTTGGACGTTATAAAGTCGTATAAAAAGGTCGACATTTTCTCGTTCGTGCAACGTTATTGTAGAAGTTATAAATACGTATTTAACACGTTATTTCTGAACATTATTGAGGACGTTCAAAAAACGTTATAAACACGTTATTTTGAACGTTATTTTGAACGTTAAAAAGTCGTATAAAAAGGTCGACATTTTTGCGTTCGTGCAACGTTATTAGAAAACGTTTTTATAACCAAAAAATAACGTAATTATAACGTTACCAAAACGTAAAATTGTTTGCTGGGTAGATGGTACGCTCGCTTCGCTCGCGTGATCATCTAGGTCGTGCCCACAGATGGTTCTCGAAAACACATAGTAATTTCAGCGTTTCAGTTCAACAAACTGGCGATTCCAAATGTACGTACGGCACAGGACTATAATATTTTGTTTACAGGAACGCATAAATAGATACGGTGATTTGTATTAGCATCCTGGGAATACTTCAAAAAGAAAAACTTATGATGATGAGACAAACCCAATTTGTGTTTTGCTATATAACATTAGGGTTGATGGATGAGGGAAGGGAATGAGTGCAGAGCGGAACAATTTTTAAATATTATATTCTTTTATCTACTCAGTATTGAAATATTCATGTTTCATAAATAATATATAGGCCTAGTAATATGTCGTTTACAGGAACAGATAAATAGACACGGTGATTCGTATATAATCAACTAAATTTACCTACTTGTGTTATACCAAATGATTATACAGTACTGGGAGACTGAGATTCTAGCAGTAGACCACAAGATAAAAATAGATGGATATAGCATTTTGAGACGGGGCAGAGGTGTTTTTGTGTATATCCGCAACAACCGGGCTTTCACCAGAAGGACTGACCTAGAAGTAGAAGGTTTGGAGGCTATTTGTTCCCTTTAGAAGAGGATCTGGTGCGATACGGTAGTACATGTACTCATTTTCGGCCTTAGATTTCCGTTACTATCCAGATCCCATCCTCTTCCAACAGGCTCGCAAGAATGGTTGTGTTCAGATGTTTCCAGACCACAACTTGTAGATGAACACGAAAAGAGTGCCGTGTTTTCTGTTGGTGGTAGACGGTCTGGGTCAATGTTATCCTTCAGTGCTGCAATTGTTTTTGAAACTTTTCATAACGAGCCTTTTCAAGAAGTGTATTTTCGCTTCCATATGTAACCTGCATTGCTATTAACCCTGCTGTTTGGATGGCGTTATCAGTCGACCGCATATTCGTATGTTGTGTAGTCAGTATTGGGAAACTTACTTAAACATGCAAGCAACTGTGTCGTTTCCTGACCAACCAAACTCTTCCTTGTCACCGATAACTATTTTATATATATCAAGGGGCTGAGTCAGTAGTGTTGATTTCAAATGACTAGCGGGACCCAGCTCCAAATGCAGCACCCAATATTCCCAGATGGTCTCCCATCGAAGCTCTAACCGGGCCCAACGTTGCTTAACGTGGTAACCAACGTGGTAACCCTCCACCGTGACGATTATATCGTTTCTAATGGTTCTTAATAACCATTATTACGAATATCAGAAGAACGAATTTAATCATCAAGCCAAGTTACAGTTAAAGCTAGGATTAGAGTAGAGTTAGCGAAGAACTTCATCTGAATGGTGTAAAGACAATAGCCTAATTTTGAATGAAAAGGAAACTAGAGAGCTGATATTTGATTGCAGGAAGAATTGTCTACCTATTGAACCACTCAATATAAATGGCTCGGTTATTGAAATCGTGAATAATTACAAATATTAGTACCATTGACAATTAATTAAATTAGGCTAAACAATGTATAAATACTATACGGAAAGGAAATATGTGACTGTTCTTTCTTAGGAAACCTAGTAAATTTGGAGTGGACACGTCAATATTAAATTTATGTAGAGAAGATAAAACTTCTATCCAACGCATCGTGAAAAAATGTGGACTAATCACAGAAATGATTTATTCGCTGAAGGAAATATGTCATAAATGTATTAAATCTAAAACCACTAATATTCAGAAAGACGCAAAACACCCGTTATATAGTAATTATCATAAAATGCGCATAGATTTATCAGATGTAGAACCGAGAGATATAAAAGATCCTTTATTCCTTACTCGCTGAATAATCTAAATTGAATCAATTAAGCATAGTAAAGTCAGCATTTTTAATTTTTTTTTTGCATATTTGTAAATAATTATTGGAGCCTGTATAAAGTAATGTTCTTATATGTTGCTTTTTTGTATCCCTGTAGTATTCATGTCTGTTTTTAATGTATTGATTGTTTTAAACTAATAATAATGTTATTAATATACATACAGACAACGATGGTTATTGATTTCAACTATCATTGCATCTCTCGTATTTTGTTTGTGTGCAAAGTGAACTCCTATTTACCTTGATATATTATTCACATCCTATGTTTTCTACATGGTGTGCAATAAATGTTTTGTAACAACTTTAAGTATTAGTAACTTGATGAAATAAAGTTCTTCGCTAACTCTAACCCTAGCTTTAACTGTAACTTGGCTTGGTGATTCAATTCGTTCTTCTGATATTTCTAATAATGGTTATATACCATTAGAAACGATATAAATCGTCACAGTGGAGGGTTACCACGTTGAAATACCGGCTCTCGTCAGATCACCGAAGTTAAGCAACGTTGGGCCTGGTTAGAGTTTCGATGGGAGACCATCTGGGAATATTGGGTGCTGCATATGGATCTGGGGTCTCGTTAGGCATTTGAAATCAGCACTGCTGACTCTTATGGCAGCCCCTGCATCTAGTATCTGCCTCAGACGTATTGGTCATTGCATTTCCTCTGGTGAAGACGGGAACCAAACAAGAGACGCCCTTGATCAATGTTAGGACAAATCTTTAAACAGTCCTGGCTTAGTCATCATTGAAAGATGAAAATGACACTGTCGTTCGCGACAGACGTCATATGCATATTCTATTAAGACTGATTAAGATTCTGAATGGAGACCGTGCGGTGTTCGTCGCTCCATTTAAAGGGAGCCTCCCACGATTTATGAAAATAAATGGATTTAACGCGAGGCTATTTCACAAAGACCAGAAAGTAGATTTCACATGCTTTGAATGTGGCTTGACAGTTCACAAAGTCAATGATTGCCCTGCAAAATTGAAAAGCTTAATATGTCACAGACGTAACAAAGCTGGCCATCGTGCAAATGTCTGTGTAAACATACCTGTTAAATCAATGGTAGAGGCGGAAACCGCAACAAGTAGTGATAATAAAAACGAAACTGATGAAATGAATGAAGAAAAAAAAATGAAGAAGAAATTGATGACAAAACCGTATCTGTAGTAGAAGAAAAAGAAAAATCTGCAGATTGCACACAGAATACCATCAGTACCCTGGAAGATTTGCTAAACAAACCAGCTAATCCAGGAAATGATCCAGATTCAGTTGAGCTTGATGAACGTGTAGAACAAATAATGAAAGATGCAATTAATAGAGTAAAATCTATTAATCAGGAAGAGGAAGAATCTGTCAATACTCAATGTTTTAAAATGAGTAAGAATGAAAAGAAAAAGCAGAAAAAAAGTCAGAAAAAACTAGCAGAAAAGCAAGAGAATGAGAAGCAAAATAAATCAGATAAAACCGTTGAAGGAACAAGACCAATTACTGACTTTGTCATCACAGATCTGCAAGAAATGACATTAAATATTGATACTGTTGAAGAAACTGCTTCTGCCGCTCGACAAGCCTTTGTGGCAACAAAGAGAAAAAAACTTACGGAGAGTGGTGAGAAAAGCGCAGGAAAGAAAGAAAAGAAATCTGACTCTGTAAGTTAGAAACTCTTTAGTCCAGTAATATCTAGCAACTAAACCGTAGTCTATCTCCTTAGGTTACAAAAAACAATTAGATATTTAAAAAAAAATAAAAACAAACAAAAAAATAAAAACAAACAAAAAAACATAAAATGACAAGTAAATCAAAAAAATGTAATCTGCATTTAGTTTCACTAAATGTCAGAGGTTTGAGAGATAACCACAAAAAAATGAAAATGTTTAAATGGGTAGAAGAACAGAAAGCTGAAATTGTTCTCTTACAAGAAACTCATTTTGATAAAATGTCTGTAGGTTATATAAAAAATTTTTGGAAAGGACCAGCCTATCATAGTTTTGGAACAACTAACAGTAGAGGCGTTTCAATCCTTCTCAAATCAAGTTTCGATACAAATGATATTGAATATAAATTTGTAGATAATGAAGGAAGAATCCTAATCTTATGTCTCAATTATAAAGATAAAAAAATATATTCAATTAATGTATATGCACCAAATCATTATAAAGAAAGGACATTGTTCTTTAATAAGCTTGAAAAGAAAATAGATAATCCTGGTATAAAAAAAGATGAATATATTGTAATGGGTGGTGACTGGAACTGTGTACTTGATCGTACTGTAGATCAAAGGAAAAGTATACCACATTATGACAGCTCCCCGTTAGTATTTAAAAAAAGTATGTATAAACATAACCTAATAGATGTCTGGAGGCGTTGCCACAATAACCTGTCTCAATTTACTTGGAGGCCGAAAGAAATCTATAGAAGACTTGATTATTGGGTTATCTCAAAAGACTTGCACAAAAACGGTGACGTCGTACATACAGATATTAGACCAGCTTTATTTACAGATCACCAAGCTATTTCACTAAAACTTTTTAATGAAAAGTGTGAAAAAGGTCCTGGAGTCTGGAAAATAAATAATAGTGTACTAAATGACACTGTCTATACAGACAATATTTTAAAGATCATAGAAAACACAAATGCAAATGAACACAATTTAACTCCTGACCTTCTGTGGGATTACCTAAAAGTAAAAATAAAAGAATTTACCTGCAAATATTGTGCTAAAAAAGAAAAGAATAAACGTAAAAGAAAAGTAACATTACTTAGAGAGATCACTGACCTCACAAACAAGCTAAACACTGTTTATAGTAAAGAAATTGACTCACAAATAAAACATAGAACAGAAATATTAGAAAAAATATACACGGAAGAGGCACGAGGTGCACAAATTCGCCCAAGAGTTGAGTGGTTCGAAAAAGGAGAAAAAAATAATAAATTCTTTTTAGGACTGGAAAAAAATAATGCAAAAAGAAAACATATAACTCGAATACAGAAAGAAAACGGTAAATTTACTTCTGATTCAGACGAAATCCTGAAAGAACAATTTAAATTTTATAAAAAACTGTACAAAGACAAAAATATATCTGAAGAGGTTATTGATAGATATCTAAATAAAACAAAAATAAATAAATTGTCAATAGACGAAAGTAATAAATGTGAAGGTTACCTCTCTATTGAAGAATGCACTAAAACACTGTACACAATGAAGCTCAACAAAAGTCCTGGGTCTGATGGCCTAAGCGTTGAGTTCGTTTTTTTGGGAACATATTAAACATACTTTATGCAATGCCCTAAACTATTGTTATACAAATAACAGATTATGCAATACACAAAGACTAGGAATAATCAATCTATTATTTAAAAGTGGCGAAAGAGAACAACTTAATAATTGGAGACCAATCACCCTTTTAAATGTTGATTATAAAGTAATGGCCCATGTTCTGGCAAATAGGTTACAAACAGTAATTGAATCAATTATTGACTATGACCAAAAAGGTTACGTCACTGTGAGATTCGGAGGTGAAAATGTACGTCTAGTAAATGACATTCTTTTTTACTCGAATGAATATAATAAACCCGGAGCAATCGTCTTCTTAGACTTTGCCAAAGCATTCGATTCGATTGACAGAAATCTAATCATTAAAGTGTTAACAAAATTTGGCTTTGGTGATTCATTTTTAAAATGGATAAAAACTCTATATACGGATACAGAATGTGTAGTTAATAATAATGGATGTCTATCTGAACACTTTAAAATGGAGTGTGGTGTAAGGCAAGGCTGTCCATTGACTGCCTTGTTGTTTATATTGGTTGTTGAAACTATGGCCTTAAACATAAGAGATAACCCTTCGTGCAAAGGTTTTACTCTCCCAAAAAATGAAAAAATGAAAACAAAAAAAACGTTGTTAAGTTGGCACAATTGGCTGATGACACTGTCATTTTTAGTCAAGATGAAACGTCTTTACTGTTTCTTTGACGCAATCGAAGCTTTTTGTCATATTTCTGGTTTAAGGTTAAACAAAAGTAAAACGAATGGTATGTGGATAGGCTCGAATAGGAATAAAAATTCCAAACCTTTGAACATCAACTGGACAATAGAACCTGTTAAATTTCTTAGAATATATGTAGGATATGATGAAAAACGATGTGACAAAAAGAACTGGGATGAAAAGATTACCCAGCTAGAAAACACCTTACATCTCTGGGAAAGAAGATTTTTATCTTTATTTGGAAAAATAATCGTAATAAAAACTTTAGCAATTTCTAAACTTATATATAATGCCAGTATTATAAACATACCTAAACATATAATACCTAAAATAAATAAAATATTATACAGATTCCTATGGCATGGGAAAAGTGAAAAGATAAGGAGAGATACCCTTATTCAACGAGTAGAAAAGGGAGGACTGAAAATGATTGATTTTCAATCAATGGTAAACGCTTTAAAATTAACTTGGGTTAAGCGTCTGCTAAGTCCAGACCCTGGAAAATGGAAAGTTATTCCGAATTATTATATGTATCCCATAGAATATACAATTAAAGCTACCCATCTTAACCCTAATGTTCATACTAAGTTAGCTATCATGCCTGATTTCTATAAAGAAATGCTGAACAACGTAGTTAAGTTGAACACTAAGGTTGGTAAAAATCCAACAAACTATTATGAAATTATAGAACAAAATTTATGGGAAAATAAACTAATCACCTTAAACAAAGAATCACTATATTTTAAATCCTGGATAATCTCTGGATATAATACTATAAGAGACGTGATAAATGAAAATAGAATACTAACTGCACGGGAAATAATTTCTACACTTTCGCAAAAAAGAAATGGAATAATTGAATACATTTCTTTAGTAAATGCAATTCCAAATGAATGGAAAATGATTTTAACAAATGAAGTTAATATACAAGATAATAGAAGAAATAGTGATTCTCTGTTTAAAAGTAACCGTAAAGCAACTTTCTATTACAATAATTTGGTCACTACCAAAAGTATTGTTCCAATAGCACAAGTTAGATGGTGTTTAGAGCTAAATGACAATGATATTAACTGAGATGATGTTTGGAATAATCGTGTAAATTGCATGAAATATAACACAAAAATAGCCCAGTTTAATTTTAAGTTGCTACATAGAATTCTGCCTTGTAAGAAAAGATTAAAAATCTGGAAACTAGCAAGGAGTGACATATGTGACAATTGTGGTACAAGTATAGAAAATGACCAACATATGTTATTTTTATGTAATATTATCCAACCTGTGTGGATACGATTCAACGAACTAATTAAAAAATGTTTTCCTGAAATGCAAAAGATTACTTTTTTAAACATTATTGTTGGAACGGCAAATAAAGTCGTAAATGAACCATTGTCGTTATTTATAAAATGTGTTTACAAAATACAATTGATAAACGCAAACATAATGTAAAATTAATTTGGAAGTTATTCTCTCTCGAAGTTAAATACCAAATTAATAATGAATATTAAACTAAAGCCGAGATTAAGTGGTCACGCATAAAGAAAAATGTTCTTAATTTATTAAATTAAACATTATTCATTGATCTTTTCTTTACTTTGTTTTGATCTATTGTATTTCAAATAATATAAATTTATGTCTGCGTATTTGTATGTATGTATATGTATTTATGGATATGTACGGGTGTGTATATGGTATGTATATGCATTGTATATGGCATGTGTATGTATATGTGTGTAGGTATGTATACATATAATGTACATATATTCTTTATAGTTTCAATGTGTATTGTTGATATGCCAATTTTAAATCATAATTTTAATACAGTATTTGAAATCATGGTTATATATGTATTTTTGTGTACTATTAATTGCAATACTTAAACATTACAGCTTATATCAATTAAGTATTTAGACATGTTACTATTTTAACACATTCTTTTTAATGTGTGTCAAATTATTTGTAAGAAAGAATGAAAAAAAGAGAAAAAGAGTGGAAATAATAAAGGTGGGTTGTTCCCACGAAAGACAAAAAAAAAGACTGATGCAGGCCAAAAAAAAAGGTGTGACCTTCATATATCAAGATGAACAATTATTAGTTTCCTCAAAACAGTTTTACCACGATACTAGGTAATATGAATTCTCATCCACAATACTAAATGGTAACCAGATAGTGATACAAATAGGTTCGGTAAATCTTTATATAACGCAGCAAACTTATTTATCACAACATATCAAGGTTTCAACGCGAAGTGCTAATGGAAAGAATTTTGTATTAAGGCTGTTCTTTGTGAGAAGCCTCTGATTGAAATATTTAATTTAAACAAAAGTATTAGTACAGGATTAGTACAGGCTATATATGGTTTGACCTTGAAAACAATCTGTTGGTATTTTTTCCCATGGGTTTAAAAGAATAAAAGGGATGTATATGTCCATGTTTAGGGGTCACAATAATAAATACAACTTTTTCAACAACAATTTCATTGGTCAAATATAAACAAAGGTCCAGTAATTCTTTTTTCATCTTCGTGAGATCTAAACACTTTTATTTTATACTGTGCATCTTTTCAGTGACCTTTATGCCTTAGTTGTATATAAAGGCGCATAACTCTTTAACAACTGCACATAAAAGGACCTACACATAGGATTTAGGGATAACAAAAGAAATCATTTGTAATGTAATATTTAAGGTATGCATAGGTTTGTGCTTAGTACTTGTACTAAGTACGAGGGAAAATAAAACATTTTAAAATTAAATGCTAAAATGCTTACAAGTTGTAGAGCCGGCGGAATCTAACGTTATTTGGTAAAGGATTAATAATTTGAGTTTAGGAAAACGCATTGGTTAAAATACATATATTATAAAGAAAGAGATCTTCCAAAATTAAAAGTGAATTTCCTTATCTTTAAGCTTTTATGGAAAGGGAAAAAAGATAAAGTTTCGAGAAGATAAATATGTCAAAATCAGATAGGGAATGCCTTACATTTATGTAATGTTGAGGTACAGTGTACTGCATTAAAGGCTACACGGTCAGACGAATATGTCTTTCAAATGGTATAGGAGGCCTATGTTTTGCAATTTACCATATAAATGCGTTTGTACCAAATACATTTTTTAGTGTAAATCAAAAAGACACGGTACTGCCTGGTGTGTTTCTCCAGTTGTTACATTACGTATTACAAGTGTGACTCGTTCACACGGTTCTTTTAATTCAACTGTTTTATTAATTCACCGAGCGTAACGTAGTTTGCATAATTAGCAAATAACAAAAAATTAATTTAGCATATTAACAGAACATATGTGACAAACAACAAAACCTCCTCTGTTGTATACTGTATTTTATCTATAGGCACACGTGACCCATTGCATAATTATACACATCACTATTTCTGAGCATAATTAAAACAAAGCTCACACATAAAAACAAAACAAAATATCAAACAATACACCAGGAAACATGTGCACTTTTTACTCGGGGTACCCGAGTCTAGGACTCGCTCATCTTCTCCTCTTCTTCTTCCATCTGGACACTATTGAGCCAATTTTAAAGTCCTACTAGTTCTTTATGCGTCGTCTGACGGCTCTGAAACATTGCATGCATATACTAGGGTAATAGGTGAATAAAGCTATAGAGAAAAAATGTTTGTACTTCAACCGGATGCAGAATTACGACGTCATAAACATGGTACCAATCGAAAAAAAGTGCGATTTATAAAGTACCCTTATTCGTTGCTGGGAATTGGCATAGGTATACTACATGTCCTCAAAGCTATAGAGCCGGATTTTTTAATTTCAAACCGGATGCAGCCATATGACGTCTCGAAGATGGTACCTTGGTGCCAACAGATTTTCGTCGTAATATAGCCGTGTTTGGTGTCATTTCAAAGGTCTTGACTTGGAGAATAAGAATTTATACAGTTAAACCTATTCATGATATTGTGACGTCACTTCTGCTCCCGGAAGAGATGAGATTTCACAATTTACCGTAATTATGCCATTTCCGGTTATGTGACGTAACTTTTCGGAATATAGCCGTATTTGGTAGCGAGGTTATTGAAGTGTATGTGACGTTACAACTCCCGTCTTATGACGTCATTACAGCTTCTTTTGCTGTACCCCGAGTATCGCACATCCGTGCTTGTTTAGTTGATTTCAAGTCGGTAAGCAGCTGTAGTTTTCTAATACTTCACTTCTTATTTCTATAAATTACCAATTCATAATTGAAACCATTAAACTGCAGACTCATTGACAGAGTTCAAACGTACATGTCTCTCTCATCTACTTCTTGTCCTCTCGACATGTAGCCTACATGCACTACTTTCTGATGCGCACAAATTTTGTCTTTTATGTTCGTAAATTCGTAATAGATATGATAACATTTATTTTTTTTTAATCATTTATCAGGGTATTTTTTTTTATCAGGGAAGAGTGCGCTTTTATTATACTAACTCCTCCCATGCGAATTAGTATACCACATATAAAGGCGGGAAAAGACCGTGCGGAGCACGGGCAACTGCTAGTAATAATATAATATTACACACACCAAACTTATACATACGGTAGGTCTATCGGCTGATTTTTCGGTTTAAGTAACACCATACAAATGTATGATATGATGAATCAAAAAATGTATTTGAAATAAGTTAAAACTGATGTTCAAAGGTCAAAACACTTTTCTGACCATAAATATTGGAGGGAAATGGTGAACATACGTCTACGCTCGAGTTGTGTTTAGAATCATAATAAAAAAATAATTGATTAATAGCAGAAACAATTTTATCAACAATTTAACAAAACATTTATTATAATGCAATACCTTTAATAATTCAATGCATACTTTAAATACCGTATGCTTCAAGGTCTATTCGTTATCGTGGTAATAATAATCTTGTAATAATAAATTGCTTTTCCTTTGTACGGTGGCCCACAACTGTCACGCACACTTTATAAATCATATTCACACAATTAAAGAAGGAATCACACAATTAAAGAAGAAATCACACAATTAAAGAAGGAATCACACAATTAAAGAAGGAATCACACAATTAAAGGAATCGCAAATAAACAAAAGAAAGCATGAAAATATAAAACGAAATTCACAAATAAAGAAGAAACGCGCAATTAAAGAAGAGCTAAGCACAATTAAAGAAGTCCGCAACAAATTCGAAAGCTCCTCGCACAATTAAAGAAGTTCGCAATAAAATCAAAAGCTCCTCGCACAATTAAAGAAGTCCGCAACAAATTCGAAAGTACCTAGCACAATTAAAAAAGTTCGCAACAAATTCGAAAGCTCCTCGCACCCGATTCTGTAGCTGTTAGTACACTCAGTGTGGAAGACTGTCGACAGTCTGCCAGAGACCTGTCTGACTGTATTAAGTACTTTTAATACACGATATCGCTGTCATTAGGTTCCTATCTAGAGACAATTTGTAACGTTATAATAATGTATTCAATATAAAATCCACTCGGCAACCAGAATAGTAGCAGGTTTATCGTATTGCCATGCAAGAATGGATAGGCGTTTTCCTCTGCTTTTTGGCCTTCTAGTCAGTTATTGTTATTGATTATACGAATTACGTAATTAGTTTAGTAGCTCATCTACCTTTTTAGCAGGGCATACTCAATATCGTAGAGGCTAGGCCTACTACACTCAAGTTAAGTATGAGTTGGCATGGTACGAGTCGACCAGGGTACAACCACTAGCCTTACTAGAAGAACATAGGCTATAGGTCTGCGGGAATGGGAAATCTGGCCTAGAAGGCATAGGCCTACAGGAATCCAGTCAAGTCGCCCCATCGCAAAGTCGCCCCATCGCAAAGTCGCCCCATACAAAGTCGCCCAATACAAAGTCGCCCCATCGCATTGGGTACGCCCAAAAAAAGCCATCATTCATATGAGCATTAAAAGGTCTCGTAGAGCCAGCGGTGTTAGCCTACTACGCATCACTACTACTACTAGCTAGGCCTAGCCTAGAGTTCATTTTAAATTAAGTAGGCCTAGGGCTCCAGTAGTAATTTCGGTCGCGTTTTCGGCCTATTTTTCAGGAAATGTGAGAGGTGAGGTGGGTTAGCCCAGCTAGGCTAACCTAACCTGTAAGTAGTATTCTAGCCCATCCATGATGGGTACGCCCGGGTTGGAATTGGTACATGTTGACCCGTATCCGTATTCTTCTACTGTAGCTAGGGTGCTGGTAAACCCGTACCCATGCCATCCAACTTTAGCTAACTCGTACCCAAATAATTGGTCAACTCGTACCCTCGGCTAACCCATTCCCACCTAAACCAACCCGTATGTAATATAAATATAAAATATAATAGTTAATTATATCTCAACCGTAATAGTAAATATTAGTAAAATAACGATTATTTTATTTACCATTACTATTTATACTGTTACGGTTGAGATATAATTAACTATTATATTTTATTTGGAATACCAACCGAATGAATCTTTTTAATGAATATAAATATACTTTTAATAGCATTAAACATAGGTACAGCCCATGATGAGTACGAGCCAGCCCATGAGGGTATGAGTGAGCCAAAATGTTGGGTACGAGTTGGCATGGGTACGGGTTGACCTGTATCCTTCTAGCTAATCTTACTAGGCCTAGTAGAGTAGGTCTACGCTACCAAGTCCGGCTACAATAATGGTATTCTGTTTATAGCTTTATTGATAGCTTGGTTCAAATCTGGGTTGGGACGGCTTTTTGTCATTCTAAAACAGATTTCCTTATCATAATAAAATAATATATGAATTTAACTGTAATATTGTATACATAATATTAGTAATTGCCATTGCATTTATTATTATTATTATATATTATACGGTTACCCCTTAATTATACTATAGTATAAAACTATAATTTCCTTGTTATATTTTACAATATTTTCTTCACAATTCAACAATTTTGTCTTTCACAGCACAAATTATCATACTGAATCATCACACACCAAGTCTCGTAAATCTCTACTGTATTTCTCCAAACTACTCCAACTACTACATACTACAGTACACGGTATACTGGTACTACCATCATTCCTGGCCCGTCAACTTGGACCACATTACAGTATGGTCCAACACATAAGTACAGTCATACTACTGATTTAAAATAGTGAATTACACCCTGTGGTCAAGACTTTATTTGCTCTTATGCTTATTTCCTCCAAATACAGAGTACGTAGGGCTTTCAATTTGCTTTTATACATGTTAATTTAAAAATCGTTTATGCCTATTGTTGTATCAAATTTAGACTTTAAATACTGGGATGATCACCCTAAATTTTCTTTTTCAATTAACAATTTTATATTTCACAGCTTTTTATTCATAACTGTTAAATTGCATCCCAATACATGGTACCTATTGGTATTATATCTAAAAATACAAAGGTGGCCAACACAGATAGTTTGATATATACAGTACTCTCTTATAAATAGATGTATCTCTCCAAACTACTCCAACTACCTAATTAGCATACTACTGTACACTTTGTAGGCAAGAAATAAATTGTATCCACCTAGAGGACTTATGGTAGTACAGTCGATCGTCCTGTCACTGGCCCGGTCAACATAATCTACGCCTAGATTATTACAGTAATTAAAGTAATTATTACAGAGATTTTTTTTTTTTGCAGAAAAGTTATGTGTAGAGAAAGCAGTACTCGTATTAAAAACTAAGCAGGTTGTACTCTTGAACGCAAACTGGCAGGATATTTTAAATATTTTTTATTGTTGAAATGATGGAATACTAACTTCATTTTCCACGAATTGGAGACAAAGACATATTACGATCCTTTTATTTAAATTTATTTGGATAGACCTCCATGTAAATTCATTAAAGGCTATATGATTGTTTTATATTTTAATATGTGATAGTAGAAAATCATTGTGCATAATGAGGACTAAGAATCTAATATTTACTTGCATTCTCATCTTTTTAAAATTGTATTTATAATGCTGGTAATGAGTTTACTATTGAAAAAGTCATGTTTCCACTTATCTCAAATTGTGGCACACCTCTAACCTTGTTAGAACTGACTGTGTTCTACATTATTCTGCTATATAATAGTGCTTCCACCATACTTCAACCTGGTAATTGAATAAATTTCACCGGGGTAAAATTTAAACTAATTATCATCCTTTAACATAAAGTATCCTCCTGAAACATGTATTTGTACTGTACTTCATCTAATATCCATTACTTAATACAAATTTGGGTGATTTATGTCTAACTTCAGGAATGATCTGAGGCTAGAAAAACGAATTTCTGTACATATAATTTATATAAAAAATAAACCAATGTTTTCCTAATAACTTAACCCCTAGGTTGATAACTAACAAAGAAATTATTGAAATTGTGTTCTTACAATATAGGTGTACTGTATCTACATATGCATACTGCGTTGAAAAGAAGAATGTTTTATAGTTATTATAGGTTATTTCCAAATATTAAAGGTCTGATATCTAACAGAAACTAAATGTTACCAAACTATGTTTTTGAAAATCTTTATGATATAATAATTATAATAATATGAACATAATATTAAATTATATTGACTATTTTTGATAATCATCATGTCCTTATAAATTCATTTAAATTTATTTTGTGGTAATATAGTTCATATATTATGTATTAAATAAATTGGTAAGGCCCTATACTGTTTATATTTAAGGAAAGTTTATATACACTATTATTATATGGAACTGACGCTCGAAAAATGATAATCGCATGGGCAGCCATTCCGGCAAGCGGATTACCCAGAAGGCAATGTGGCACAACACCGAAATCAATGTAAACAAATAGGGTTTACATCTTCGCGATAAACAGTACGACTTTATTTTATCTTTTGCGTCAAAATGAAAGAACATTTATATAAAATTCGATTATATAAAGTTACTCCATTTGTTATTACACTTACATATGCGTATATCACTGTCCAATCTCAAACGGCTACAGAATAAACACTGACTGTATGGAGGCCGAATTTTGTAGGCAGTCGGTTGAGGCATAGCTATAAATGGTGTCGCGGGGTGCAGAGCGATGCTACCCACTTCACGCCCAAGATCGGCCGCGTTTGGCCTAGGCTGGGACGATGGCACAGTTTATGTGCGAGAGAAGCATTTTTTGGAGATGAATTGTAATAATTGCCAAATATATTGTCCACAACTGTATTTTTATTTATTTTTAAAAAAATTAATGGTGGGGGACGTGTTCTTTTCCCTGTTTGGACCCTCTCTATTTTGTGTGCTTCAGGCCTACAAAGTTATTTCATTGTAATGTAAGGGGAATTTTACAACGATCTGCCACAACTGTAGTATAGTACTGTACATACATTACAAGATACAAAAACAATTGTTAATTTTTTTTATTCATAGAAATATTTAATGAATTAAAGAAATTATATAGTTGTCAAAAAAGTAAAAGTATTAAATATTATTTAAAAAAATTCATAATCATAATTTGTTGTTTTGTGGGGAAACCCACTTTTATTAGCTCAACTTTCAATATTACGGACGGGATTAGAATGCAATAAAAAGACTGAAAAATTCTAACTTCAAAGTTGTTTATACACAATTAAATAATGATATGGAATAAAAATACACTCAATCAATTACGAATGTATGGTTTAGCCTTCTTAAATACAAGGAAAATTCTATAATTATTTTGATTTCTTAATGTATTACAAAAGAAGCCAATTCTCATATTACTAATACTGGTTATTTCCTTTCACTTAAAAGTGATCCATGAGGTGTGTGAAAATAGTGATTTTATTTGTAATCACATACTGCTCCTTTTCAACAATTAAAACTATAAATTATTATTACTAATATATATTAATTGTCCATCAGTTCTGGCCTTTGTATTTAATTCTTGTCTAAAATGTCACTGTGCACTCAATTCATCCATCTTCTCAATAGTAATACAGTATGATGACAGACTTTCTTATATCTTTCTGAAATAGGGAAAAATATATTATTAAATTAATAGTCACTTTTTGAACTGTTAGTGTTACATAATCATTTGATTACTTATTATAGTATTTTAAAATACTACAGTATATATTTTTAAATTCAAAACAAAAGTCAATATACTATTTGTAATAAAATGTGTGAAAACCTAGATAGTTCAGTTCAGAAATATGGCAATACAAATAATAATAATTAAGGACAAAATAAATATGGGGATCAAATTTATAATTATAATTTATATTTATAATTATTATTTTAAAAAAAACCAATATCATCATCAATGTTTTGGTTTAGAATAGTTAGTGTAGGCCTACCTATGCTTTTATTGTTTTTTAGGCCCCTATAACATTTTTTTATTTCATTACATTTAATTATTTCTGTTAATGTTATTACTGTATTAATAAAACGCCTAATTCTAAAAATTCCCGAACAGCTTTTAGCTTTTTTCTTAATCTTATGATTATTCCATCCATCCATCCATGCCTTGTTTGATCCATCTTCAAGCCGCCAATATCATTCATCCTCCCAGACTTTTTTTGTATAATATTATAGGCCTAGCTAGGCCTAGTTCGGCATTAAAATATGCCTAGACCTACGCCTACTACTATCTAGGCCCTAGATCGGATTGCACAGAAACGCCCGCCTAAACTACCTTTATCCAACAATTTAATAATTTTGTTAATGTTTACTAACAAAAAAATATATATTCTAAAAACTTACCACTACAATTTACCCGATACAACACGAGAAAATGTCCCGAACAAACACTCAACACGTCACACGTGGATGTGGTTCAATGGTTTTTTATACACTTCCGGGGTATGTGATCGCGTAACTTGCTTGCCGGAATGGCTGCCCATGGAATTTCACTCATGCGCAGTGTATAAGAGATAGGACTTCCATATCTTGCGCCACTTCGTGGCGCTATAGTATCTTTGGTCGACAGTCTTCCACACTGAGTGTACTAACAGCTACAGAATCGGGTGCTCCTCGCACAATTAAAGAAGTCCGCAACAAATTCGAAAGTCCCTACAGTAGTCCGTTTGGAACGCCATCGCTGCCTCCGGCAGCAAACTTTAATTCTATTCGGCTCTTTTACCATTACGTTCGGCTCTTTCAGCATTCGACTCTTTTTTATTCGGCCCATTTACCATTACGTTCGGCTCTTTCAGCATTCGGTTCTTTTTTATTCGGCCCATTTACCATTACGTTCGGCTCTTTTACCATTCGGCGCATTTCTATTTGGCCCATTTACCATTACGTTCGGCTCTTTCAGCATTCGGCTCTTTTTTATTCGGCCCATTTACCATTACGTTCGGCTCTTTCAGCATTCGGCTTTTTTTTATTCGGCCCTTTTTGATTCGGCTCTTTCTGCATTACATTGGGCTCTTTTTAAATCGGCATTTTTTTATATGGCGCAATTAAAATCTAACCTTTGACATGGGGTCAAATGGAAGAAAATCAACGACTGGAAATGAGTCTATGAAAAGTTTACAAACATTTCATCATCATGGCGCAACAAACCATGAGTAGCCAACCGATTAAAGATGTGTTGAATAACCTAAAATTAATTCATCTTTTAACAAATTTTGAGAGAGAAAGGGTAAATTATTATTATTAAATGTTAGGCTGACACTAGGCCTAGCTAGCCTAGGCCATAAATCAAACCTTTTCTCTCTCAAAATGGTCAATAAGGTGGGACAATTGCAAGTTCTCTAACACATTAATCATGTCAATAAAATGATTATTCATATTGAAATAGCCTTCAAATTCATTTAATTCAACCAACCAAACACTCTACCTGCTGCATATATATGTTTTGTAAACTTTTCATAGACTCATTTCCAGCCGTTGATTTTCTTCCATTTGACCCCATGTAAAAGGTTAGAATTTAATTGCCGAATAAAAAAGGGCCTAATTAAAAAGAGCCGAACGTAATGGTAAATGGGCCGAATAAAAAAGAGCCGAATGCTGAAAGAGCCGAACGTAATGGTAAATGGGCCAGATAGAAATGCACCGAATGCTAAAAGAGCCGAACGTAATGGTAAATGGGCCGAATAGAAATGCGCCGAATGCTAAAAGAGCCGAACATAATGGTAAAAGAGCCGAATAGAATTAAAGTTTGCTGCCGGAGGCAGCGATGGCGTTCCATACGGACTACTGTACTTTAATTGTGCGGCGAGGTACTTTCGAATTTGTTGCGGACTTCTTTAATTTTGCGAGGAGCTTTCGAATTTGTTACGGACTTCTTTAATTGGGCTTAGCTCTTCTTTAATTGCGCGTTTCTTCTTTATTTGTGCATTTCGTTTTATATTTTCATGCTTTCTTTTGTTTATATGCGATTCCTTCTTTAATTGTGTGATTCCTTCTTTAATTGTGTGATTTTTTCTTTAATTGTGTGATTCCTTCTTTAATTGTGTGAATATGATTTATATAGTGTGTGTGACAGTTGTGGGCCATCGTACCTTTGAAGTAAGTAAACATTATTTACTTATATGTTATTATTTCAAAAGTTCATAATAATAAGAATTGAACTAGTAAACATTTAAAAACATACTCAATCAAAAGAAACCTTTGGCATGCTGTAAAATCATGGACCTATAAATTAGAACCATATAGGGATGTACGATTTCAGCAAAACAATGGTGAGATTTACGATATCGCCGCGCATGCTCGCCGTACAGCCGTCGCCGTAAATTGCTGTGACGTCAAGTGTGCTTAGCAAAATCTACCTCATGTGTTTTCACTGTGTTGTTAACATACAAGAGATAGATACCCGTCACTTCAATTGCTGATTTGATCTGCATTAGGCTTAACAAAACGAATGCTCTTTGCACAAGCCCGAAAACCATACTATCGTGACCCATGGATCAAATTAAGCAATCTCCTTCACTCAGTGCGATCCTGAGCTAAGAAGCTAACCCAGTTAAGGAAGCCCTTCAACAGTCGGACCCAGCATATATTTGGATGCTAGAGAAGACTGCCTCTTGGATGCGACAAGCATCAGTGGGAGGAACGAAACTGTACTGTTACTGTAGTTGTAAGTGGCTTCCTGAATATGATGGTATCTGTAAAATGTGTAAGAATGGTTTAGAAGACATTCAACATTTTCTATTCACATGTAACCAACTCAATATCATAAGGATTGAAGAATATACCAAATTAGAATATATGTTAATCGATATCAATCATTTAGATGTATGGGAAAATGTTATCTCTGGTGACCTGAACACCAAATTAAATCTTGTATTAGGTGAAACTGATAACTACTATCATTATATGTATGACGCCGATTCCATATCAAATATCTTTGATTTGTTACTGTAAGCACTATGTTAAAAGAGCTTGGGCACACAGATGTATTGTTCTAGGCGAGTAATGTTCATATCAATCAAACTAAATGATTGATATCTATCTCATTATAGTGTTAGGTCTACATTGTTGTTGCCCAATTCATTTTATATTGTACAGTTCCTATCTATTCTATATGTTTATTTCTTGTAATTTTGTATTTTTAGGTGTCAGTGGGTTTCCTGCTGCTGTAGTGTTAATTATCAATGGTATTGTAGTTACTGTAGTTGAATTGTTTTGACATGTTGACCTACGTCGACTTTTTATTGTTATTATTTTCTATATCGTGTTTTTTTGTATATTTCTTTGGATTCACCTTCCATTTGGTCGAGTGCCACTGTTGTAAAAGTGTAATCTCCAAATAAACTAGATTTGAACTCGTCACTACGGACGAGTTAGGTTATCCGCAGCGCAAACGCCACGCGCACGTCATACGTTAGATTATTGCGCAAAGAAAAACGATTATGCCATTGAAACAATTTTAGCGCGCTCTCTATTTTGGAGCGGGGTTGGTGAAATCTGTCCACAATAGGTTACTTTTCTGTCCATAATAGGTTACTTTCTGTCCACAATAGGGACTAGAGGGCGCTGTTGTTTGTCCATAATAGGTGACTTTCATAATTGGCTGTCCAAAATAGGTGACTTTTTGTCCACAATAGGGGATTTTATTGGAGTAGTGCGCCATCCATTGTGTTGTCCATAATAGGTGATTTTTGTAATGTGTAACTTGTGTAGGAAACTCCATAGCATAGTAGACTAGTAATTAAGTAGCCTGGCCCTAGCTAGTATAGGCATAGTGGCCAACCAAGTACTAACTAAACTAGGCCTAGCTTAGGCCCTAGTAGGCCTATATCCTAGGCCTCCAAGTCTGAGTTAATAGTAGGAAAGTTGTATCGTAAATAATAATTTGCTTTCTGGGAAGAATTATGAATTGCCTTTTGAATTCCAACAAAACCAAAAAAACTATAGTAACCCTTCAACACCTTATTCCTAATAAAAGTTTAAATGTAATTCAAACAAGTCTTCAATAGAGTCTTCAAATAGGTTTTGAGAGAAAAAATCCTATTAAAGTGTGATTTTCCGGTTTTTTTTAATTGTTGTATGAAATTTTTATTCTGAAATAAAGTGATCAATCAACCAATAGGTAATATTTCTAGCACTTTCAAACTATACAAATAAGGTAGGCCCTATGTCCCAAGTGTGTCTAAAATCACTTTCCTTGTTGTTTTCCTTTGTATACTTTTTATTCTCTAAACATAATATTTCTCAAATGGTGCCCACACTACAATCTAACCACTAGGAGTAATAGAGCTTTGTTCAACTTGACCAAGACATATTTTATATAATGCATAATGCAAGAATCAGACAATGTTCACTAAGTTACAGTGTGTATGTAAGTAGTTTGAGAGAATATTATGGCACATTGTACAGGATTTAAGGTTTTAAGATTGTTGACATTTGCTCATTTAGCAATTAAATATAATCTATTTGAAGCATTATACAATCATTATTTTTATAGGACGTGGTGTGATCATCAGCAAATTAAAAAAGAAGAAATATTATTTACAATATCACCAACTTTGACTTGCGCTTTATTTGAAATAAAATCTGGAATCCATTGGTGTTTTCACCAACAGCTACTGAGTTATTAAGTTCTTTTTATTAGACACCGTCCAGTGCAGAAGAAAAGTCAAGAAAACAAAAATTAAAATGTTTACAGCCTTTAACTGTGCCCATGAATGAAAACCTTAGAAAGTAAAAGTTCAATATTATACATTTGTTTAATTCCAAACTGAAAAAATGTAATTAGTATATTATTATACTATTCATACATCAAAGCAATTTCTCAACAATCTTACAAATTATAGGAGTTAAAGACGCTTGACAACAGCTTTTCATTTCATCTTTGGGTTTTCCATTCCTTTTGTAAATATGTAGGCTTACAACATTTGAATCTTCCTATTGTTTTAGTAAAATACGTTTTTATACCTTTATACCTTTAATTCCTGATGATAGTCCACATAGGTTATATAGATATATGATAATGTTTTCTCTTTACTGTTAATTTTTTGTTTTTTTTGTTTTGTTAACAGTAATAATAAAAATCAACTTTATCAATTTAATATTGCAAAAGACATCAGAGTTCAGCACTTCATTTCGTCATTTTAGGTCGTCCCTTGTTTCAAAATCCATGACAAATCATCCCAGTCAGTAGTCAATCAACAGCAGCAGTTCTCATCCATTTATTATATTGTTGTTTAATTAAATGAATCAATTTTAATGTTTAAAGATGTATTGTCCCCCTGAAAAAATAATTCTTAAAAAAAAATTTTCCATTTCATTTTATTGTAACATAATAGTTATCCACATTGACCAAAAATTAGATTGAAAAAAAATGTATTACCTGAAAAAATGTAATTTAAAGCAAAAAATGGTCAAATTGGCTGCTAGCCAATGGATTTTTGGTTGAATTTAACCATTTATTTTGTCATTTTACAAGTGAAAACATTATTTTTTTTTTCGATTAACTTTATTAAAACTACAAAATAACATATTCTAAGTCTGATTGAATTAATTTTTCATGTTTTTGAGGGACAATACATCTTTAATAATTAGAAATACGACAATAAATCCAGTTTACATACACGCAGTGTACAATCAACAATTTTGTTCTGTATTCTAAATTTATTCATAATCTAAATCACATTCAAAAATACTGAATTATATTAATTTTAAAAGTATAAAAATATGGTTAAACTACAATTTAAAAAATAGCAAAGATAAATAAAATACACAATAATTATTATGTTTATTACTATAAGTATTGACCGATGATGATATGATCAAAGATATTATGTTGAAATGATGTACCTTTTCATTTCAGCAGGATATATGGGCAGAATATCAAACATCTGTATGCCTATAATAAAAAAAGGAAATAGTTAAACACTATAATAATGTTTAGGTATTGTATAATGCAAGTAACTTCAATCTTAGTAATGCTGAGTCAAATTGTCATGTTGTATGGTGGGACACAGTTATGTTTAAATATTTTATTGCATTTAAAAAAAAAGATATGTAGGATTGTTTTACTAAATTTATGTTTATGCCAGTTGTCAGAGTCAATTATTACCATACTCACTATATAAAAACTTATATTAAATGTTTAAAGATAAAGGCTTTATTGAATGAATGCTTTAATAATATAACATTTAATTAAATTTTGAAATATTTTCTGCATGAATTTGTTAGTGGATTTATCTATTCTTTGTATGGTGATTGTAATGTTTATAATGAATGGAAATAAACAAAGAAATATCTACTTTTATTTTCCTAGCAAAGCAAATGAATAGAACATTTCAAATGTATTGTCAGTAAGTTTTTCTACTACGGTATTGATAATGTTCAGTTTGTCTCATTTGTATCCTCCTTTTCGAGATTACTTTTGCAAACAAATACTGTTTTGAAATAGGCTTCTTTTTGGGATTTTACAGTATCTTGATCATATTGAAAAATCTCCTAAAAGATGTAGTGGGTAAAGTATTTTTCTTCAATTGTAGGTTGGGCCTATCTGTTACTTACCTTAGTTAATAGACATTTTCATGCTACTGTACTATAACATTGATCAGAAGATACACTGTACACAATCTGTAATACACGCAAAAAAGATGGGAAAACAATTGTGAGATTTAAATAGATGACATAATTAATAACACAGTAACACTAGCTCTGGTTCTACTATACTGCCAACCTATTAACTGTCCGAACTGTCTGGATAAGACTCGTTCATTCACAAAATAATAAAAAAAACAAAAATTTTAATAGTTCAATCTAGCAATCTAGATGTTTGTGATTTGAAGATTTCGGTCTTCAAAGTATAGTAGCGGTGGCAGTAGTAAAAGACCGTATTAAATAGTGACTAGGCCTAGTCACTTAGTCCGCCAGTGACCTGCAGAATAGGCAATATAGTTACGAGTAAAATAGTATGTTAGTCTGTATATATATTCATATTATATTAATAAATAATAAAAAAACAAACAAACAAGATAACTGAGGCTAGGCCTAGTTGTTTGTAGTAGGAAACATATCTACCTAATATGGAGCCCATGTCATTTGTATTCCTGTAAGCAGGGAGGTACCCTGCTGCTGTATGTAATGCACTTGTCAATTGTATGACCCACTATACGACCCCCGGGAGAGGTGCGTCATTTGTCCGATGTGCGTCATACCTTTGAATACCATGACACACCCGTGCGTCAAAAATGTGACTTACCTTTAGGTGACCATGACGCACCCATTTTGACGCACTGTGACCATGTTGTTTATGATATGGTGGGTGGTAAAGTGACGGACATTGACACACCTTGTTCATTGATGTGACGTACCATCTAGGTTTTTTGACGCACCCCTGCGTCAGTAATTATATGTAAATGACGCACCCATGACGCACCTCTCCCGGGGGTCGTATAGTGGGTCATACAATTGACTCTAGGCCTAGCCCTAGGCTAGTAGTAGTAGACCTAAGTAGGCCTATATAGTATAGAGGTAGCCTAACTAACAGGACTAGGCCCTAGGCCTAGATAGGCTAGAGAGACCCCTAGGCTAGGCTAGAGAGACTTAAATAATATACTAATTAGGCCTAGGTCGGTAGCCTAAACTCAAAGTCTGAAGAGAAAGCAAATTAGTATTACTTCTACTCGCGAAACAAACTACGTACGTACGTACGTACGTACGAGAGTACGCCAAAAAAATCACCTATTATGGACAACACAATGGATGGCGCACTACTCCAATAAAATCCCCTATTGTGGACAAAAAGTCACCTATTTTGGACAGCCAATTATGAAAGTCACCTATTATGGACAAACAACAGCGCCCTCTAGTCCCTATTGTGGACAGAAAGTAACCTATTATGGACAGAAAAGTAACCTATTGTGGACAGATTTCACCAACCCTATTGCTATTTTGTGTCACGTCTAAGTATATACAAAATAACACTATACTGTATACGTACTACATTCAGTGCAGAATAGGTGAAAAAAGTGACCAAAGTAATTGATGCTTTTGGACATGATGACGTCATCACAATTTTAAAAATGGTGAATCATGCGAAAGATAATTGATTGACCTAGACAATATAAAAAAATGGGGGGAAATGGAATACGGATAAGTAGAGATGCGCTCTATTAAATGTGATGAGCTATGACGAAAGAGAAAAAAATCCTCTATTTTATGTTCGAGTGGCCATACGATGACGTCACAATGTCCGGTTAGCCATATCGATGCATGATTCGATATCTACAACTCATCTACTTTCAGAATTTGTAATAAAAAATAAAATTCACAATGTAGTTTAGAATCTATGACTGTTTATACAAAGGCATAATTTTCAAGAATTTTTGACTTTTTTCATCAAAAACTCGCGCAAATTATCCAATTCCACGTGCTCGTATGACGTGATTTTAAGTCAAAATTGTTTAAAAGTTGGTAAAATTACTAGAAAAGGCTGGAAAAACATAAATAACGCGAAAAAAGTATGTTTTTAGCACTATGTGCGCACGCGCGCGCATAGTTTTTTTTTTGACATGCTTAAAATGATATGAAACGCATAGAAAGTTGATTAGAAATTGATTTTTCGCATTTTAAAATTTTAAACGAGCGTGCGCGCGTAACTTTCTGTGGAACATGCCATTTTCTCTCCATAGAAAGTTAGCGCATGATATAAATTAAACTTTTGCCAAGTTTCAATTTAAATGGTTTATTGGTTTTCGATCTAAATTAAATACGCCAAATTCATAAAATCGCGCGTAACTTACGCTGCGCAACTCAGACGGGACCAAAAACCTTATTACGACATCTTCAGATAGAGGTCAATCTTCTGATAAAGTTATACAATGTTATGTTGAGAAGATTTAGAGATACACGCGCAACAAAATTCTGGGAAAGAAAGAAGAACATAGAAAAAAAAAAAAAAAAAAAGATCCTGACAATAACTAGGGGTTATCCGCCAAGTGCGGATAACCAATATAACCAATTATCCGCCAAGTGCGGATAACCAATTATTATTATTATTTGTACTATACTTTTAGAATAGGGTGCTGTAAATGGGTCTCTCGCTTGAATACACTCTCTGAATTTTCCATTTGCATGTAAATCAGTTGGAAACAATGCATGGCTTACCCTTTACAATAGGCCAATTAGCTCGCTCTATGCACAAGAGTAGCCTACACCTAATCTAAAGTTGTACTAGACACTTGGGTCTTTATAGTGACTTTAGTACTGCGGACAAAATAAAGGTGAGTGGATATACTTGCTATAGTAGGCCGTTACAGTGCTACTTAAAATCACATTAGTGGTGATAGCAAAATCTCGGATTTGTTTAAAATTATTTATTTACCTTGATTGAAGGTTTGGCATTCTTAACGTGATCGGTTGATCGCGAAGTATTTCGTCCTCCGAAATTTATTGACTTTATTGTACTCGCGGTGCAATTTGTTAGTTGTTTATTGAATTTGGTTACTAATTTATTGAAGAATATAACAATAACATACCGGTGACGATTAAATCACGCAGTATTGTGGCATTTTATTTGGATACTCGCTGATTATCGTAGGTCTACCACTGGGAGTTGTACTGTGTATGTGAAGTAGTGGGCAGTTCACTTGTTGGGATACTAGGCGTGGCCGCTGTTGAGCTATATTAGGCCTACCACTAATTATAATCTTCTTTTTTTTATTGATAACATATTTTTCGTCCGTCAGTAAGATGTTTTCACCTTGATAAATTGTAGTTGACGTTGCGTAATGTATTGTAGCATTACCGATCTCCTTTCTTGCATCGGGTAAGATTTAGTGGTTATTATTAATCTGTATTGACGTCTTTTTTAAAATAATCTAATTCCTTTTATTGCAGGTTATTTAGTACAATTATGTCAGTGAAGAGTTATCTCTTAAAAAAAAATTATATTAACTTGTATTTTACTACCAACTCTACAGGGCACTTAGTATTTGGGACACTCCAAATGGTGGGGCCTGAGGGGGCGAAGCGAATTTTGTTAAATGACACTCCTCCCCACACACGTGGACTATTTAACCGTTATTTTGTTTTGCGTTCAAATCATTCAATGTGAACGTACGTCTAAGGGAATCCCTTTCGAAAATGTCCACAATTTGTTGAGGAAATTAAATATTAATCAATGTAAATAGGTGGAATAATTGATACAGATGAGTAGCCTACGTATCGGCTGGTAGTCCTAGAAAAAAAATAAACGGATGCTATAATGTAAACTACAGTACATGATACCATAGATATTATAGTGTAATATATTAATATTCACTGTAATCCTCTATGATGATGATACATTATACTTCATAGCCACACATAAATACTGTACTGTAATACTGTATATACGTTGGAATGCTATACCGTAAATCTTCTAATAGTAACCCACACTCTAATAGTAACCCTAGTTGAACCCACACATGTAAAAACGCCCACAAATGTGAAAACAACCGTCAAATGTGAAAACGCCCACAAATGTGAAAACAACCGTCAAATGTGAAAACGCCCACAAATGTGAAAACAACCGTCAAATGTGAAAACGCCCACAAATGTGAAAACAACCACAAATGTGAAAACGCATCACCCAAAAATGTGAAAACAACCATAAATGTAAACACGCATCACCCACAAATGTGAAAACGATCATCGCCCACAAGTGTGATAACGCCCACAATTGAGAGCACTTTTCGCCCACAAAATGTAAAAACAATTCAAATCAAATTTATTTCTTAATGTTAATGTATTTATACTGTATACATTGTATTGAGTTGTTTCAATAATTGTGTATTCATGAACGTCGTCGTTAACGCGTTGCAAGGTCGGACCCAGGGGTGTTGCCCTAGTGGCCCGGGCAACACCCTTAATTTCATACTAAATTTTGTTTCTGCCACTAAATTAAAATTGAGTCCCATTTCATCGTATACAATATCTATATAACGTTATAGAAGTCCAGTCTGGAAGAGAATATTTGTAAATTGGCAGAATGCAGTCACCAATAGGCCGGCCTACTATACCGCGCACAGATAAGTGTAGATAAGTTTCTGAGCATGCGCAGAATGAATTTCTGATTGGCTAGTTGCTTGTGGTGCGCGCGTCATGAGAGCAGGGAGATGTATCTCTCTCCTGATGAGGGGTACTAGTCCAGTTCCCTATGTATTTTCGTGTGCAGATCATGGGGAAAGTGTAAACATTGCGTTTTATGAATATTTGAAGCATGCTGGTTATAAAAACCCATGTTGTCAAATTTCTAAAATTCATCTTTGACCTCTGACCTCAATTTGAATATTTTGACCCAATGAAAACAAAATGGTCATATCTTTGCAACGCTTAGATTAAATGAACTAATTTTAGTGTCAAACTATTTGGAAGATGCATATTAATATTCGTTCTAATTGAAAAGTTTGTCCAAAAATGGCTGGAAGTATGATTTTTGGCATATTTGACCTTTGACCTACATATGATGTAACTCCGTAACTAACAGTTGGACAAACTTTAAATATGGCTCAAATTAATCTGAAGGTATATGTTTCTATTCAGTCTAATAAGAACTTTTTCAAGAAAATTACTTAAAATCTTGTTATTGACCTTTGACCTGTACTGGTAGTGCACATTCCTATAATCTCAAAAACTAATGGCCGTAAAAGATTTTTTTTGTGAAATTTTTCCAAAAATTTACATTTATATGTTGTATAATAACAACATTTTATAAAATGTAAAAAAATTATATTTATGATCACTAACTTTGTAATTTATTAACATCACTAGCGTTTGTTATAGTATTAAAATGTGTTATATTTGCTGATTTTAAGCACTTCACATAAATTTATCAGAATTATGTGTATTTGATATAAAGTTTTATTTTTCTGATATAAAGACAATTTAATTATCTATCAAATAAGACCATTTTCAAATTATTATGGCTAAAACTTAATTAGATACAGGTAAAAAAGTGTATTTTTACTTGTGTGAACAGCGCCCTCAATCTTAATTTTTTCCCTCAAAATACTATATTTTTATGTGGTTTCATAAACTTAGCTGGTTATAACTTTTTAAATGATTTGTTGTCAGTGACGTGTAACTTACATACCCCTTCTACCATATACTAAGTAAGTTTCTGAGATAAAATGAAAACAATATTTTGATAGCTTCATATTTTTTATGAGGTTATTACATGGTACACGCTAAAAAAGATTTTGATTTTGTGCTAAAATTCCATCTTTTTGGTCCAGTACAAACAATCTTGTAGAGACATTCTTACACAAACAGCATATTTTATTGGAAAGATAATCATAAAATCTATCCAATAAAATATAAATTTTGTGTAGTAATGTCTGCTAGACAGCTTTATTAAACCAAAAAGATGGACTTTTAGCACAAAATTAAACATATTTTTTGGCGTGTATTATGTAATAACTTCAACAAAAATATCAATAACTGTTAGTTACGGAGTTACATCATATGTAGGTCAAAGGTCAAATATGCCAAAAATCATACTTCCGGCCATTTTTGGACAAACTTTTCAATTAGAACGAATAGGAATATGCATCTTCCAAATAGTTAGACACTAAAATGATTTCATTTAATCTAAGCGTTGCAAAGATATGACCATTTTGTTTTCATTGGTTTAAAATATTCAAATTGAGGTCAGAGGTCAAAGATGAATTTTAGAAATTTGACAACATGGGTTTTTATAACCAGCATGCTTCAAATATTCATAAAACGCAATGTTTACACTTTCCCCATGATCTGCACACGAAGGCACTTTTTTTGACGTAGGGAACTGGACTATACGAAAGGAGGCCAACGCACACGGGAAAAACCCGTCATATGGGTCGTCGATTTGTTCATAATTATTGCGTTTTTCCATAATTTAAGGCCAAATCATAATTTTGCGTATAGTTTTGTTTTTTTCGTGTAGTACCCATTTTATCTTCTCCGGACCCGGAACTTGATAAACTAGTACCCTTACTGTGCAAATACTGTGCAAACTAGATAAACAACTAGTCATAAAGTAGTTACAGAGTTGCAGGGCATTTTATCATTGTTGAATGTTTTGATGTTAGCTTAATTGTTAAAATTGGTAAAAGAAGTAACGCTGGCGCCAACTAATTTAACGACCTCCACAGCCAAAATATTTCTTTGTAAAAAAAATATTTTAAATGGAACGCTACAAAAAATAATCCTCCGCTTAATCAGTTTGACGATATTTTCTGTTTTATTATAATAACAATTTTTTTTTAATCAGTGCATGAATACTTAATAACCAGACAAGAACGTATCTTTGTTACGCTTTACTATCAATCCATTTTCATATCACGCAATCCATTTTTCAACAAAATAGTAGTTTAATAATACAATTTTGATTGGGGATTAGTTACAGTGTTGACTTTGAATAAACCATTGCTAATTTACTGAAAATCCAAAATGAACTTGTGTTATAATACAAACAAAAGTATTCAATCAAAGAAGCGCTCTACTACACATGATAAATAGATTTCGGGGAACTTTGCGTAAAAAAATAGCTTAGGGCTTATATTCATTCCTTTTAAATATTAGGCACATTCTTTTGTTAGATTCCCTCACTTTTATTCCTTACAATTGTTACAATAATCTATATCAACGTTCATTGTCGATTTTGAGTATTTTACATATATAAAAAGTTAAAGTATTTAGAAAATAGACAGAGGTTATATTAAAATATACATCACTTAATATAGATTCACTATTGCCATTAGAACATCACAAAATAAAATATACTGTAACTCATATATTACCAGTAAATAAAACTAGTAAGGTAAAAACCATACTAGAACACTTAGTATTGTGTCGTAATAATATCTCGTGTTTTTAGCCTGTTATTATTTAACAATTATACATACACTATTTAAATTGCTGAAATAATATTTTTTACCTTTTCCCATTTGTTTTATGCTTTCCTCTCTTTTATACACTATATCACATTCTGAATAGAATTCCTTGTTTAAAAAATTTCCATAAATTAAAATATCTTTTATTTGTAACATCAGCCAGTATCTTTTGTTTATAAGCCGTGAAAGCAGCAAAGGTATATATAAAATCAGTAAGAATATTTCTTGTTCCAATTATTAGATTTTGAAAATACATGTTTATATGATTGGTACCTTTTAAAACAATCTCTATTTTTGTCCAAAAACCTTGAATAAATTTACAAGTAAAAAGCATATGCTCCTCATCTTGTACCTCTCCATATCTATCACATATATTAGTATCCTTCAGTTTCCAGATAAACAACCTTTTGTTTGTAGCTAAAATTCTATTTAAAAGTTTGTAATTAAAGTGTATTAGTTTTTATCTTTCATTTTAAAAACTTTAGATAACCAACATGACTTTCAATCAATATTCAAATTATCAAAATATTTTTTCCATTTTCTTTGACAAACCGGCGGTACAAAAATGTCCTCCACAAAACAGAGATAAATACTCTTTGTTGTAATGTCCTTATATCTATTCTTAACGATATTTTCTGTTTTATTATAATAACAATTTTTTATTTGATTATAGTTTTCCATTGTATAGGTATCGCTTTTAATAAGCATAACCAGTTTGCTTTGTACTTTAATTTGACCAATAATTCTTTTGAAGTTATGAATCTATTTTCTTTTATAATATCCTTCACTAAAATAATGCCACATTCAATCCAATGTTTATACAATAGTGATTGGTTTTTAAGTTGTATTAACTTATTGCCCCACAACTGTTCATTCATTATATCATGTGTCTACACTTCTTTTACAGCAATTATTATACTTTATGCATGCTTTCAACATACTTTCATAAAACATAGGCATTTTATATATAAAGTGGTTTTCATCTAACATGTTAAAAAGAATATTTTCTGAACATAAATTATTAATATAACATTTTGGAATAAATTTCCATTTTGCTTCATCTTCATGTAACAACCTTTTTAACCATTTGACATTAAGTGCTTTTTTATGTAATTTAAAATCTGGCATTTTAATTCCACCTTCATTTAGGTTTCCAATTAAGGTTTTCCTTTTTATTTTTTTATAATTTTTTACTCCATAAAATTTATAACTTTATATTATTTTTCATACAATTAATTTCCTGAAAATTTAAACCGTATTTACAGACTATGACCTTTTTTCTTTTTTTTTCTTCTGCGCTTTTCTCTTCACTTTCTGTGAGTTTCTTTCTTTTACCAGATGCAAAGTTTTGTATGGCTACAACCACAGCGTCTGCACTGGCTAAATCAGCTTTTTGTGTAGTCGCAAAAGTCTGTTATTGGTCGCATGCCCTTCACTGTTTTATTGCAGCTTCTTTCTCCTTTTTGCTCAACTGTCGACACTTGTTGCTTTTTTGCCTTTTTTGCCTTTTTTCTGTTGTTTCTTTTGTTTTTCCTTTTCTATGCAGTTGTCTATAAATATGGATTTTTAGGCCAAGTCAAAAAATAGACTTTCTTTAAAATTTGCACAGTAAGGGTACTACACGCATCGGAAATACAAAACTATACGCACAATTATGATTTGGCCTAAAAATTGGCCTTAGATTATGGAAAACCCCCGGAAAACGCAATAATTATGGACAAATCGATTATTAGCCTTCGCAATATGCCTATTGTCCGAAGAAGCTATCCATAATCGTATGTCATTCCTGCAACAAACACGGGCATACCGCCAAATATTGCGACAACAAAGCTTTTGATGATCAAAACGAGATAGAGAGAAAGAAGCAAAAAGTTACTACTATCACAAGTAGCGATAAAGAAAAAGATGAAAGTGAAGAAGAACAAGAAACCATTGTTGATGATAGTGACACAGAAAATGTAGGTAAAAAAGTTCCAACTAAAGAAGAATATGTGATCGAAGTGCTAACAGATTTGCTTAACAAACCGGCAAACCCAGAAAATGCATCAGATTCCTTGGAACTAGACGGAAAAGTTCAAGAAATTGTGGAAGAAGCCTACCAAAACGGGAATTTGAGTCAAGAGGATAAGACACCACAAGAATCACAAGAATTTCAAAAAACCAGACAAGAGAATGATCGTCATGAGAGACGGACGTGCTTAACTGAGCTCCCACTGACCACCGGTTCTAACTACTCTCAAATCTACAATCAATAATCAACTACGATAGATGGTAGGCCTACTTTAAAACCAAGTCATACCACATCGTTTACTTTATTATTATTATTGTTTTACTAAATTTTCCTTGGATTTTTGCTTGTTCTTATACCACACCTTAAATGATCATGGCCGATGCGGAAGTGTCCACTGGCGGGAAAAATAAATCGGACCAAGGTGTACGAAAAATTGAATTGAAATTGATAGAAGATGCCATCAAGACACATATTGATAAATCCACTGAAGGTAATTCTGATTTTATTATCAACTTCGCTAAACAAATTGCTAGTCTTGTGAAAGATGAGTTGGAAAAGCAATTAAAACAGGAACTAAAACGTTCCATTACTAATGACGTCATTGATAGCCTTAAATATGACCTAATGAGCTATAAGGAAAGGGTTGACGTACTCGAGCGGGAAGTTCGAGACATGAAAGATGCACAGGACGAAGCCGAACAATACAGCAGGAGAAATTGCCTGGTCATAATGGGCGTGGAAGAGAAGCAAGGGGAAAACACGGACACATTGGTAAGAAAACTATTCACTACTGACCTAAATGTACAGATAGACCCCAAGGATATCGACCGGAGCCATAGGCTCGGTCCACCAAAGAGGCCTGGCTGTAGAAAACCTAGGAGAATCATCGTAAAATTCTGTAGTTACAAAAAGCGCAACGAAGTCTACAAGGCTAAACGGAAACTAAAGGGGAAAAAGTCGGGTAATAACTATGTGTGTATATATGAAAACCTTACTGCTATCAGGTCTGGACTGCTCAAACACATAAAGAAGGACTATAATGATAAAACTACTGCTATTTGGACTCAAGACGGTAGAATTAACATTCTATCTAAGGACGATAGACGTTTCGTAGTTACTAAGAAATCAGATCTAAGCAAACTGAAATTGTAATTGTACTGTATTATTTATGTTTTCCATCAATATGTTGTAGTTATGAACCGGTGTATTCGGTTGCATTCTCTCATTGTCGGTACTTTAAGCGCTTGAAACAAGCGATCTACTTTTTAAAACCTGTATATATTGCCATTTTTATTGTAATATTTATCTTTACATTGTTATTGTTGTTTTTTTTTGTTTTTTTGTTTGACATGGTGCTGAGCACGCCATTAGACACTGACCATGATATTTTTAACAGCGCGGACGCCTATTGTTCTCATGTTGACACTGACAGGTATTACGAACCCTGTTACGTAACAAATCTTAGGAATGCCTATTGTCAAAACAACCTTTTGTCCATTCTTCACCTTAACACGCGGAGCCTCTCTAAACACCTAGATGAACTGTCAGATTTGCTGCTTGTTCTAGACTGTGATTTTGACATTATCGGCTGTTCTGAAACGTGGATAAATGATAATAACGCAACACTGGATGGGTATCGTCTTTATCGAAAAGATAGATCGGGTGGTGGTGTTTGTCTATTTATTAAAGATGAGTTTAATATCAAAATATGTGATGACATTTATATCAATGACGTTAATTCCCAATCCTTGTTCATTGAAATTGAAGGAAAAAATCAGAATACTGTCATTGGTGTCATCTATCGACCACCTGAACATAATTTTAGTGACTTTAACTCATCTCTTGAAACGATATTAGAACTCATTAATAGTGAAAATAAGACTTGTTACTTCATGGGTGATTTGAATATCGATATACTTAAACAAAGTTCACATAAACAGACCCATGAATTTATTGACACACTTACCTCAAATGCCTTTACACCACTAATTTTTAATCCCACTCGAATCACCAATACATCTAATAATCCGACCACCTCAATTATTACAAATGATACTTCAAATTCTATTAAAAGTGGAATAATCCTTTCGGACATTACTGATCATTTTCCTATTTTCACTTTTACTCATTATGAAAATAGACGAACAAAACATAATGTTCAACAAACGACAAAAGTTATAAACGACACAACACTAAATAATCTTCTTTCCTCGGTAAACAGAGAGAGTTGGAATGATATATTTATTTCAAATGATCCCAATGAAGGCTACAGCTTGCTTATTAACAAACTTATTTCACTTATTGATGATAATATTCCCACAAAAATTATTTCAAAACGACAAGTTAATCGGAAACCTTGGATTACTAATGGGATCATGAAGTCCATTAATAAAAAGAATTGTCTATATAAAAAACTGATCAAAAATCCAAGTGATAGCAATAGACAAAAATACACTAAATACAAAAACAAACTCACTCATTTAATTAGAATTAAATTAAACGCCAATATTACTCCAGTGCTCTCGGTGCGGCTAAAAATAACGTTAAGCAGACTTGGAATATTCTTGGTGAGGTTCTCAGCAGGGGCAAAAGGAAGAAAGCTGTTACCCCTGACACCGATGACGCTAAATCCACTGCTGATGGTTTCATTGATTATTTTACAAATATTGGGGCAACCCTGGCTAATAATATCCAGACTAGCAACATAAACTATCAGACATTTTTAAAAGGTAGTTTTACTAACTCCTTCTTTTTTTATCCTACCAGCCCAGAAGAAATTATACAACTTGTTAGAGGCATGCAAACCTCCCAACACTGAAGGTGTGGATGGTATAAATAGCAGGATCATTAAACATATTATTTACCCTCTTTCAATTCCGTTATTGTACATTTTTAACCTTTCGCTAGAAAAGGGTATTGTACCTGATATGACAAAGATAGCCAGGGTTGTTCCAATATATAAAGCCGGTGATAAAAATTTATTTTCAAACTACAGACCTATCTCCGTGCTTCCCACCCTATCTAAAATTCTTGAGCGTATTGTATACAATAGGCTATATAACTATGTACAGAAAGCTAAAATTATTCACCCTTCTCAATTCGGTTTTCAAAAACAAAGCTCCACATATATGGCTGTTCTCAAACTTATCGATAAGGTATTCGATGCCATTGATAAAGGAGAGTATGGTATCGGTATATTTGTGGATCTTAGCAAAGCATTTGATACGATTGATCACCTCATTTTACTTAAGAAACTTGATCATTACGGTGTCAGGGGTACAGCTTTAAATTGGTTTAAGAGCTATTTCTCCGGAAGACGCCAATATACTGTCTTTGAAAATGCTAAATCTGCAATTCGTAATATTGAATATGGTGTACCCCAAGGGTCTATACTTGGACCCCTCCTGTTCATACTTTACATCAATGATATCTTTAGTTGCTCTAAACTGTTATCCCTTATTTTATTTGCTGATGACACTAATATTTTCTTATCTCACAAAAACTTAAATACTCTGGTCGCTATTGCGAATACCGAAATTGATAAAATTAATGAATGGTTTAAATGTAACAAACTGTCATTAAATGTAAATAAAACTAATTTTATGATATTTCGAAGTATAAAAAAAAAAGTTGACATAGATCAAGTTAAGGTATTATTTGATGGTAAGGAAAGCAAAAGAGTAAATATAACTAAATTTCTTGGGGTTTATTTAGACGATCATGTTAATTTCAAAGAACACATTGACGTCGTATCAAAAAATGTATCTAAGTATATTGGCATACTATATAAAGTAAGACACTTTCTACCATTTAAAGCCTTACTTTCGATATATAGATCCCTTATAGAACCAATATTCAATTATTGCATTGTTGTATGGGGTTGCACGTACGAATCGTATTTATATGAAATCAAGCGTCTCCAAAGAAAAGCACTACGTGTTATCACCTTCACAAAGTTCAGAGACAGTGTATCGTCCGTCTTCCGTAGACATGGACTTCTTAAAATTCAAGACTTTATTTCTTATCAAATTGGTATTGTAATGTACTCCGTCACTCATGATCTAAATACTAGGCTGGTGTCTATCTTTGGAAAAGAATCGCACAAACACAATTATAACACTAGAGGTAAAACTAGACTAAAGTCAAAGAAAAGAAAACTTAAATGTACTAGTCTTAATGCTATATGTGTTGCTCCTGAAATATGGAACAGCATTGACACCACGCTTAAACAAACTTTCTCTTATTAACTTATATTAATTTATACTAAGCTAATGTCTATATTATATTATGCCATGATTACATGCATGCATATGTATGTATCATGTAACAGTTGTTGGCCTATGTGGGTTCATTTAACCTTTCTGCTTCTGTTTCGAACCTCATCTGGTATTTGGTTGTCCTGACAATAGTATTCCCTAACTTTCTCTCTCGCGCGTCCCATGTTATAATTTATGGTCTACTCGTCTATTTTATTTATTTATTTATTTATTTATTTATTAATGTAACTAGTTTTAGTGGGCCTCCTATCACAAGCCCTTTGGGGTTTCTTGGAGGTCCCTTTCATCGTTTAAAACATGTTTTACTCCTCACTTGTTTTTGTTTATGAGATGAATAAAGAGATTTATGTATGTTAAGAAAGTCTATTTTTTGACTTGGCCTAAAAATCCATATTTATAGACAACTGCTCTTAATATTTTGTGAACCAGATAATGCTGTTAAATCTTAAATTGAACTGTGATTCACTTTTAGTATCCTTATATAAATCTGTGGACACATTTAAAAGAAGCTAATTCCCGTGATTCTAATAGGCATGGGTGTCAATATTACCAACAAAAAAGTGAGCTTGTGTAAGGGATGGGGAACGGTCAGTTTGAGGGGTCAATGGTCAGTTACCTCAAATGTCATCATTTTTGGTCTTTCAAATAAAAGGAAATTTATTTTGTAATATTATGCTTCTGTAAAATGTTAATTTAAATTGAAAGACATTAGCAGCAGCACTGTTTATGCGATTTAAAGCTATTCAACTTTATAGTAGGCCTACTATATGTTATGTAGGGAAATGATGAATATACTATATTTTCTCCTGCTTGTACAATGAATATCATGGTTATCAAATTCTATACCTGTTCCAATATAATCAAATACATAACATAGATAAATATCAATGTTTGTTATACACATAAACATATTCGATTTTACAAGAGCCAATCCATCCCAATGCCCCAGACGCAATGTTTCCGGATCCACCGTTAGGTTGCGCTGTACACGACTAAAGCTTTTTCGGAACACACTCAATACTTTTTGTAGGGAGAAATCAGGTAATGACCTAAAATGCCCCAGATATGTATGTTGTAGCCAACATTTTGACATTGTATCGCATGGAACGCCTTAGAATTCAAAATCAGTAGGTGAGAGGATGCATTCCCCGTATGGGTAATGCATCCTCTCACCACCAGAATCATTCATCAACTACAGTCATCCTCCAAGCACGGGAACATAACACAAAAGTATGTACAACATCAAAACAGTTCAAGACATGTACCAGTATATTGAAATCTCTTCACCATGCCTTCAACAAACACTGCATGAAGCCAAATTAACTGTACCTGGTCATTTTGCTAACACCTTCATCTCTTAATTATTGTGCAGTGGCACAACATCTATACATGTACAGGTAGCCCCTTTCATCTGGCCAGACGCAGCACATGTCATCTATCTCTCATTCCGAAAAACTCTGGATATTTTATAGGAGCAGTGTAGACATTTTCAGTTCATCACCTCTCGTACAAATAGGTTCTATATTGCTGTATAGTATGCGTGTTAAGGTGCTTATTTGAGGCAAATCCTTGATGAACAATAATTCCCCTTTAAGTATAATTATTGAATATAATTTATTTGATTTCTTTGTATAAACAAAATGCACTTCTATATTAATAAATGAAAACACGTTTTGTTGGTAAACAATTTTAGAATTTAAGCACATTTTTGTGTCATAATTAATAGAAACATTTATTAGGCAACGTGATTTTTTGGCTGTCGGGTATAGGCCCTATATTACTCCTTTAGTCGTTACTTTCTCCAATGTTACCACAAAGAATTGGTGATTTTTTGTCAAGGTTAGGGTTAACTCTTCTACTAGGTAACCAAAAGGCAGTGGGGTTATTTGCCGCGAATCCAATTTATAGACACAATGCCGGTGGGCCTGTATGCCATATGTTTGAGTGCCGGGACTCATTCGAATCCACCATTCTACTACAGTTTAAATATATCATAGTTAACATATACTAGGCCTACTAATGTCTTTCAATTTAAATTTAAAAACTCTACTAGAACTTGCACTTGCACATGGTTTATTCATTGTACAAGCAGCAGAGGACAATATAGTATATTCATACATTTCCATACATAACATACAGTAGGCCTACTATAAAGTTGAATAGCTTTAAATCGCATAAACAGTGCTGCTAATGTCTTTCAATTTAAAATATTAAATATTAAACAGAAGCATAATATGACAAAATGCCACCTTCTGTGTTTAAAATTAAATTTCCTTTCATTTGAGACAAAACACGATGATTTGTTGACAGAATGGCCTTAAATTTGTCTAAACAGAGATGACCTGTTAAGAGCATTTGCATACATACGCTGGCCTATCGGTATCTGCAATTCCACAATGTGTAGGCCTACCCACCGTTTGCTACGTATTTATATTTAAATTAAAGATCTTTGCAAAATAACCTTGCGAGAGGGGTGCATGAACAAATATTGGTCTTGACGGCATACTTATAGAGTAAAATATGAATTGGATTTAAAATGACGTAGTCATTTATAGAACACAATAACATTATTATGTTCTACTTTCATTTATTTTTATGACGGTAACTTGTGAATAGACAAATAAATAATGTAAGTGGCACTTAACAGTACATTTTTTTAAATATGTAGATCAAGAGTGCAGAAATTTCGATATGTTTTCGAAGTCAAATTGTTTCGCCACACTGACAGGAATTTGCTGTTTCATGCTTATTTTGGTAAATACTATGTGTTATTGTGCTACTGTGTCCAGGGGATGAATTTGACTGCTGTATTTCTGAAGGGTTGCTTGTACCATTAAAATCACTGCTTAAGCTGCTAATTTTGCTGAAGCAAAGTCAGCTGCACACTAATCACCTGCTATTTTGCTAAAAGACTTCTACCTTTGAAATCATCATAATCTGCTAATTTTTTTTTTCTGAATTAAAACTCAGCTGCAATGTACGCTAATCAACTGCTATTTTGCAAAATCACGGTTTTATAGTCTGTGTATTATACAGTATTCCAGAATTTGTAATTAAGTTATGTACCTTTTGGTACAATATATTATTTTTAATTATCTATCAACTACCAACCTAAACTACCAACCCTCTAAATAACCTCTCAACAATCTACAGATCTTAAGAATCTATCTTTATTCAACCAAAAAATTAACCTAACCATAAAAATAATCTCTCAACTAAACCTAACCCTCTTAATAATCTTCTCAATAAACTGAACATAAAGGCCCTGTCACATCTTGACGATTTAGACAGCAAGTCCGAAAAGTTTCAACATTGTTCTAAAACGCTGGGATTTTCCATTTTGTACATGTACATGACGTATTCATAACGAGTTGGACGTGTATATAACGTACAAGGAACGTGTACAGAACGTTGTGATACATTATGGTTAACCTACACCAACAATGTTTATGTTCTAACGTAGGCCTATTAATAGCGTTTGCAACGTACCATGCAGAACGGTAGATTTACTTACGCATAACGAGGGTGACCAACCGCGTGTCCAGAAATGTTAATGTAGTTTGTTTGTTGATGTAAGTTGTCTGTTGTCATTGATCATAGGTAATTCATTGTATATATTTTATGATTTTCCAAATCACTTCAAATCAAATTAACTGATTCATTCTCCTCCCCCTCTACCATCCTTATTGACCTCCGCCAAGGAGGTATATGTAGTCGATCGCGTGTGTTTGTTACTTGGCCAAATTGAAAATTGGCCAAGTATGTTGATTGGTGCGGTTTGTGTGTTTGTTTGTTTGTCATCACTCTAGCGCTCACAATTTTGATTCGAATGACTCCAAATTACTGCCATACATGTCGGCTGATGCAAGGACGACACTGCCCAATATTGGTTAAAATCCGGACCACAGTCCCAATTCTGGACCACTTTTTAGAATTATTGTTAGACCTGCTAGTGTTAAAAAGATAGGACAGAATTTTTCAAAAGCCGGCGAGCAGTCTTAAAGCAACAAGTAGTTCTCGAGAACTACTTGTCCAAAAAACTTCATTTTTGTACAATAGACAAGAGTTATAATTGTGATTTGTAATTTTAAAACATAATTTGATTTAATGTACACCTTTTTTGATGCGAGTAGTTTAAAAAACCTATTTCTTTTCAAATTCACTCGTTTGATTTTCGCGTTGCTGTTCTATTGTTAGTCAACTGAAGCTATTGTTAATTGAAAGGATTGTTACATAACCATTACAACAAACTTGGATACACATGCTTGTAGTGAAATTAGCCTAAATCACATACAGCATCACATCACACAAATATATATATATATTTTTTCCCGGAGAAATCTTATGTAGGAGAATTTTACAGTAGGCGGAGGTATGCACTCTCGGATTGGCTTTCTAGTTAGTTACTGGGGTTATCAATTATACGTAGATTTTCGTTTTCTTACCCACGCCTAAACGTTTTCCATACGGTAGCGATAAGTTAGAAACATGTTCTTTACGGTAGACGGTAGTTCGGAACACGTCAGACACGCCTGCATGCGTTAATATAAGTTGGAAATAAGTTTGAGACACATTAATAATGAGTTAAAAACATGTTAATCATAAATTCAGAACACGTTTTTCGTTCGCTGGAATATTATCATGGAGTAACATACAACGAACGTGTGTCAGCACTTTTAGACTTACTCATAACGTATATCCGGAACGTATGAATCATTCGTCGAGAAATGTTGTGCATGCACGTAAGTCAGCGTATTCCTATGATTTGTCATACGTCGGAGATACTAAATCGTCAAGGTGTGACCTCATTCAATTATTAAATTAACCTCTTTAAAAGATATTAACTGCTAACCCTCTAAATAGTCTCTACACTATCATTTAACTGAACATTTAAAGCACTTCTTTTTAACCAACCTGCTTACATCCGTCAATTAATCACCATTTATTATGTTCCTGGACGGACTCTTAGATCATCTGATGATTTCTTTCTCTCTGTTCCACGCATAGCTACTAAACCCTTGTCATAGATCGTTTTCATTTGCAGCACCCACACTCTGGAATTCACTCCCCGCATAAATTAAACACTGCTCTTCTGTTGCCTTATTTAAAAAATTGCTCAAAACTTATTTTTTCGACCACTAACATGCATAGCGCCATTGATTTTGTACCTCGGTCTTTGAATTGGCGCTTTATAAATTTTGATATAATAATAATAATAACTGAACCTCTCTGACAACCCTTAGTAGTTCCACTAGCAGGTTGCAGCACAAAATACCAACGCACTATATTAATAAAAATATTCTTTAAACAATAATTAGATTTGGAAAGTACCAGTGTATGGACCTACTAGTACTGCATACAATCGACCGAAGTTCCGAGACAAAGTAAGTATAATACTAAAACTAACTAAAAACTAAAATTAGAAGATATGGATGGCGCCTATGGTCAAACTTTGTTTTGACACCAAAACTGTTTACATATCCTTACTTACCGGTTGTCAACATGATAATTATTATTAACATATTTTTTTTTTTTAAAATAGCCAAATTGGGTTGAAGCACACTGGGGAGTATGTTGTTCCTCACGGCACAACAATTCGGAACTATCCATATCTGAAGTATTTCAACCTTAATACCTATTAATCTTGTACCATTTTATCAGTCAATTTCAGTTTCTCCTACTGAGAAAACGGTAACAGGGGCATTAAAAAGCAGAAACCAAACGGTAACAGAGGCATTAATAAGCAAAAACCAAACGCATAAGCCAGAAGCACAAAATAATTACGAAGGAATGATCGATGTAAAGAATACAGTTTATCGTTTAAAGAACCCAGACATACCTGTCAAAGTTGGTGATTTCTTCAGTTTAATCATACAGACTCGCGATAGATTTGGTCGAAATTGTACAAGAGGAGGTGATTTTTTCTATACAACGATCAATTCAAAAACAAAGACTAAGAACAACAATGCGGCAGGAAAAATTACAGACTTCAAAAATGGTACATATGAAGTGTTGTTTTTCGCTGGTTGGCCGGGTGTCATTGGTATAAGCATTATACTTGTACATCCATCTGAAGCGGTAGATTTTATTGAAGAGAAAATATGGCCTATGGAAAAAAGGATAACGTGGAAAGGATATTTCGAAAGAAAAAGTACAGAAGTGACAGACTGCAGTTTCAGTAAAACTACATTGCTTAATAAGTGTAACTACAGTCATCCACTAGCTTTGGGAGAAACTGCATTTTATTGCGATAAACCAAACGTGTCTTCGTGCGATAGTTTAAGCTGGCTTAAATCAGACGGATCTCATGTCACTGGACTCTTCTCCAAGATATACTCATCTTATCAGTTGCCTTTCATGTAAGTATAACACACTTGTTAACCAGATGACATATTTCTCTCTCTTGGCATCTCTCGCTCCCTCCTTTGCCTCTTTTTCTCTCTTTTTCTCTTTCTTTCTCTCTCCTCCTCCCCTTCTCTCACTTTCTCTCTATTTATCTCTCTTTATCTCCTTCTATAATTGTCTCTCTCTTTCTCGCACTTTCTGTTTCTTTCTGCTCCTTTCCATTTTTGTTTTTTTTTTTCGCTCGTTCGTTTCTCTTTTAGTTTTAACGTTTTGTTTCCTTTTCGTTTTTTTTTCTTTTTCGTTTTCTTTCCGTTTTCGTTTATTTTCTTTTTTTAGCTTACGTTCCTTTCCCTTTTCCGTTTTCTTTCCTGTTTTATTTTTCTTTCTTTTTCTTTCTTTTACTTTTCTTTTTCATTTTCCTTAACTGTTTTTCTTTATAGATTAATTATTATCGTGTTAGTTATTATTCTTTGTATTAGGTCTAAATGGTTTGAAAACATCCCTTTAACGAAAAGGTGAAAATGTAATTTTATTTGAAACTGTACAAATTCATATTTCTTTTAAAATAGGAATGTTGCCTATGCACGTTTGCTTGGCGGTATACAATTACTCAAAATCAGCCAAGAAGGTAACGACATGTTCACAGTTTTTTTATTTTAACAAGGTGGAAGAGTATAGAAACTTTATTTCTGGAATTAAATTGTCTAGTAGCATACCTAAATTGAATAAATACTGATTTTAGCATTATGAATTCCATGTGCTCTTTTCCCATAGTTTTACCTATAAATATAAATTATGTTATCACAATGAAATTATTAGTAGATTTATATGGTTAGGCCTACATCTAAAATGACCATATTTATTACCACCTTACGGCAAAATATAGAGTAGGAATTCTTTTTATCCAAATTCTATTTTCAATTTTAATCAACATGTTGTACGGCGGTAATTTTTATTACTTAACTCATAATTCTATATTTTTTTTACATAACTGTTTATATGATCTGTATTTTAAGTGTTTTTAATGTGACAATGCCAACCGGGAAAGAAAATGTCAAATACAATTATTGGAATAAATATATATCTTATCTTATATATCTTATAGGAAATTCGACATTTATGAGCAACCTGACATTACCGGAATGCAAGAAAGATTTACCCAGACCTCTCAACGATGGGTTCTGGACAAATAACGTATGGACCTCATTACAATGTAAGACAAAGCAATGGACAAAACAAGAAATTATTAAATGCATGAAAGGAAGACACATGATCTTAATGGGCGATTCTACAACACGACAATGGGTAGAATATCTGTTGCCAATGCTGGACATTGCCAAGAGCAAAAATACTTCAAGACCTAATACTAAGCACATTCGACATCATAGTGATATCTTGACATTGGATTACTATTTCCATCCGTATGCTATCGGTAGACGTATTCAAGTCTACCGTGATGGTACTTGGGAGTACGAAGTGTTAGATAACCTTAATTCAAGTACTTGCAATTATGTAATTGTCGTGAGCCCATGGGCTCATTATACCCAATGGAAAAAAGAAAGTCTATTCGTCCGGTTGCATCTATTGCGGGAAACACTTATACGATTTATGAAACGCTGTCCAAACTCGCAAGTACTAATGAAAACTCCACACCCTCGCAGGCACAAGGACAAGATTTCCCTAATGTATTCTAGTGACAGGCTATTATATGATATTTACGAGCAATATTACAGCATGTTCTGGGGTTTAGGTATTCATATGATAGATATATGGGATATGAACCAGTCATATCCTACATCAAATGTTATACACATGCCGGGACCTGTTATATATCAAGAACTATTTTTAATGTTTTCGCATATTTGTAAAGTGTGAACTGAAAATATATTATCGATGTTTTTTCCGTCACAAACAATTTAGAAACAAAAACGAGACACAAAATAGATTGATTTTCACTACACCATACAGCCTAATATTTATTTTCACTCCCATTAGTTGCCGTTGTATTTTCGTAGCTACAATTTTTCCGATTTTCAAACTGATAAAAAAACATAAATCTCAAAACGTTTTAGTAGCAAATGTATAATATAATTATTATATAATTATTATTGACAATTAAAATTAAAGTTTAGCTCAAATATTTATTATCAAAATTTAAACTTACACTTTTAGACATCCAAAACTCATCAAATTACTTAACAGCTTGAAAATAAAATGAAATTTTAAATATCACCTAAAACAAACACTAGAACATTTATACTTGGCTGTTCTATTTTGTACAGTTTGTACTCTTTTTAGAAAGCTCGAGCCACAAGTACCCCAGATTACACTACAATAAGTTAAATGTTGAATAATAATAATAATAGAATTTGCAATATTTCTTAATATATTATTTTTAAAAATGTGTCTACATCGTTTAAGCATACCTAAACCTTTTAGAGCCTTCGCACGAGTATATTCAATATGGTATTTCCATTCTTAGCGTTTCATCAATGTTTACACCAAGATGTTTATGTGGACAGAACGTTATCTGTTTTCAATTTTGGAGAGTTTCTGACTTGATCCTATTAGCATAAATTCTGATTTTAAGATGTTAAGACTTAGTTTGTTATTCTTCAGCCAATCATAAATGTGTTTAAGCTCATAGTTCATTGTTTGATAAATTTCATTTTCATTTTCTGATGCATAATATACAATAGTGTCGTCTGCATACATACTAAGTTGGGGCATTTGATGACCGTACGTTCAGATAACATATCATTGACATTTGTGAATTGGGATCTTTCAGAAAGGTAGCTTTTAAACCACTGTATTGTATAATTACTAAGTCCATATAATCTTAATTTACTCAAAAATATGTGATGGTTTACCGTATCAAATGCTTTTTTGAAATCAAGCATGCATAGACCGACCATCCTGCCCTCATCGATTTTACTGTACCAATTTTCAGTAATGTTGGCAAGTGCTGTAGATGTAGAGTACGATGGACGAAAACCAGATTGATTTACATATATTAGGTTATTAATATTTAAATATGTATATAGTTGATCAAATTGAAATTGAAATTACTGGTAGTATAGAAATAGGACGATAGTGTAATATATTCATATTAGCAATTTAACGACTGGATTGGAGACTAATAAAGGAGTTCTACTAGATGACTGAACATTAGCACATGATTTCTTATTGAAATACATTCCCAGAGCAAAATATATAACAGATATTTACTTGGGTTCGAGTTATCACCTTTCTTAAATATGGGTTTTACCTTTGCAGTTTTCCAATTTGTAGGAAAACAGCATGTAGTAAACGAATGATTTATAATATGCGTAATAATTGGGGAAATCGTTTGAGCAGCTATTTTATAAATATATGGGGGTAAGTTGTCAAACCCAGTAGCTTTATTTGTTGGAAGATTGCTCAGATAGCTAAAGACCCATTCACATGACACGAGTTCAAAATTGAATACCTTGTCTGTGAAGGGTTCTCTTCCATCATAATCAATTTTACTTTTGGGTTTATCTATTCCTGCTACAAGACTGGGACCTACGTTTGAAAAAAAATTGATTTTTTATATCATCCGTTGATTTTATAGTATCATTACAAAAATGATGTGTGACTATTCGTATTTGATAGTATGATATGTCTTATTACATTCCATGTTTTTTTAACATCGTTTTTATTTTCGTTTATTTTGTTTTTAACAAATTATTAATTTGTTGCATGCATTTCGACATTTACGGTTTTTTTTCCAAAATGTTTGATCATTAGAAATATTACATATTTTTTTTAATTTATCTCGTTCTCGCATCTTTTTAATAATATCTTTACCAAGCCAAGGAGCCGTTTACTTTCTTATTCTATGTTTTTTCATAGGAGCATGTTTATCAATTACATTTATAAGGTGATTTTCAAGTAGTTGAGAACTTTCGTCCACATTTCCACTATTTATAATTTCATTCCAATTTATATTTTGGAGATCAGAGATAAAGTCATTTTCATTAAATCTTTTAAAATTTCGAACAAATTTGTACTTGTGTTTCTGTTTATTTACCGTGTCATGGTTTATTCGTTTTCCCAATATAGCGTATATCATGGAGTGGTCACTGAGACCAGCATGTATAACGCCAGATTGTGAAACCTTTGAAACGTTGGTAAAGAACATTACATCAATAAGCGTTGAACTATTGGTTATACGAGTAGGTTCATGTATGACGGGCTCAAGTTGAAAGTTCGTAGTAATTTCATTTATTCTTTTGGTGTAACAATGTGGTTCGATAGATAGGAGGTCGCAATTTAGATCCCCCATCAACATGAACTCTTTCTTTTCTAATTCAATTTTACGTAAAATATTTTGTAGGTGGTCAAAAAGACAAGTAGTTGAATTTGGTGGTCGATACCATAATATTATTACAAGGGGTTTACATTTATTGCGCATAATTTCAACAGATATAAGTTCAAGTTCAGCACACATTAGGTCATTCCTTATTCTATGTACGGTATTTTGATTTACGTAAATCGCAACACCACCCCGTGTTTTGTTTTGACGATCACGCCTGTATATTACATAATCATCAACCTGGAATTCCTGATCATTGAAGGTGTTATTTAAAAACGTTTCACTTAAACCAAAAACATCGACATTACTTTCATTTCAAATATGTTGCATCTCATCAAAATGCATTGGTAGACCACGAATATTTGCATGGGCTTTAATAAAAAACATCATTATCAATATTATTTACGTTTATGTTTCCTATATCAATATCATTTTCATTTTCTATAAAGTTTATTTCAAAGTTATTTTAAAAGGTATTCGTGATCTCACCGTCAAGATGATGATTTGCATCGTTATAAGTAAATCAATTTGGATTAAAATAATATTTATCATCATAAAAATCTAAATCTAACAAATTTACATTATTTACACAGTATCTTGCCTTATGTCCCATTTGTCCACATGATCTACATACCAGGCCTTCATTGTAGTAACATTCATTAGCGCGGTGATTTGACAGTCCACACTTCCAGCAAGTTTTATTTGTCGAGTTTTTGTTTTGATGTCGTCCATTGTTTCTTAGTTGATGTGCATTCCTTACTGACATGTGCGTGTTGTTTCTGTTTGTCGCTGTCTTTCTTGATTTCTATGTGCATTGCTGTGTTTGTTTTTCATCTGTCGCCATGCCAGCTTCTTTTCCAAGTCAAGATCTATGGAAGGGATGGAAAATCGGAATTTTTTTTTTAGTTCATCCGTTATACCATTTATAGTAGCGCCTCATTTCACAATTACATCGGTGTGTGATGATGAACAATTTTCAAAATCACGAAGAATGGAGTCACCAATAATCAAAGATTTACATTCATCATTTGATTCGGTTTCTACTGTATTTGGTTTTGAAATTTCAATGGTGAGGTCGCTTACGCTTAATATTCATTTCTCTCAGTTTTGTCTTTAGTTTCTTGTTTTCCTCTTCTAGTATGTTTTGTGGTTTTTTTTTCATTTTTCCTTGTTCCTTATTCATTTCGTTTATTGTTGATCACTAAGGTTCTTTATGATGTAGGGGAGTTCATGTTTACAGCTATCACACGTCCATTTTGATTTTTTAGCTGGCTTCTTTTTTAATTAAGATAAGATAAGATAAATCTTTATTGTCATGAACACAACAAGGCGAACATGAAATTGGTTTTCCTTGATGCTTAAAAACACATACAATATATAAAACATTAAAAATATCAATACAATACATTAAAACTATATACAGCAGTAAACAAGTAAACAAACTATCTTTGGAATGTTGTGTTGGAATAGAGTTGTGGACAAATGATTTCCTACATCGAGTGGTATTGCACATTAAAGGACGAATTCTACCTGATTTATTAACAACATATTTATCATTCAATGGGTGTGAGTTATCTTCCATTATTTTCTTAACTTGGCTAATAACATCGCGCCTGTAAACTGCGTCGATAACATTGACATTCCTTCCTAGCAGTTTTCATAGTACGGTCAAGTTTCTTTTTATCATTAGCACTCAGACTATTGTACCAAACAACACAGTTGAAAGTTACAACACTAAGAATAACACTCTGGTGAAACATAAAAAGTACATCATTATTCACTCTGAAAGAGTTCAGCTTTCTGAGAAGGTACAGCCGTTGATTAGATTTTTTATCACTATTTACAGTATTTGCATTCCAATTTAATTCACAATCTACCGTTGTTCCTAAATATTTATGTTCTTTTACAGTGTCTATCTTTTGGTCGTTTAATACAATATTATCAATAACACTTTTCTTCTTTCTGAAATCAAAAATTAATTCTTTGGTCTTATCCGCGTTTAATATAAGAAAATATTTCTTACACCACGACTCAAACAACTTAAGTGTATTTCTATACTCATCTTCCCAGTTATGCTGAATTATACCCGTAACAACAGAATCATCTGCATACTTAACTATACTAACATTATTACTTTCAATTTTGAAGTCATTTGTGTAAAGAGAGAAAAGAACAGGAGAAAGAACACATCCCTGAGGGACACCAGTGTTAGTGAAAAGAGTACTAGAAGAATGTTCTGGTCTCAAGACCAGAATAAACAGCGTCAAGAAGAGTTAAGACTGCATCACTAACCCCTTTCTTACTCTTATACGCAAACTGACACGGATCACGTAACTCATTACATTTATTTAGCAGAAAATGTTTAACAATGGATTCTATAGACTCTTCATTATGACGGATCTATAGTCATTGTTAATACTTGGTTTAGGTTTTTTAGGTAGTGGTGTTATTGAAGATTTTTCCATATCACAGGTATAGTATGCGAATGAAGTGACCAATTAAATAATTTATGAAAGACATAACTTATTTCACTCGAACATTTTTTGATAAGCTTCGCAGAGACACCATTAGGTCCTGTAGCTTTACCAGATTTTACATTCTTAAAACAATTCCTAATTGTATTAATGTCTAATTCTAAATCACACATATTTAAATTATTTTTAATTCCTTGAATCACGTTATCTTTGTAATCAATAAAACAATTAGAGTCAAAACGAGTATAAAAAGTGTTCAAATCATTGAAGTCCAAATTCGAGTCCAACTTATTTACTTTCTTTCCAATTCCTGTTATAGATTTCAAGCCTTTCCATGTTGATTTAGCATTTTTCTGTTTAAAACTTTCTTCTATTTTCTTCCCATACTTTTCTTTCACTTCCTTTATTTCATATTTCATATATAATTTCAGGCAAGCAATATGATAATCTCTGGAACAGAAATCACATCCAACAACAGTACCAGTATCTCTTGTGCAGTACGTGTGTATCTCCTATTTACTGCCTCCCAAATTGAAAATGTTTAATTATAAATCTATTAAAAAAATTGCATACTTTAATTCTTTTTACACATAATTGTTCTGTATATTTATATACTAATAGGCTAAATAAGTTAATAGCGCAAGCAAGCTCTCAATGCGCTGCACATTATTATTTTGTACCAAACACGTATGGAAACATACTCCCATAATAATGCAGTTAGAAAATAGAGTGTCCTACTAGGTACTGAATCAGAATAAAAAAGAAAAATGTTTGAAAACTATTGCATTTTGTTTTGGGTTACCCCCTTTTTTATAGTTTGCCTGGATCGTATTACTTTTAATCGGAATTGCAGTCAACCAACGAAGAATTGTATCTTGTATATACACTACTATATATAAACTCATCAGGCAAAGAACATTAATTCTAAACCGCCCGGTGATATACTGAAATTTAATTAATTAATTTGAAACGATAAAGATGAGGAAATCTGTGAGAATGAGAAAAAGTCGCCCCAACCGAGACTCGAACTCGGACCGCCTGCTTGATATGCAGATGTCCTAACCATTAGACCACTGGGGCTTTCATGGTATTGTTCGAACTCGATTGGATAGCGACTCTTTAACATTCTCGGCGTGGTACGGCGGAACAGCACTAGTCCTCAGTTGTACGCACGCGCACCAGAGATCAAATTGATACGCCCTCATCTTACAGTATTTTTATTCACGAGGCGGGATCTCCGAAGAGATACTTTTATATATATAAACTCATCAGGCAAAGAACATTAATTCTAAACCGCCCGGTGATATACTGAAATTTAATTAATTAATTTGAAACGATAAAGATGAGGAAATCTGTGAGAATGAGAAAAAGTCGCCCCAACCGAGACTCGAACTCGGACCGCCTGCTTGATATGCAGATGTCCTAACCATTAGACCACTGGGGCTTTCATGGTATTGTTCGAACTCGATTGGATAGCGACTCTTTAACATTCTCGGCGTGGTACGGCGGAACAGCACTAGTCCTCAGTTGTACGCACGCGCACCAGAGATCAAATTGATACGCCCTCATCTTACAGTATTTTTATTCACGAGGCGGGATCTCCGAAGAGATACTTTTATATATATAAACTCATCAGGCAAAGAACATTAATTCTAAACCGCCCGGTGATATACTGAAATTTAATTAATTAATTTGAAACGATAAAGATGAGGAAATCTGTGAGAATGAGAAAAAGTCGCCCCAACCGAGACTCGAACTCGGACCGCCTGCTTGATATGCAGATGTCCTAACCATTAGACCACTGGGGCTTTCATGGTATTGTTCGAACTCGATTGGATAGCGACTCTTTAACATTCTCGGCGTGGTACGGCGGAACAGCACTAGTCCTCAGTTGTACGCACGCGCACCAGAGATCAAATTGATACGCCCTCATCTTACAGTATTTTTATTCACGAGGCGGGATCTCCGAAGAGATACTTTTATATATATAAACTCATTGGCAATAATATATATACTCATATATACACTACTATATATATATATATATAGGAATTAAGTGTGCAATTGCACATGTTGATATTTACACTTAAGTAATTGCTGTTATATATAATAATTCAGGTTTATTTACAGAAATTTCAAATTCAATTTTTGCTTTTTAAACAAGATTAATGTTATGTATTAAAGGATGCCAATATTATTAGTCTACTTTTATTACTTTTATTGGAAGGACATATTATTGCCAAAAGGCATGGACGCCACATATGGCAAATTACACAAACAAAATGCGACAGATGCATTGATTGTTGAAATCAATAAACCATCGTTGTGAATCTGATCACTTAACCGTTACTAATTGTGTATGGTAGGCTTTTACTCCGTGGGTAGGCTGATTATGCTGCAAAGGCTATAAAATGGTGTTTCGCTTTTAAATTTAAATCTGTGTTTCGAACCAACCAAAGTTTCTTATATTTTTAGGCATATCTTGGAGACTCTCTCGTGAGACAATAATAGAGAGACGACGTTGTAATTTACGTAAGGTAGGTATACTCATTTAGTAATGATATTTTTGATTTGATTTGCGGATCAATTGCCAATTTTGCTCGTGTTACAGTACATTGAATTACAAGCAAAGCATCCTGTCGTTTAAAATAGGCCTATACCATGAAAAAACGTTCACAAACACATGTAAGATGTACTGTAATAATTACATTTTATATATTTCTTCACTATCGTACAGTAGATATCTACATTTTATTAAAAAATACACTTATTTTCTCATAATTATATTACCAAATGTCTACTTTGCAATATTAATTAGTCCGGTTACTCATGTATGAACATAGGGGCTCCGTAGGATTTTAATGCCCAAAGTGAGATTTCACTTGATTTCACCTTATTATGGAGCAAGGATACCAAAAATGCTAGGCAACAAATTTCTACGATGCCCGAAACCATGGAAACAGCACCATTTCAAAATGGCGCCAAAATTAGCCATACCTCCATTGGTCTATTGACAAGATATTGGTATCAACATACTCGGTCTCAAGTTTCTCAGACTTTACATATTTATATTTATTGTAATGCAATACTTTTTTGTTAAAAAATGTGCAGAAGTAAAGTTTTACATTGAGAAGAGCTATTGAGGATTTGCATTCAGTTTTCTCTGGCCATATCTCCATAACCCTTTTTTTCAAAATACTCGGAATATAATTATATATTTATATTCTTTGTAATAGAACATTTTGACGAAATGTAACTTTAGATGTTTTTGTCCTACTCTGACGTAATTTGTACTTTGATTAAGTACATTAAGAATACTTACGTAGAATACTGAAAATGTTATATTTTAAGGTTCTAATTGCCGCTCTTTTCAATGTTAAGATATCTTCTAACGTTATTGTGAATGTTAATCGAACGTTAGATGACTGTTTAATTTAAAAAGTGTTTTCTAATAGTTACTTTTACATTTGATTGTGACTGTCCTTTTAACGTTCGATAAACGTTATTAAAAATACGATAGATAAAGGTTTTAGAAATATTTATGTATTTTAACGTTACTATACAACGTTATTCTAACATGAACGTTGTTAAAAAGGTTCACTGGAAGTTACTTTTTGAACGTTATTCTAAATTTCCTTCTAATGTTCGATAAACCTTATTAAAAACATTCTGGTTAAGTTAGTATTTAAACATTATTGTGAACGTTCTTTCAATGTTAGATAAAGGTTTTAGAAATAGTTATGTAACATTATATTTAAATGTTATTATGAAAGTTAATCTAACATTAGATGAACGTTGTTAAAAAGGTTCACTGAAAGTTACTTTTAAACGTTATTCTGAATGTCCTTCTAATGTTTGATAAACGTTATTTTTTGTTCTTTTTGCTGGGAAATAGCCAGGTGTTTTATATACAACACTGAAAGTTTTTAATTAATATTAATTTACACATTACTATTATACTGCATTTGGGTTCATGATTGACATTTTTATCACATCTTATATAATCTAATGAATTTTAAAAAGAAAAATATATATTAAAACTACAAAATTGTGCATGCTCAGGGAATTATTGATTTTCAGAACTAGTGAACGGAAGTTACTAATAATAATATATGCGTACCGGTGTTCATGCGTGTTATACAATTGTTGTTCTAGTGAAGAATTTTATCGAAGTACAATAAATGTAGGCCTATACATTAATTAATGAATATTACACAAAGCGTTTAAAACATCTCATTGAGTTTACTGACTTTTAATTAATTAAGCATTTAAAACATAATCATCTAATAAAATAACGTAACAAACTACAGTAAAATGTCTAACGGTAACCATGCCAATTTATACTTAAAATATACAAAGATGTATTTTGTTATCACAAAAAATATACTTGCTTTACTCTTTTACTCTAACGTTCTATAAACGATAGATAAGCTGGGTGACCAAGCAACTGAACCAAGCACTACATTTGCCATCTATGACCACGTGATAATGTATTGCCGGCAGTAGTTGATTTTTTAGTTTTTTTCCAAGAAGAACAAGCATTAGGAAATAAAATGGAATTTGCCAAAAAAAAGCATAAAGAATCAACCTCATTAACTCAATAATTACTCTGATGGTATTGATGTAACATGTTTTAGTTCTCTTTTGGAGCTCCAGTTTCTTCTTCTTTCTTCTTCTTCAGTTTCAGGAAAATCTATTGGAATAGATAATTTTAGTGAAGTGAATGGGATCAGGAAAATGAATGCAGTGCAATGAATTTCGACTGTATCTTTTACTGTCGTCCAACGTTGTTTACATAGATAATTTTACTAGAAATGTTCGCGCTTTGCGAGACCTGCCTGATTACTCGAAAGATTACCGTAGCTAGAAACATGACATATGAATCATTCAACCATAAAATATATATATATAAAAGGCAAATTACTGAAAAAAATAACAATGCTGTGGATATCAGTTGCTGGATATCAATGGAGATCAAGCTAAATAAAAACGGAAGTAAAAACAAAATCTCGCACTCATTATTGTTGATTTCTATGAAGGGCACTCAAATCAGTGTGTGAATATGAAATTGTTTCAACTATGAAACCATCCTTTAAAATCTTATGAAAAATCGGGCAATAAACTTAATCCTGCTAACAAATATAGAAATGACTGAGTGAAGTAGGCCTACGGCTTAGTGTTCAACTCGAGTTCCTCTTATCTTATCTCCCAGTCAATAGTGTAAAAGGGGTAGGTCTTCAGTACGTTTTGGAGATGGTGAGCGTCATCTTACACAGAAACGACACGAGTGTGAGAATGCTTCCCTTTTAGAATAGAGTGGGGAAATGAGTCTTTTGCTTGAATTCACTTTCTGGTTTATCATTTACATGTAAATCAGCTGAAAAAAATGCATGACTGACTTTGGTGGACTTTTCAGAATAGGTAAATTAGCTCGCTCGATGCACAAGTGTAGCCTACACCTAACCTAAAGTTTTACTAGACACTTGGGTCTTTGTAGTGACTTAAATACTGCGGGACAGAATAAAGGTGAGTGTATATCTTTCTATAGTAGGCCGTTACAGTGCTACCTAAAATCACATTAGCGGTGATAGCAAAAGCTCGGATTTGTTGATATTGAAGAAGTGATCGGTTGATACCGAAGTATTTCGTCCTCCAAAATCTATTGACTTTATTGTACTCGCGGTGCAATTTGTTAGTTTATTGAATTTGGTTACTAATTTATTGAAGAATATAATATACCGGTGTCGATTAAATCACGCAGTATTGTGGCATTTGGGTTAGTCGATACGTGGTCTACCACTGGGAATTGTACTGTGTGTGTGGCCCGGCCAACACCCTTAATTTCATACTAAATGTTGTTTCTGCCACTAAATTAAAATTGAGTCTCATTTCATCGTATACAATATTCATATTTATACGTATATATAGAAGTCCAGTCTAGAAGAGAATATTTGTAAATTGGCACAGTAGTCACCAATAGGCCTACTATACCGCACACAGATAAGTGTAGATATGTTTCTGAGCATGCGCAGAATGCATTTCTGATTGGCTAGTTGCTTGTGGTGCGCGCGTCATGAGAGCAGGGAGATGTATCTCTCTCCTGATGAGATGTACGAAAGGAGGCCAACACATACTGTGCTCGGGAAAAACCCGTCATATGGGTCGTCGATTTGTTCATAATTATTGCGTTTTTCCATAATTTAAGGCCAAATTATAATTTTGCGTATACAGTAGTTTTGTTTTTCAGTGTAGTACCTTATTTATCTTCATTTCCGTATACGTCTATAATATTAGGCCGAAATTCCGTAGTAACAGAGACATACTGGTAGCAGAGCAAATTTTGCTTCTTTCTGCAAAATGTCCTATAATTAATTTCTTTGTTTTATATTTATTATTTATTGTACAGTTTATAGTGGATAAATGAAAATGAATTTTGGAAATTGTGGTTTAAATTAACTGCTGACGTGTTTAGCATTTAATTAAAAATAATACAATTTAACGTTTTCCTCGATATTTATAGCAGCAGCTATTTATTTTGTCTAACTTTTTTAAATCATTAATTGATAATAATTATAATAATAATTAATTTACATTAATTAATAATATTTTATTTATTGCCGTACCAGAAGTACCGCATTGACGAAAACAAAAAAAAAATTTTTTTAGTTAGTGTGTTTTCTAAAAAAAAGGCACAGAGAGCAGGGACAACTACCCCCCGGATAACTACCCTCTTAGGACAACTACCCCCTAGGACAATTCCCTCCTAGGACAATTACCCTCTAGAAAAACTACCCTCTAGCTACCCACTAGGAAAATTACAATTGGCCCATATGACAACTACACCTTTGGACAACTACGATTGGTAACCAAATTAACAAGCTGCTTCTTTTGGTGCAAATTGTATTGTAAAATCAAATTGTGTGTGAAGAGAGGACTACGAGGGCGTTGTACCGGGTCTAGGACAACTACCCCCTGGACAACTACCACCCGGACAACTACCATCCGGACAATAACCCCCTGGACAATCACCCTCCTAGGACAACTACCCACCGGATAACTACCCTCTTAGGACAACTACCCCCTAGGACAATCACCCCCTAGGACAACTACCCCGTAGGACAACTACCCTCTAGGACAACTACTCTCTAGGACAACTTACCCTCTAGGAAAACTACCTTCTAGCTAACCACTAGGAAAATTACAATTGGCCCATATGACAACTACGCCTTTGGACAACTACGATTGTAACCAAATTAACAAGCTGCTTCTTTTGGTGCAAATTGTATTGTAAATCAAATTGTGTGTGAAGAGGGGACTATGAGGGCGTTGTACCACACTATACATTAACAATATTTGACGTGAAATTATTAAAATATCGACTTATGTACTTAAGATTTGTAGTCTATTTTGTAGCGATATTTATTTTTTTTAAACTTACAAACTATGAAAAACGATTTCCTCAATTGGCGCAGTTAGCTATGTTTTCATAATAGGAATACTAAGAAATGTATGAACCTGTCAAACGGGAGAGAAAGAGAGACATTGATTTTCAAATCGTCTAATGTAATCAATTGATTAATAGTGTATTTTTTTTTAATCTAAAGTAAAATTAGGAGGTTCTTTGCTGTAGAATACGAATTGGAATAAAATAAAATAAGTAGAAATGTTTAAGTCATAAATACATCATGGATATTATTATTCTTTAGGTTCTAAAAACCTTTATTGTCCTATTTTCTCAGGAGTGGGGAGAAAATGTAAAAAACAAATCAATTAAAGTTCTTCTATGAAGTAGTAACAGCCAAACCAATATTACATTATTACTGGACTTGTAGTAGTAAACGTATAATGTCATTAACCAGCATGACATAAGCTCTTACAGTAAAACATTTGTTTTGATAAAGAAAAAAGAGAAAAAATTGGGCCAATTTTATCGATATTAAGGGGCTGCTCCAGTCCCACTATCTTACAACTACCCTCTAGTCCAACTGCTATGCCCCTAGGACAACTACCCCTCTAGAACAACAACACTCTCTGAACAACCACACCTATACACCTTAGGTTATAATTACGATCTTGTAAAACTTAGGGAGAGAGATTGATCTTAAATGAAAGGCTGTTTGATTGACTGGTGCAGCTAGGTAAACTGTATGTTCCTAGATTTATATACAGCATCTTCATGTCACACAAGAAAAAAATAAGCCCATCACTTTATTTTTCAAGATTGGAATACGTTTTAATAATTTGATCGATTCTCGTTTAATGTAAAATAACTGCTGACGATACGCATATTAAACAAGAAATATTTCTTACAAAAAACGCTGCTCACTTATTGACGTAACAGTTTTAAAGATATATTGTCCCTCTGAAAAATATTTTTTATTTCAAATTTATTTTTGAATGTGTCAATTTATTGTCACATAATAGTTATTTAACCTGAAAAAATGTAATTCAAAGCAAAAAATACTTAAATTGTCTGTCAGACAATGGTTTTTGAGTTATAATTAAACGTTTCTTTTCTCTTTTTATATGTGAACAAATATAAATTGTATTTGTATAATCTGTATTTAATATCAGTCACTTAGTTTATTTTATTGCTAAGGTCAAGTCTGGGGGTCACTTCATCAGCATAGATACTTCAAGTGTGAAGTATCATGGGACACATAAAAACCAGAAATGCTTTGGGATTTGTCGTTCAGACTCTTTTCCCAGACGTTTTGTGGGACTATAAATTATAGTCGAGTATGCATTTTCGCATTTCTGTCATCCTTAGATATATATATAAACTTTATTTAGACACGAGACTGATGTACAGCACAACGTTCAATCAACATTGATTGTTTTTACACAAGTTCGTGATACTGTATTACAAAAAAAAAAACCAACACCATATAAATACGAAAGAAACGAAAAAATTGAAATTGAAAAGAAACAAAATTACAGCAGAATCCCCTTCATCTGACACCTCTATTTAGGGTACACCATACCGGTACTTCCCGTGTAAACGGGAACCCTTATCGAAGTGTATAATTTATGGGGATTCTACTGTAATACATAATAAATCTTTTTGATTTCATTTACCTTAAAATAATAGTGATAAAACACACATTTTACATGGTATTTAGCCATTTTAAAAGTTGGATGTACACCATCGTAGATTACCATACCATTATGTTTTACAATGCATTTTTCAGATACGTTTTAAACAACTTAACTGAATTTGGAAGGGTATCAACATTGAGACTATTCCATATAATTGCTCCACGATAAGACAGACTTCGTTTTTTAAAATCGGTTTTTGGCTTCGGGATGAATAGATGTGTATCACTGTGCCTTAGATTATAATTTATATCATTGTATGTAAATACATTATTTAGGTAAGGTGGGGCATTATCTGTCAAAACCTTATATATAACCATACAACATTCATATCTATCTTGATAAAATAAAGTTGACCAATTAATTTGTCTTAGTGCCTCACTACTAGGTGTGTCACATGTTAGACCACACACGATTCGAGCTCTTCTGTTTTGGATAGTTTGAACTCATTTAATTAGATATATAACTTCTGCTTACTTTTCCGGTTTATTAATGAGTCATCCTCCTGGGACGTAGCGGGCTAAAGCAGCAGCGTGAAAATTCAAAAGCTTTCATTTAAGATCAATCTCTCTCCCTATGTTTTGAAGTTCAGTAAGTTTTACAAGATCGTAATTATAACCTAAGGTGTATGTGTCATAATATAGATGTGGTTGTTCAGAGGGTGTTCTTGTCCTAGGGGCATGGCAGTTGGACTAGAGGGTAGTTGTCCTAGGAGGGTAGTTGTCCTAGGAGGGTAGTTTTTCTAGAGGGTAGTTTTTCTAGGGGGTAGTTGTCCTAGGGGGTAGTTGTCCAGGTGGGAGTTGTCCTAAGGGGGTAGTTCTCCTAGAGGGTAATTGTCCTAGGGGGTAATTTTCCGGGTGGGAGTTTTCCTAAGGGGGTTTGTCCTAGAGGGTAATTGTCCTAGTGGGTAATTGTCCGGGTGGTAGTTGTCCTAGGGGGTTATTGTCCGGGTGGTAGTTGTCCTAGGGGGATTATTGTCCGGGTGGTAGTTGTCCGGGTGGTAATTGTCCTAGGGGGTAATTGTCCGGGTGGTAGTTGTTCTAGGGGGGTTATTGTCCGGGTGGTAGTTGTCCGGGTGGTAGTTGTCCTAGGGGGGTTATTGTCCAGGTGGTAGTTGTCTGGGTGGTAATTGTCCAGGGGGTAGTTGTCCGGATACGGAATAAACCATGTGCAATTCTAGTAGAGTTACATGTCATAGAGTTAAGCGTCAGACAGATAGATGCACTATTAGACTAAACAACACCGACGCCACATACATGACCAATGAGTACAGACACTAACCCAACATTCACTTCAGTAGGTGAGAGGATGCATTCTCCGTGTGGGTAATTCATTCTCACCACCAGAATCATTCATCAACTACAGTCATCCTCCAAGCACGGGAACATAACACAAAAGTATGTACAACATCAAAACAGTTCAAGACATGTACCAGTATATTGAAATCCCTTCACCATGCCTTCAAAGTAATTGCACCTGGTCATTTTGCTAACACCTTCATCTTTTAATTATTGTGCAGCGGCACAACATCTATAAATGTACAGGTAGGCATCTATCTCTAGTAAAAATAGGTTCTGTAATTATCTATTGTATGCGTGTTAAAGGCTAGGTGCGGGCAAAAAAATTCTATTGATCATACATTCTAATAATTATCGATCTATAATTTAATTAATTGGGATTTTATTTGTGTTACACGATCTTGTTGAAAATAAGCACTTTCTTATAAGTAGTAGTCCTAGTAGTAGTAGTTCAAATTACACAGTAAAATCTCTATTCTTTTGTACACAAATTTTGTAAATAGAGAGGCATTTTAAAAAGCTATGAACACTAAACGGTGTGGTAAAAAATGTTGACTAAATATAGGTAATATAACTTGAATTTTACATTTCTGGTATTTTAATTCAACTTCAGTTTTTTATTTTCATGCTATAGCAAAAATTATCCACCGTATATCCACCATCTTTTTTCACCTTCTAGGGAGTCACTAGACATGTTATTACATTAGGTTAACTACCTAAAAACTACTGAAAAAAAGTCTTTCTGGTTTTTATGGCAGAATATTGCCAAATTTTGTATTTGACCATATTAAGGGAAATTCATGTTTTTTCGTCTTGATTTCTGTTACAAATATTTGATTTATGTACAATTAACCAGATATTATATTTAAAATTCATGCCTGTACCTGAGCTTTAAGGTGCTTATTTGAGGCAAATCCTTGATGAACAATAATTCCCTTTTAAGTATAATTATTGAATATAATTTATTTGATTTCTTTGCATAAACAAAATGCACTTCTATACAGTAATATTAATAAATAGGCTAGTCAATTTAGCATTTTGAGTGAAACAAATTGCAAACAGAGATTTTTTTTTTAAATGGTTACATATGATAAGGTGATTATTTTTTGAACATCACACCTCTGACACTCATCCCGAAATTATGCAAATTAGCTTAAATATGCAAATTAGGGTGAACTTACAGGGTTACCATATCTTAAAAACTACTAATCGTAGAGAGTTCATTTTTGCACAGTCTGGTTCAGAATATATATATATATTTGCTCTAATGAGACATTTTACAAAAGAAGTACCAAATTTTGACCCTTGACCCCATTTCTCAATATTTACATAAATATGTGATTAAAATGTCTGTAGAGACTTTATTTTGGACTCAATGACTTGGATATTGTTTTTCAATACCCACCATAGAACTGTATTATAATTCCCAAAATCACACCCTCGTCACGCACCTCGAAAGTATGCAAATTAGTAGTACAAGTAATATTAAATATGCAAATTAGGGAGTGAGATTACAGCGTTGCCATATCTCGAAAACCGCTAATGCTAGAGTGTTGATTTTTTCACTAAAATATTTAAAATGTATATATTTATATTTGCTGTAATAAAACATTTTACAAAAAAATGCCCGGAAGTATGACATTTGACCCTCGACCCCATTTCTTAATATTGCATATATATAATGAAAACTAAAATGTCTGTAGAGACTTTGTTTTGCCCTCAAATGACTCGGATACATGTTTCTAATAGCCAACATAGGAATGTTTAGTAAATCTCAAAACCACACCTGTATCACTCACCTTCAAAGTATGCAAATTATTAGTACAAGTTACATGAAATATGCAAATTAGGGGGTATAATTACAGGTTCCTATATGTATCGAAAACCGCTAAGGTAGAGAGTTGATTTTTTCAAAAACTTGTTCAGAATGTACATATTTATATTTGCTCTAATAAAACATTTTACGAAAAAATGACCGGAAATACAACAATTGACCCTTGACCCTATTTATCAATGTTTGCATACATAATGCGACTAAAATGTCTGTAGATAATTTTTTTGACTCAAATGACTCGGATAGCATAGCAGCATAGGACCTTGTTGAACCCACAAATGTGAAAACGCCCACAAATGTGAAAACAACCACAAATGTGAAAACGCATCACCCACAAATGTGAAAACAACCACAAATGTGAAAACGCATCACCCACAAATGTGAAAACAACCACAAATGTGAAAACGCATCAACCACAAATGTGAAAACACCGCCCACAAATGTGAAAACGATCATCGCCCACAAATGTGATAACGCCCACAAATGTAAAAAAAAGAGAGACTTTTTCGCCCACAAATGTAAAAAAAATCAGATCAAATTTAATGCTAGATTCAGACAATTTTGATCGAGTTAATACATTATATCATGATTGTATTGAGTTGTTTCAATAATTGTTTGTTCACGATACGTCTGTTAGGGTCGTCGTTAACACGTTGGATTATTATCATTTGCTGCTCGTGCGCGCGATATTTGCACGTTAACTCGTTTGTTTAATGAACGTAATAGTTCAAGACGATATTTGTTATTTGCTGCGCGCGTGCACCATACTTCAAGGTCAAGGCCATGTTATATCATTGTTGCTTTTAGTGTGTGGTTGTTGGCTTACTATTATGTACGTATTGTTATAAGTCGATGCTCGATTCGATGTTTTTGTGCGCGTACACAATACCACAAGGTCAAGGTCATATATACTATTGCACGCGCGCAAAACATCGAACATCGACTTGAAACTATACGTACATATCAGTAAGCCAACGAGTTAACAACCACACACCACAAGTAGCAATGGTATACAAGTCATGACCTTTGTAGTATCGTGCACGCGCACAAAAAACATCGAATCGAACATCGACTTGGAACTATACGAACATAACAATAAGCCAACGAGTTAATAACCACACACTACATACAAGTAGCAATTTAACCTTGACCTTTTAGTATCGTGTACACGCGCAAAAAAACATCGAACATCGACTTATAACAATACGTACATAATAGTAAGCCAACAACCACACAGTAGAAGCAACAATGATATAACATGGCCTTGACCTTGAAGTGTGGTGCACGCGCGCAGAAAATAACAAACATCGTCTTGAACTATTACGTACATTAAACAAACGAGTTAACATGCAAATATCGCGTACACAAGCAGCAAATGGTAATAATCCAACGCGTTAACGACGACCCTAACAGACGTATCGTGAACAAACAATTATTGAAACAACTCAATACAATCATGATAATAATAATCGATCAAAATTGTTTGAGTCTAGCATTAAATTTGATCTGATTTTTTTTACATTTGTGGGCGAAAAAGTCTCTTTTTTTTACATTTGTGGGCGTTATCACATTTGTGGGCGATGATCGTTTTCACATTTGTGGGCGCTGTTTATTACATTTGTGGGTGATGCGTTTTCACATTTGTGGTTGTTTTCACATTTGTGGGTGATGCGTTTTCACATTTGTGGCTGTTTTCACATTTGTGGGTGATGCGTTTTCACATTTGTGGTTGTTTTCACATTTGTGGGCGTTTTTACATTTGTGGGTTCAACAGACCTCTTTGTAATTCCCAAAATCACATCTTTGTCACACACCTTGAAAGTATGCAAATTATTAGTAGGAGAGGTGAAAGTTGCCATATCTCTATCGGTCATTAGCGTTTTTCGAGATACATAAGGCTGTAATTTGCATACTTTCGAGGTCATTTGAGGCCAAAACAAAGTCTGTACATACATTTTAGTTGCATTATATGCAAATATTGGGAGATAGGTTCGATGGTCAAATGTCATACTTTCGATAATGACCCAGACGGATACAGGTTTTCTATAGCCAGCATAGAACTGTTTAGTAATTCTCAAAATCACACCTCTGTTACTTTGCTTGAAAGTATGCAAATTAGTAATACAAGAAAGTTGTCATATCTCTCTCTCGGTCATTAGCGTTTTCGAGATACATAAGGCAATTCACTGTAATTTGCATATTTCATATAGCTTGTACTACTAATTTGCATACTTTCGAGGTGCTTGACTTATACTGGCTATATAAAACCTGTATCCGAGTCATTTGAGGCCAAAACAAAGTCTGTACATACATTATAGTTGCATTATATGCAAATATTGAGAAATAATAATAATAATATCCTGGATATATATAGCGCCTAATGTTGTGAAACCTCTAAGCGCTGTACATAAACTAATACGAAAAAAGGGAATTCCAACCATGCCCAAAAAAAAAAAAGCGATTCGTCGCTAACCAGGGATCGGTCTAATTCCGGTCAATTTTTTGTAAAATATTATATTGGAGCAAATAGAAATATGTACATTCTGAATACGGCTGTGAAAAAATCAACTCTCTAGCATTAATCGTTTTCGAGATATGGGAAGACTGTAATTTCACAACTTATTTGCATATTCATGTAATTTGTACTACTAATTAGCATAATTTTGAGGTGCATGACGAAGGCGTGATTTTGGAAATTACAAAGCGGTCCTATGCTGACTATAGGAAACATGTATCCGAGTTATTTGAGTCCAAAACAAGGTCTCTACAGACATTAGTCGCATTATGTATGCAAACATTGATAAATGGGGTCGAGGGTCAATTGTTGTATTTCCAATCATTTTTTCGTAAAATGTTTCATTAGAGTAAATGTACATTTTGAACAAGTTATTGAAAAAATCAACTCTCTTGCCTTAGTGGTTTTCGATATATAGGAACCTGTAATTTCACCCTCTAATTTGCATATTTCATGTAACTTGTACTAATAATTTGCATACTTTGGAGGTGAGTGATACAGGTGTGATTTTGAGATCTACTAAACAGTCCTATTTTGGCTATTAGAAACCTGTATCGGAGTCATTTGAGGGCAAAACAAAGTCTCTACAGACATTTTAGTTTCATTATATATGCAATATTGAGAAATGGGGTCGAAGGTCAAATGTCATACTTGCGTTCAATTTTTTGTAAAATGTTTCATTGGAGCAAATAGAAATATGTACATTCTCAATACGGCTGAAAAAATTAACTCTCTAGCATTAGTGGTTTTCGAGATATAGGACAACTGTAATTTTTTCCCCTTATTTGCATATTTTATTTAAATTGTACTACTGATTTGCATACTTTCGAGGTGTGTGACAAAAGTGTGATTTTGGGAATTACAAAGTGATCCTATGCTGGCTATTAGGAACCTATGTCTGGGTCATTTGAGGGCAAAATAAAGTCTCTACAGACATTTTAGTCACATTGTATATGCAAACATTGAGAAATGGGGTCGAAGGTCAAATGTTGTACTTCCGGTCATTTTTTCGTAAAATGTTTCATTAGAGTAAATATAAATATATACATTTTGAATAAATCAGTGAAAAAATCAACTCTCTCGGACTAGTAGTTTTTGAGATATGGTAAACCCTGTAATTTGACCCTAATTTGCATATTTAAGCTAATTTGCATATCATCTGGATGAGTGACAGAGGTGTGATGCTCAAATTTTGATCTCCTCATCATATATGACCATTTAAAAAAGTACCAGGTAACCAAAAGGTAGTGGGGTTATTTGCTGCGGATCCAATTTATAAACACAATGCCGGTGGGCCTGTATGCCGTATGTTTGGGTTCCGGGACTCATCCGAATCCACCATTCTACTACAGTTTATATAGATCAGTAGTTAACATACTACTAATGTCTTTCAATTTAAATTAAAAAAATCTACTAGAACTTGTTACTCCATTTCACATGGTTTATTCATTGTACAAGCAGCAGAGGACAATATAGTATATTCATAAATTTCCCTACATAACATACAGTAGGCCTACTATAAAGTTGAATAGCTTTAAATCGCATAAACAGTGCTGCTAATGTCTTTAAATTTAAATTAACATTTTACAGAAGCATAATATGACAAAATGCCACCTTCTGTGTTTAAAATTAAATTTCCTTTCCATTTGAGACAAAACACGATGACATTTGAGGTCACTGACCATTGATCCAAAAACTGACCGTTCCCCAACCCTCACCCGATCTCACATTTTGTTGGTAAATGTTGACACCCATACCTACCAGAATCAAGGGAAATTAGCTTCTTTTAGATTTGTTGACAGATTGGCCTTAAAATTGTCTCATTTTGGGATACTATTTATTTCAACAGAGATGACCTGTTAAGAGCATTTGCATATATACACTGGCCTATCGGTATCTGCAATTCCACAATGTGTAGGCCTACCCATCTTGTTTGCTACGTATTTTTATATTTAAATTAAAGATCTTTGCAAAATGACCTTGCGAGAGGGGTGCATGAACAAATAGGTTGGTCTTGACGGCATACTTATAGAGTAAAATATGAATTGGATTAAAATGACGTAGTCATTTATAGAACACAATAACATTATTATGTTCTACTTTCATTTCTTTTTTTGACGTCAACTTGTGAATAGACAAATAAATAATGTAAATGGCACTTAACAATGCATTTTTTTTTAATATGTAGATCAAGAGTACAGAAATTGCGATATGTTTTCGAAGTCAAATTGTTTCGCCACATTGACAGGAATTTGCTGTTTCATGCTTATTTTGGTAAAAATGCTTATTGGTTTTTATTTTTCCGATAGATTTTCACAGCTATTGACAATGTTGGGAGAACACGTTTCTTTATTTTCATATTTTGTAATGCTATGACACAGATGATGGTATAACATGTCAGTGGGTGTATACGATTGATGTTTCAGTGTATGTTGTACTACTGCTTAAGCTACTAATTTTGCTGAAGCAAAGTCAGCTGCACGCTAATAACACTTCTACCTTTGAAATCATTATAAGCTGCTAATTTTTCGAAAACTCAGCTGCAATGTACGCTAATCAACTGCTATTTTGCAAAATCACGCTTTTATAGTCTATGTATTATACAGTATTCCAGAATATGTAATTAAGTTATGTACCTTTTGGTACAATATATTATTTTTAATTATCTATCAACTACCAACCTAACCTAACCCTCTAAATAACCTCTCAACAATCTACATATCTTAAGAATCTCTCTTAATTCAACCAAAAAATTAACAACCTAACCATATAGATAATCACTCAGCTAAACCTAAAACCTCTTAATATTCTTCTCAATAAACTGAACATAAAGGCCCTGTCACATCTTGACGATTTAGACAGTAAGTCCAAAAACGTTTCAAAGTTTCTATAAAACGCTGGAATTTTCCATTATTTTACATGTACATGACGTATTCATAACGCGTTGGACGTGTATATAACGTACACGGAACGTGTACAGGAATTTGCGATACCTTATGGTTAACCTACACCAATAACATAGGCCTATTAATAGCGTTTGCAACTTACCTATGCAGAACGATAGATTTACTTACGCATAACGGGGATGACCGACCGCGTGTCCAGAAATTGTAATGTAGTTTGTTCGTTTATGTAATTTATCTGTTGTCATTGATCATAATTCATTGTATATATTTTATGATTTTCCAAATAACTTGAAATCAAATTGATTTATTCTCCTTCCCCTCTACCATCCTTGTTAGTTACTGGGTTAATCAATTATACGTAGATTTTCGTTTTCTTACCCACGCCTCACACATACACCACCGCCCTCTGTGATAATTTCTAGATCCACAGGGCGTGTATTTGTGACGAATACTAATTATACATAATTAGATGCTGTCCATACGGTAGCTATAAGTTAGAAACATGTTCTTTACGTTAGACGGTAGTTCGGAACACGTCAGACACGCCTACATGCGTCAATATAAGTGGGAAATAAGCTTGAGACACGTTAATCATGAGTTAAAAACATGTTAATCATAAGTTAAAAACACGTTTTTCGTTCGCTGGAATATCATCATGGAGTAACATACAACGAACGTGTGTCAGCACCTTTAGACTTACTCATAACGTATATCCTGATGCGTACGGAAGGTATGAATCATTCGTCGAGAAATGTTGTGCATGCATAAGTCAGTGTATTTCTATGATTTGTCATACGTCGGAGATACTAAATTGTCAAGGTGTGACCTCATTCAATTATTAAATTAACCTAACCCTCTTTAAAATACTGCTAACCCTCTAAATCTTCTCTCAACTATCATTCGATTGTAAACCTCTGACAACCCTTAGTAGTTCCACTAGCAGGTTGCAGCACAAAATACCAACGCACTATACTAAACATATTCTTTAAACAATAATTAGATTTGGAAAGTACCAGTGTATGGACCTACTAGTACTGCATACAATCGACCGAAGTTCCGAGACAAAGTAAGTATAATACTAAAACTAACTAAAAACTAAAATTAGAAGATATGGATGGCGCCTATGGTCAAACTTTGTTTTGACACCAAAACTGTTTACATATCCTTACTTACCGGTTGTCAACATGATAATTATTATTAACATATTTTTTTTTTGAAAAATAGCCAAATTGGGTTGAAGCACACTGGGGAGTATGTTGTTCCTCACGGCACAACAATTCGGAACTATCCATATCTGAAGTATTTCAACCTTAATACCTATTAATCTTGTACCATTTTATCAGTCAATTTCAGTTTCTCCTACTGAGAAAACGGTAACAGGGGCATTAAAAAGCAGAAACCAAACGGTAACAGAGGCATTAATAAGCAAAAACCAAACGCATAAGCCAGAAGCACAAAATAATTACGAAGGAATGATCGATGTAAAGAATACAGTTTATCGTTTAAAGAACCCAGACATACCTGTCAAAGTTGGTGATTTCTTCAGTTTAATCATACAGACTCGCGATAGATTTGGTCGAAATTGTACAAGAGGAGGTGATTTTTTCTATACAACGATCAATTCAAAAACAAAGACTAAGAACAACAATGCGGCAGGAAAAATTACAGACTTCAAAAATGGTACATATGAAGTGTTGTTTTTCGCTGGCTGGCCTGGTGTCATTGGTATAAGCATTATACTTGTACATCCATCTGAAGCGGTAGATTTTATTGAAGAGAAAATTTGGCCTATGGAAAAAAGGATAACGTGGAAAGGATATTTCGAAAGAAAAAGTACAGAAGTGACTGACTGCAGTTTCAGTAAAACTATATTGCTTAATAAGTGTAACTACAGTCATCCACTAGCTTTGGGAGAAACTGCATTTTATTGCGATAAACCAAACGTGTCTTCGTGCGATAGTTTAAGCTGGCTTAAATCAGACGGATCTCATGTCACTGGACTCTTCTCCAAGATATACTCATCTTATCAGTTGCCTTTCATGTAAGTATAACACACTTGTTAACCAGATGACATCTTTCTCTCTCTTGGCATCTCTCGCTCCCTCCTTTGCCTCTTTTTCTCTCCTTTTCTCTGTCTTTCTCTCTCCTCCTCCCTTCTCTCACTTTCTCTCTATTTATCTCTCTTTATCCCCTTCTATAATTGTCTCTCTCTTTCTCGCACTTTCTGTTTCTTTCTGCTCCTTTCCATTTTTTTTTTTTTTTTTTCGCTCGTTCGTTTCTCTTTTAGTTTTAACGTTTTGTTTCCTTTTCGTTTTTTTTTCTTTTTCGTTTTCTTTCCGTTTTCGTTTATTTTCTTTTTTTAGCTTACGTTCCTTTCCCTTTTCCGTTTTCTTTCCTGTTTTATTTTTCTTTCTTTTTCTTTCTTTTACTTTTCTTTTTCATTTTCCTTAACTGTTTTTCTTTATAGATTAATTATTATCGTGTTAGTTATTATTCTTTGTATTAGGTCTAAATGGTTTGAAAACATCCCTTTAACGAAAAGGTGAAAATGTAATTTTATTTGAAACTGTACAAATTCATATTTCTTTTAAAATAGGAATGTTGCCTATGCACGTTTGCTTGGCGGTATACAATTACTCAAAATCAGCCAAGAAGGTAACGACATGTTCACAGTTTTTTTATTTTAACAAGGTGGAAGAGTATAGAAACTTTATTTCTGGAATTAAATTGTCTAGTAGCATACCTAAATTGAATAAATACTGATTTTAGCATTATGAATTCCATGTGCTCTTTTCCCATAGTTTTACCTATAAATATAAATTATGTTATCACAATGAAATTATTAGTAGATTTATATGGTTAGGCCTACATCTAAAATGACCATATTTATTACCACCTTACGGCAAAATATAGAGTAGGAATTCTTTTTATCCAAATTCTATTTTCAATTTTATTCAACATGTTGTACGGCGGTAATTTTTATTACTTAACTCATAATTCTATATTTTTTTTACATAACTGTTTATATGATCTGTATTTTAAGTGTTTTTAATGTGACAATGCCAACCGGGAAAGAAAATGTCAAATACAATTATTGTAATAAATATATATCTTATCTTATATATCTTATAGGAAATTCGACATTTATGAGCAACCTGACATTACCGGAATGCAAGAAAGATTTACCCAGACCTCTCAACGATGGGTTCTGGACAAATAACGTATGGACCTCATTACAATGTAAGACAAAGCAATGGACAAAACAAGAAATTATTAAATGCATGAAAGGAAGACACATGATCTTAATGGGCGATTCTACAACACGACAATGGGTAGAATATCTGTTGCCAATGCTGGACATTGCCAAGAGCAAAAATACTTCAAGACCTAATACTAAGCACATTCGACATCATAGTGATATCTTGACATTGGATTACTATTTCCATCCGTATGCTATCGGTAGACGTATTCAAGTCTACCGTGATGGTACTTGGGAGTACGAAGTGTTAGATAACCTTAATTCAAGTACTTGCAATTATGTAATTGTCGTGAGCCCATGGGCTCATTATACCCAATGGAAAAAAGAAAGTCTATTCGTCCGGTTGCATCTATTGCGGGAAACACTTATACGATTTATGAAACGCTGTCCAAACTCGCAAGTACTAATGAAAACTCCACACCCTCGCAGGCACAAGGACAAGATTTCCCTAATGTATTCTAGTGACAGGCTATTATATGATATTTACGAGCAATATTACAGCATGTTCTGGGGTTTAGGTATTCATATGATAGATATATGGGATATGAACCAGTCATATCCTACATCAAATGTTATACACATGCCGGGACCTGTTATATATCAAGAACTATTTTTAATGTTTTCGCATATTTGTAAAGTGTGAACTGAAAATATATTATCGATGTTTTTTCCGTCACAAACAATTTAGAAACAAAAACGAGACACAAAATAGATTGATTTTCACTACACCATACAGCCTAATATTTATTTTCACTCCCATTAGTTGCCGTTGTATTTTCGTAGCTACAATTTTTCCGATTTTCAAACTGATAAAAAAACATAAATCTCAAAACGTTTTAGTAGCAAATGTATAATATAATTATTATATAATTATTATTGACAATTAAAATTAAAGTTTAGCTCAAATATTTATTATCAAAATTTAAACTTACACTTTTAGACATCCAAAACTCATCAAATTATTTAACAGCTTGAAAATAAAATGAAATTTTAAATATCACCTAAAACAAACACTAGAACATTTATACTTGGCTGTTCTATTTTGTACAGTTTGTACTCTTTTTAGAAAGCTCGAGCCACAAGTACCCCAGATTACACTACAATAAGTTAAATGTTGAATAATAATAATAGAATTTGCAATATTTCTTAATATATTATTTTTAAAAATGTGTCTACATCGTTTAAGCATACCTAAACCTTTTAGAGCCTTCGCACGAGTATATTCAATATGGTATTTCCATTCTTAGCGTTTCATCAATGTTTACACCAAGATGTTTATGTGGACAGAACGTTATCTGTTTTCAATTTTGGAGAGTTTCTGACTTGATCCTATTAGCATAAATTCTGATTTTAAGATGTTAAGACTTAGTTTGTTATTCTTCAGCCAATCATAAATGTGTTCAAGCTCATAGTTCATTGTTTGATAAATTTCATTTTCTGATGCATAATATACAATAGTGTCGTCTGCATACATACTAAGTTGGGGCATTTGATGACCGTACGTTCAGATAACATATCATTGACATTTGTGAATTGGGATCTTTCAGAAAGGTAGCTTTTAAACCACTGTATTGTATAATTACTAAGTCCATATAATCTTACTTTTTTGAAATCAAGCATGCATAGACCGACCATCCTGCCCTCATCGATTTTACTGTACCAATTTTCAGTAATGTTGGCAAGTGCTGTAGATGTAGAGTACGATGGACGAAAACCAGATTGATTTACATATATTAGGTTATTAATATTTAAATATGTATATAGTTGATCAAATTGAAATTGAAATTACTGGTAGTATAGAAATAGGACGATAGTGTAATATATTCATATTAGCAATTTAACGACTGGATTGGAGACTAATAAAGGAGTTCTACTAGATGACTGAACATTAGCACATGATTTCTTATTGAAATACATTCCCAGAGCACAATATATAACAGATATTTACTTGGGTTCGAGTTATCACCTTTCTTAAATATGGGTTTTACCTTTGCAGTTTTCCAATTTGTAGGAAAACAGCATGTAGTAAACGAATGATTTATAATATGCGTAATAATTGGGGAAATCGTTTGAGCAGCTATTTTATAAATATATGGGGGTAAGTTGTCAAACCCAGTAGCTTTATTTGTTGGAAGATTGCTCAGATAGCTAAAGACCCATTCACATGACACGAGTTCAAAATTGAATACCTTGTCTGTGAAGGGTTCTCTTCCATCATAATCAATTTTACTTTTGGGTTTATCTATTCCTGCTACAAGACTGGGACCTACGTTTGAAAAAAAATTGATTTTTTATATCATCCGTTGATTTTATAGTATCATTACAAAAATGATGTGTGACTATTCGTATTTGATAGTATGATATGTCTTATTACATTCCATGTTTTTTTAACATCGTTTTTATTTTCGTTTATTTTGTCTTTAATAAAATCTGACTTACTTTTTAAAATTAATTTGTTGCATGCATTTCGACATTTACGGTTTTTTTTCCAAAATGTTTGATCATTAGAAATATTACATATTTTTTTTAATTTATCTCGTTCTCGCATCTTTTTAATAATATCTTTACCAAGCCAAGGAGCCGTTTACTTTCTTATTCTATGTTTTTTCATAGGAGCATGTTTATCAATTACATTTATAAGGTGATTTTCAAGTAGTTGAGAACTTTCGTCCACATTTCCACTATTTATAATTTCATTCCAATTTATATTTTGGAGATCAGAGATAAAGTCATTTTCATTAAATCTTTTAAAATTTCGAACAAATTTGTACTTGTGTTTCTGTTTATTTACCGTGTCATGGTTTATTCGTTTTCCCAATATAGCGTATATCATGGAGTGGTCACTGAGACCAGCATGTATAACGCCAGATTGTGAAACCTTTGAAACGTTGGTAAAGAACATTACATCAATAAGCGTTGAACTATTGGTTATACGAGTAGGTTCATGTATGACGGGCTCAAGTTGAAAGTTCGTAGTAATTTCATTTATTCTTTTGGTGTAACAATGTGGTTCGATAGATAGGAGGTCGCAATTTAGATCCCCCATCAACATGAACTCTTTCTTTTCTAATTCAATTTTACGTAAAATATTTTGTAGGTGGTCAAAAAGACAAGTAGTTGAATTTGGTGGTCGATACCATAATATTATTACAAGGGGTTTACATTTATTGCGCATAATTTCAACAGATATAAGTTCAAGTTCAGCACACATTAGGTCATTCCTTATTCTATGTACGGTATTTTGATTTACGTAAATCGCAACACCACCCCGTGTTTTGTTTTGACGATCACGCCTGTATATTACATAATCATCAACCTGGAATTCCTGATCATTGAAGGTGTTATTTAAAAACGTTTCACTTAAACCAAAAACATCGACATTACTTTCATTTCAAATATGTTGCATCTCATCAAAATGCATTGGTAGACCACGAATATTTGCATGGGCTTTAATAAAAAACATCATTATCAATATTATTTACGTTTATGTTTCCTATATCAATATCATTTTCATTTTCTATAAAGTTTATTTCAAAGTTATTTTAAAAGGTATTCGTGATCTCACCGTCAAGATGATGATTTGCATCGTTATAAGTAAATCAATTTGGATTAAAATAATATTTATCATCATAAAAATCTAAATCTAACAAATTTACATTATTTACACAGTATCTTGCCTTATGTCCCATTTGTCCACATGATCTACATACCAGGCCTTCATTGTAGTAACATTCATTAGCGCGGTGATTTGACAGTCCACACTTCCAGCAAGTTTTATTTGTCGAGTTTTTGTTTTGATGTCGTCCATTGTTTCTTAGTTGATGTGCATTCCTTACTGACATGTGCGTGTTGTTTCTGTTTGTCGCTGTCTTTCTTGATTTCTATGTGCATTGCTGTGTTTGTTTTTCATCTGTCGCCATGCCAGCTTCTTTTCCAAGTCAAGATCTATGGAAGGGATGGAAAATCGGATTTTTTTTTTTAGTTCATCCGTTATACCATTTATAGTAGCGCCTCATTTCACAATTACATCGGTGTGTGATGATGAACAATTTTCAAAATCACGAAGAATGGAGTCACCAATAATCAAAGATTTACATTCATCATTTGATTCGGTTTCTACTGTATTTGGTTTTGAAATTTCAATGGTGAGGTCGCTTACGCTTAATATTCATTTCTCTCAGTTTTGTCTTTAGTTTCTTGTTTTCCTCTTCTAGTATGTTTTGTGGTTTTTTTTCATTTTTCCTTGTTCCTTATTCATTTCGTTTATTGTTGATCACTAAGGTTCTTTATGATGTAGGGGAGTTCATGTTTACAGCTATCACACGTCCATTTTGATTTTTTAGCTGGCTTCTTTTTTAATTAAGATAAGATAAGATAAATCTTTATTGTCATGAACACAACAAGGCGAACATGAAATTGGTTTTCCTTGATGCTTAAAAACACATACAATATATAAAACATTAAAAATATCAATACAATACATTAAAACTATATACAGCAGTAAACAAGTAAACAAACTATCTTTGGAATGTTGTGTTGGAATAGAGTTGTGGACAAATGATTTCCTACATCGAGTGGTATTGCACATTAAAGGACGAATTCTACCTGATTTATTAACAACATATTTATCATTCAATGGGTGTGAGTTATCTTCCATTATTTTCTTAACTTGGCTAATAACATCGCGCCTGTAAACTGCGTCGATAACATTGACATTCCTTCCTAGCAGTTTTCATAGTACGGTCAAGTTTCTTTTTATCATTAGCACTCAGACTATTGTACCAAACAACACAGTTGAAAGTTACAACACTAAGAATAACACTCTGGTGAAACATAAAAAGTACATCATTATTCACTCTGAAAGAGTTCAGCTTTCTGAGAAGGTACAGCCGTTGATTAGATTTTTTATCACTATTTACAGTATTTGCATTCCAATTTAATTCACAATCTACCGTTGTTCCTAAATATTTATGTTCTTTTACAGTGTCTATCTTTTGGTCGTTTAATACAATATTATCAATAACACTTTTCTTCTTTCTGAAATCAAAAATTAATTCTTTGGTCTTATCCGCGTTTAATATAAGAAAATATTTCTTACACCACGACTCAAACAACTTAAGTGTATTTCTATACTCATCTTCCCAGTTATGCTGAATTATACCCGTAACAACAGAATCATCTGCATACTTAACTATACTAACATTATTACTTTCAATTTTGAAGTCATTTGTGTAAAGAGAGAAAAGAACAGGAGAAAGAACACATCCCTGAGGGACACCAGTGTTAGTGAAAAGAGTACTAGAAGAATGTTCTGGTCTCAAGACCAGAATAAACAGCGTCAAGAAGAGTTAAGACTGCATCACTAACCCCTTTCTTACTCTTATACGCAAACTGACACGGATCACGTAACTCATTACATTTATTTAGCAGAAAATGCTTAACAATGGATTCTATAGACTCTTCATTATGACGGATCTATAGTCATTGTTAATACTTGGTTTAGGTTTTTTAGGTAGTGGTGTTATTGAAGATTTTTCCATATCACAGGTATAGTATGCGAATGAAGTGACCAATTAAATAATTTATGAAAGACATAACTTATTTCACTCGAACATTTTTGATAAGCTTCGCAGAGACACCATTAGGTCCTGTAGCTTTACCAGATTTTACATTCTTAAAACAATTCCTAATTGTATTAATGTCTAATTCTAAATCACACATATTTAAATTATTTTTAATTCCTTGAATCACGTTATCTTTGTAATCAATAAAACAATTAGAGTCAAAACGAGTATAAAAAGTGTTCAAATGATTGAAGTCCAAATTCGAGTCCAACTTATTTACTTTCTTTCCAATTCCTGTTATAGATTTCAAGCCTTTCCATGTTGATTTAGCATTTTTCTGTTTAAAACTTTCTTCTATTTTCTTCCCATACTTTTCTTTCACTTCCTTTATTTCATATTTCATATATAATTTCAGGCAAGCAATATGATAATCTCTGGAACAGAAATCACATCCAACAACAGTACCAGTATCTCTTGTGCAGTACGTGTGTATCTCCTATTTACTGCCTCCCAAATTGAAAATGTTTAATTATAAATCTATTAAAAAAATTGCATACTTTAATTCTTTTTACACATAATTGTTCTGTATATTTATATACTAATAGGCTAAATAAGTTAATAGCGCAAGCAAGCTCTCAATGCGCTGCACATTATTATTTTGTACCAAACACGTATGGAAACATACTCCCATAATAATGCAGTTAGAAAATAGAGTGTCCTACTAGGTACTGAATCAGAATAAAAAAGAAAAATGTTTGAAAACTATTGCATTTTGTTTTGGGTTACCCCCTTTTTTATAGTTTGCCTGGATCGTATTACTTTTAATCGGAATTGCAGTCAACCAACGAAGAATTGTATCTATATACACTACTATATATAAACACAGTAGGCAAAGAACATTAATTCTAAACCGCCCGGTGATATACTGAAATTTAATTAATTAATTTGAAACGATAAAGATGAGGAAATCTGTGAGAATGAGAAAAAGTCGCCCCAACCGAGACTCGAACTCGGACCGCCTGCTTGATATGCAGATGTCCTAACCATTAGACCACTGGGGCTTTCATGGTATTGTTCGAACTCGATTGGATAGCGACTCTTTAACATTCTCGGCGTGGTACGGCGGAACAGCACTAGTCCTCAGTTGTACACACGCGCAACAGAGATCAAATTGATACGCCCTCATCTTACAGTATTTTTATTCACGAGGCGGGATCTCCGAAGAGATACTTTTATATATATAAACACAGTAGGCAAAGAACATTAATTCTAAACCGCCCGGTGATATACTGAAATTTAATTAATTAATTTGAAACGATAAAGATGAGGAAATCTGTGAGAATGAGAAAAAGTCGCCCCAACCGAGACTCGAACTCGGACCGCCTGCTTGATATGCAGATGTCCTAACCATTAGACCACTGGGGCTTTCATGGTATTGTTCGAACTCGATTGGATAGCGACTCTTTAACATTCTCGGCGTGGTACGGCGGAACAGCACTAGTCCTCAGTTGTACACACGCGCAACAGAGATTAAATTGATACGCCCTCATCTTACAGTATTTTTATTCACGAGGCGGGATCTCCGAAGAGATACTTTTATATATATAAACACAGTAGGCAAAGAACATTAATTCTAAACCGCCCGGTGATATACTGAAATTTAATTAATTAATTTGAAACGATAAAGATGAGGAAATCTGTGAGAATGAGAAAAAGTCGCCCCAACCGAGACTCGAACTCGGACCGCCTGCTTGATATGCAGATGTCCTAACCATTAGACCACTGGGGCTTTCATGGTATTGTTCGAACTCGATTGGATAGCGACTCTTTAACATTCTCGGCGTGGTACGGCGGAACAGCACTAGTCCTCAGTTGTACACACGCGCAACAGAGATCAAATTGATACGCCCTCATCTTACAGTATTTTTATTCACGAGGCGGGATCTCCGAAGAGATACTTTTATATATATAAACACAGTAGGCAAAGAACATTAATTCTAAACCGCCCGGTGATATACTGAAATTTAATTAATTAATTTGAAACGATAAAATACACTACTATATATATATATATAGGAATTAAGTGTGCAATTGCACATGTTGATATTTACACTTAAGTAATTGCTGTTATATATAATAATTCAGGTTTATTTACAGAAATTTCAAATTCAATTTTTGCTTTTTAAACAAGATTAATGTTATGTATTAAAGGATGCCAATATTATTAGTCTACTTTTATTACTTTTATTGGAAGGACATATTATTGCCAAAAGGCATGGACGCCACATATGGCAAATTACACAAACAAAATGCGACAGATGCATTGATTGTTGAAATCAATAAACCATCGTTGTGAATCTGATCACTTAACCGTTACTAATTGTGTATGGTAGGCTTTTACTCCGTGGGTAGGCTGATTATGCTGCAAAGGCTATAAAATGGTGTTTCGCTTTTAAATTTAAATCTGTGTTTCGAACCAACCAAAGTTTCTTATATTTTTAGGCATATCTTGGAGACTCTCTCGTGAGACAATAATAGAGAGACGACGTTGTAATTTACGTAAGGTAGGTATACTCATTTAGTAATGATATTTTTGATTTGATTTGCGGATCAATTGCCAATTTTGCTCGTGTTACAGTACATTGAATTACAAGCAAAGCATCCTGTCGTTTAAAATAGGCCTATACCATGAAAAAACGTTCACAAACACATGTAAGATGTACTGTAATAATTACATTTTATATATTTCTTCACTATCGTACAGTAGATATCTACATTTTATTAAAAAATACACTTATTTTCTCATAATTATATTACCAAATGTCTACTTTGCAATATTAATTCGTCCGGTTACTCATGTATGAACATAGGGGCTCCGTAGGATTTTAATGCCCAAAGTGAGATTTCACTTGATTTCACCTTATTATGGAGCAAGGATACCAAAAATGCTAGGCAACAAATTTCTACGATGCCCGAAACCATGGAAACAGCACCATTTCAAAATGGCGCCAAAATTAGCCATACCTCCATTGGTCTATTGACAAGATATTGGTATCAACATACTCGGTCTCAAGTTTCTCAGACTTTACATATTTATATTTATTGTAATGCAATACTTTTTTGTTAAAAAATGTGCAGAAGTAAAGTTTTACATTGAGAAGAGCTATTGAGGATTTGCATTCAGTTTTCTCTGGCCATATCTCCATAACACTTTTTTTCAAAATACTCGGAATATAATTATATATTTATATTCTTTGTAATAGAACATTTTCACGAAATGTAACTTTAGATGTTTTTGTCCTACTCTGACGTAATTTGTACTTTGATTAAGTACATTAAGAATACTTACGTAGAATACTGAAAATGTTATATTTTAAGGTTCTAATTGCCGCTCTTTTCAATGTTAAGATATCTTCTAACGTTATTGTGAATGTTAATCGAACGTTAGATGACTGTTTAATTTAAAAAGTGTTTTCTAATAGTTACTTTTACATTTGATTGTGACTGTCCTTTTAACGTTCGATAAACGTTATTAAAAATACGATAGATAAAGGTTTTAGAAATATTTATGTATTTTAACGTTACTATACAACGTTATTCTAACATGAACGTTGTTAAAAAGGTTCACTGGAAGTTGCTTTTTGAACGTTATTCTAAATTTCCTTCTAATGTTCGATAAACCTTATTAAAAACATTCTGGTTAAGTTAGTATTTAAACATTATTGTGAACGTTCTTTCAATGTTAGATAAAGGTTTTAGAAATAGTTATGTAACATTATATTTAAATGTTATTATGAAAGTTAATCTAACATTAGATGAACGTTGTTAAAAAGGTTCACTGAAAGTTACTTTTAAACGTTATTCTGAATGTCCTTCTAATGTTTGATAAACGTTATTTTTTGTTCTTTTTGCTGGGAAATAGCCAGGTGTTTTATATACAACACTGAAAGTTTTTAATTAATATTAATTTACACATTACTATTATACTGCATTTGGGTTCATGATTGACATTTTTATCACATCTTATATAATCTAATGAATTTTAAAAAGAAAAATATATATTAAAACTACAAAATTGTGCATGCTCAGGGAATTATTGATTTTCAGAACTAGTGAACGGAAGTTACTAATAATAATATATGCGTACCGGTGTTCATGCGTGTTATACAATTGTTGTTCTAGTGAAGAATTTTATCGAAGTACAATAAATGTAGGCCTATACATTAATTAATGAATATTACACAAAGCGTTTAAAACATCTCATTGAGTTTACTGACTTTTAATTAATTAAGCATTTAAAACATAATCATCTAATAAAATAACGTAACAAACTACAGTAAAATGTCTAACGGTAACCATGCCAATTTATACTTAAAATATACAAAGATGTATTTTGTTATCACAAAAAATATACTTGCTTTACTCTTTTACTCTAACGTTCTATAAACGATAGATAAGCTGGGTGACCAAGCAACTGAACCAAGCACTACATTTGCCATCTATGACCACGTGATAATGTATTGCCGGCAGTAGTTGATTTTTTAGTTTTTTTCCAAGAAGAACAAGCATTAGGAAATAAAATGGAATTTGCCAAAAAAAAGCATAAAGAATCAACCTCATTAACTCAATAATTACTCTGATGGTATTGATGTAACATGTTTTAGTTCTCTTTTGGAGCTCCAGTTTCTTCTTCTTTCTTCTTCTTCAGTTTCAGGAAAATCTATTGGACTAGATAATTTTAGTGAAGTGAATGGGATCAGGAAAATGAATGCAGTGCAATGAATTTCGACTGTATCTTTTACTGTCGTCCAAAGTTGTTTACATAGATAATTTTACTAGAAATGTTCGCGCTTTGCGAGACCTGCCTGATTACTCGAAAGATTACCGTAGCTAGAAACATGACATATGAATCATTCAACCATAAAATATATATATATAAAAGGCAAATTACTGAAAAAAATAACAATGCTGTGGATATCAGTTGCTGGATATCAATGGAGATCAAGCTAAATAAAAACGGAAGTAAAAAAAAATCTCGCACTCATTATTGTTGATTTCTATGAAGGGCACTCAAATCAGTGTGTGAATATGAAATTGTTTCAACTATGAAACCATCCTTTAAAATCTTATGAAAAATCGGGCAATAAACTTAATCCTGCTAACAAATATAGAAATGACTGAGTGAAGTAGGCCTACGGCTTAGTGTTCAACTCGAGTTCCTCTTATCTTATCTCCCAGTCAATAGTGTAAAAGGGGTAGGTCTTCAGTACGTTTTGGAGATGGTGAGCGTCATCTTACACAGAAACGACACGAGTGTGAGAATGCTTCCCTTTTAGAATAGAGTGGGGAAATGAGTCTTTTGCTTTAATTCACTTTCTGGTTTATCATTTACATGTAAATCAGCTGAAAAAAATGCATGACTGACTCATTGGACTTTTCAGAATAGGTAAATTAGCTCGCTCGATGCACAAGTGTAGCCTACACCTAACCTAAAGTTTTACTAGACACTTGGGTCTTTGTAGTGACTTAAATACTGCGGGACAGAATAAAGGTGAGTGTATATCTTTCTATAGTAGGCCGTTACAGTGCTACCTAAAATCACATTAGCGGTGATAGCAAAAGCTCGGATTTGTTGATATTGAAGAAGTGATCGGTTGATACCGAAGTATTTCGTCCTCCAAAATCTATTGACTTTATTGTACTCGCGGTGCAATTTGTTAGTTTATTGAATTTGGTTACTAATTTATTGAAGAATATAATATACCGGTGTCGATTAAATCACGCAGTATTGTGGCATTTGGGTTAGTCGATACGTGGTCTACCACTGGGAATTGTACTGTGTGTGTGGCCCGGCCAACACCCTTAATTTCATACTAAATGTTGTTTCTGCCACTAAATTAAAATTGAGTCTCATTTCATCGTATACAATATTCATATTTATACGTATATATAGAAGTCCAGTCTAGAAGAGAATATTTGTAAATTGGCACAGTAGTCACCAATAGGCCTACTATACCGCACACAGATAAGTGTAGATATGTTTCTGAGCATGCGCAGAATGCATTTCTGATTGGCTAGTTGCTTGTGGTGCGCGCGTCATGAGAGCAGGGAGATGTATCTCTCTCCTGATGAGATGTACGAAAGGAGGCCAACACATACTGTGTTCGGGAAAAACCCGTCATATGGGTCGTCGATTTGTTCATAATTATTGCGTTTTTCCATAATTTAAGGCCAAATTATAATTTTGCGTATACAGTAGTTTTGTTTTTCAGTGTAGTACCTTATTTATCTTCATTTCCGTATACGTCTATAATATTAGGCCGAAATTCCGTAGTAACAGAGACATACTGGTAGCAGAGCAAATTTTGCTTCTTTCTGCAAAATGTCCTATAATTAATTTCTTTGTTTTATATTTATTATTTATTGTACAGTTTATAGTGGATAAATGAAAATGAATTTTGGAAATTGTGGTTTAAATTAACTGCTGACGTGTTTAGCATTTAATTAAAAATAATACAATTTAACGTTTTCCTCAATATTTATAGCAGCAGCTATTTATTTTGTCTAACTTTTTTAAATCATTAATTGATAATAATTATAATAATAATTAATTTACATTAATTAATAATATTTTATTTATTGCCGTACCAGAAGTACCGCATTGACGAAAACAAAAAAAAATTTTTTTTAGTTAGTGTGTTTTCTAAAAAAAAGGCACAGAGAGCAGGGACAACTACCCCCCGGATAACTACCCTCTTATGACAACTACCCCCTAGGACAATTCCCTCCTAGGACAATTACCCTCTAGAAAAACTACCCTCTAGCTACCCACTAGGAAAATTACAATTGGCCCATATGACAACTACACCTTTGGACAACTACGATTGTAACCAAATTAACAAGCTGCTTCTTTTGGTGCAAATTGTATTGTAAAATCAAATTGTGTGTGAAGAGAGGACTACGAGGGCGTTGTACCGGGTCTAGGACAACTACCCCCTGGACAACTACCACCCGGACAACTACCATCCGGACAATAACCCCCTGGACAATCACCCTCCTAGGACAACTACCCACCGGATAACTACCCTCTTAGGACAACTACCCCCTAGGACAATCACCCCCTAGGACAACGACCCCGTAGGACAACTACCCTCTAGGACAACTACTCTCTAGGACAACTTACCCTCTAGGAAAACTACCTTCTAGCTACCCACTAGGAAAATTACAATTGGCCCATATGACAACTACGCCTTTGGACAACTACGATTGTAACCAAATTAACAAGCTGCTTCTTTTGGTGCAAATTGTATTGTAAATCAAATTGTGTGTGAAGAGGGGACTATGAGGGCGTTGTACCACACTATACATTAACAATATTTGACGTGAAATTATTAAAATATCGACTTATGTACTTAAGATTTGTAGTCTATTTTGTAGCGATATTTATTTTTTTTAAACTTACAAACTATGAACAACGATTTCCTCAATTGGCGCAGTTAGCTATGTTTTCATAATAGGAATACTAAGAAATGTATGAACCTGTCAAACGGGAGAGAGATAGACAGGCAGCCCAGAGACATTTGGTTAGATGAGCTAGGTACCAATATCTGACTATTTAAGTGTGTTGGGGGTCACTTGAAGTCAATGAAAATGGGAGTCTGCCGGGTACCCCCTGCTGCGTCTAGACCGAGGGGACTCCGAAAGGTGCTAAAAAATCGGCACCGGTTAGATGAGAGAGATACCACATAATTTTACCACCATGGGATGCCCATTGGCATCCTTATACCAGTATCACAAACGACAGACTTTTTGTCTGCTGCAATAGGCCCGCCAGACCCCCCGAGGGAGGGCCTAAAATGGGGCTAGCATAGATGAGTGAGGTACCACTCAAAATTAATGGCAAATGAACAAGTTGTGTTCATACAATACTAAATGGATAACAACAGACTAATTGTCTGCTGCACCGCAAGTACCAGACACCCTAAAGTTAGACTAGAGACCCCCCTTCCCCCAACTAGCCCAGCTTAGATATTGTAGATACCACCAGCAACCAATGTTATATGATTTAGCACATTGTAAGCAATACCAAATGACCTATTACAGACTATCTGTACACTTCCTTCAGGCTCGTAGTCAGGGGTGGGGGGGTTTAAGGTTCGGGCGAACCTCACCAACCTCATCTCTGAAAATCTTCCAAATACGTGCCCCACAATACAAAAGGTTATTTGTAAATTGAAAAATTCGTAAACTCGTTGTGAATATTAAACTCATACCGTCTAGACAAACGCGTACCTATTGTTTATCACTGGCAGTCAGTATGCATAAAGTATATAGCCTTCCGACGTACATGGAAAAAAAAAATGGAACGCTGCGGTTACCTACAATATTTATGTGTGACTATGAAGTATAGTGTATCATCATCATAGAGGATTATAGTGAATTTAATATATTACACTATAATATCTATGGTATCATGTACTGTAGTTTACATTAGGCCTATAGCATTCGATTATTTTTTTCTAGACCACCAGCCGATACGTAGGCCTACTCAACAGTATCAATACCACCTATTTACATTGATATATTTAGTTTCCTCAACAAATTGCTGTAAATAAATATAGATAGAGCTATCAAGGGCAGTCGCAGGACTATTTTAAGAGGGTTGCTCAAAGACTCCAGGGCTGTAGACACTGAGTATTTGAGCAAGCAAATTGTTAAATGACACCCCTAGATGGGCGCAAATGGTACTCTCGCACGTAAAATTCATGATAAATTTGTTTTCGTTCAATGCGAACGTCACATGGAAGTCCCCGATGAAGGTACTTTTGGTACGGTAATACATTCTAATAACTGTACTCAATTAATGTAAATTAATTATCAATTAATAATTTTAAAAAGTTATACAAAAAATATGAAGCTGTTGCTATAAATATATTGAGCAAAAGGTTAAATTGTATAATTTGGAATTCAGATGTTAAAACCACAATTTCCAAAAATTCATTTTTATTTATCCACTATAAACTTTACAAAAGTGTTGTTTTAAACCACACTCCAAATAAAACAAAGAAAATAATGATAGGACATTTGCAGAAAGAAGCAAACTTTGCTCTGCTACCGGTATAACACGGTTCAAATTTCGGAATTACTACGGAAATTCGGCCTAATATTTACGAACGTACGGAAATGAAGATAAATAGGGTACTACACGCATCGGAAATACAAAACTATACGCACAATTATGATTTGGCCTAAATTGGCCTTATATTATGAAAAACCCCCGGCAAAATGCAATAATTATGGACAAATCGATTATTAGCCTTGGCAATATGCCTAATATTTAAAAGGAATGAATATAGGCTATATTTCGTTTGTCGATGAATTTTTGAATTCATGTGTGAAGGATTGATCCATTAGAGGTAATCTGTAAGTAGTAACACTGCTATGCGTGGGTAATTTGTGAATAGCGTAGTATGCTACATACACAAGCCTAGATAGGGAAGATCTGTACTGTAGTTCATTGCGAGAGGAGGGGGAAGTCCGGTAATGTGTCATGAAAAATGTAACAAGCCAGAGATGAAATAAAATCACTAACATTTAGCTGATTTTTGTTGTTTTAGTCGTCGTCAGAAGTTTATCGACCGACATCTATTTCTCATGTGTAGTAGAGCGTTTCTTTGATTGAATAATATTGTTTGTATTATAACACAAATTCATTTTGGATTTTCAGTAAATTACCAATGGTTTATTCAAAGTCAAACTTTAACTAATCCCTCACTATTCAATCAAAATGTTATTGTTATACTACTATATTGTTGAAAAATGGATTGCGTGATATGAAAATGGATTGATAGTAAAACGTAATAAAGATACGTTCTTGTCTGGTTATTAGGTATTCATGCTCTGATGAAGAAGAGGATTATTTTTATAGCGTTCCATTTAAAATACAAAGAAATATTTTGGTTGTGAAGGTCGTTTTAACAATTAGGCTAATATCAAAACATTCAACAATGATAAAAAGTACGATCGTTTTGTTCAATGGTAGAATGCTGCATGAGAGTGTTTTCCGGCCAATTAGAGGTGCCATTTATCATAAATGTTATAATAATAATAATAATAGTTCATTCTTATATAGCGCATATAAGCAAGCTCTCAATGCGCTGAACATTATTACCCCAGTCATTTCCTGATCAAATACCTATGGAAACATACTCCCATATATGCAGCTAGTAATCAGCGCAAAGTTGTGTCTGATCTAACCGGGTACCCATTTATACACCTGGGTGGAGAGAGGCAAACGTAAGTAAAGTATCTTGCCTAAGGATACAAGCAATGCGGCGAGAGTTGGATTCGAACCTCGGTCTAACGATCAGTAGACGAACGTCCAACACACAGCGCCACACGCCCTTACAATAGTGCCCTGGCCTTGGCCCTGGCAGACCCCTCTAAAGTTCGACTAGAGACCCCATTTACCCCAAGTATAGCCTACCTTAGATAGTGTAGATACCACCAGCAGCAAAAAAAACCCACAAAACAACGAACTAACACCAAACAATTGAAAATATATCCCATCAATGACGATAAAATGACCATTACCATTCTAAAGGGAAAATAGTTTAAGAGTTTCACTTAAAACTTATATAAGCCAAATAATAAATACTTTTCAAAGCATGAGATTGTTGGAATCTACCTAAAACATATTTTACTGACTAAACGCTGTAGTTTTACAGAAATAACTTTAAATACCTTTTTTCTAGGGACAGTACAACATACTGAACTATTTATAGGCCTACTGTAGTACTGTACAATTTTAAGTAAAAAAACGATCTGTTGCCCAATGCTTTTTAGAAGAGTATAATAATAATTTGTAACATAATGTGGTTATTATGTACTATATAATTAACATTAATTAAACATAATTCTGACCAAACCCAGTATTACTATTTCTGTAAAACTACAGCGTTTAGTCAGTAAAATATGTTTTAGGTAGATTCCAACCATATCATACGTTGAAAATTTTTATTATTTGGCTTATATAAGTTTTAAGTGAAACTCTTAAACTATTTTTCCCTTTAGAATGGTAATGGTCATTTTATCGTCATTGATGGGATATATTTTCAATTGTTTTGTGTTAGTTCGATTAAAGTTAAACTTTATTCAATTAAACATGTTGTTTTGGGGGTTTTTTTGCTGCTGGTGGTATCTACAATATCTAAGGTAGGCTATACTTGGGGCAAATGGGGTCTCTAGTCGAACTTTAGAGGAGTCTGCCAGGGCCAAGGCAGTGTACAGATAGTCTGTAATAGGTCATTTGGTATTGCTTACAATGTGCTAAATCATATAACATTGGTTGCTGGTGGTATCTACAATATCTAAGCTGGGCTAGTTGGGGAAAGGGGGGTCTCTAGTCTAACTTTAGAGGGGTCTGCCAGGGCCAAGGCAGTGTACAGATAGTCTGTAATAGGTCATTTGGTATTGCTTACATTGTGCTAAATCATATAAAATTGGTTGCTGGTGGTATCTACAATATCTAGGCTGGGCTAGTTGGGGGAAGGGGGTCTCTAGTCTAACTTTAGGGAGTCTGGCACTTGCGGTGCAGCAGACAATTAGTCTGTTGTTATCCATTTTGTATTGTATGAACACAACTTGTTCATTTGGCATTAATTTTGAGTGGTACCTCACTCATCTATGCTAGCCACATTTTAGGCCCTCCCTCGGAGCGTCTGGCGGGCCTATTGCAGCAGACAAAAAGTCTGTCGTTTGTGATACTGGTATAAGGATGCCAATGGGCATCCCGTGGTGGTAAAATTAGGTGGTATCTCTCTCATCTAACCGGTGCCGATTTTTTAGCACATTTCGGGGTCCCCCCGGTCTAGACGCAGCAGGGGGTACCCGGCAGACTCCCATTTTCATTGACTTCAAGTGACCCCCAACACACTTAAATAGTCAGATATTGGTACCTAGCTCATCTAACGAAATGTCTCTGGGCTGCCGGTCTAAGAGAGAGACATTGATTTTCAAATCGTCTAATGTAATCAATTGATTAATAGTGTATTTTTTTTTAATCTAAAGTAAAATTAGGAGGTTCTTTGCTGTAGAATACGAATTGGAATAAAATAAAATAAGTAGAAATGTTTAAGTCATAAATACATCATGGATATTATTATTCTTTAGGTTCTAAAAACCTTTATTGTCCTATTTTCTCAGGAGTGGGGAGAAAATGTAAAAAACAAATCAATTAAAGTTCTTCTATGAAGTAGTAACAGCCAAACCAATATTACATTATTACTGGACTTGTAGTAGTAAACGTATAATGTCATTAACCAGCATGACATAAGCTCTTACAGTAAAACATTTGTTTTGATAAAGAAAAAAGAGAAAAAATTGGGCCAATTTTATCGATATTAAGGGGCTGCTCCAGTCCCACTATCTTACAACTACCCTCTAGTCCAACTGCTATGCCCCTAGGACAACTACCCCTCTAGAACAACAACACTCTCTGAACAACCACACCTATACACCTTAGGTTATAATTACGATCTTGTAAAACTTAGGGAGAGAGATTGATCTTAAATGAAAGGCTGTTTGATTGACTGGTGCAGCTAGGTAAACTGTATGTTCCTAGATTTATATACAGCATCTTCATGTCACACAAGAAAAAAATAAGCCCATCACTTTATTTTTCAAGATTGGAATACGTTTTAATAATTTGATCGATTCTCGTTTAATGTAAAATAACTGCTGACGATACGCATATTAAACAAGAAATATTTCTTACAAAAAACGCTGCTCACTTATTGACGTAACAGTTTTAAAGATATATTGTCCCTCTGAAAAATATTTTTTATTTCAAATTTATTTTTGAATGTGTCAATTTATTGTCACATAATAGTTATTTAACCTGAAAAAATGTAATTCAAAGCAAAAAATACTTAAATTGTCTGTCAGACAATGGTTTTTGAGTTATAATTAAACGTTTCTTTTCTCTTTTTATATGTGAACAAATATAAATTGTATTTGTATAATCTGTATTTAATATCAGTCACTTAGTTTATTTTATTGCTAAGGTCAAGTCTGGGGGTCACTTCATCAGCATAGATACTTCAAGTGTGAAGTAGCATGGGACACATAAAAACCAGAAATGCTTTGGGATTTGTCGTTCAGACTCTTTTCCCAGACGTTTTGTGGGACTATAAATTATAGTCGAGTATGCATTTTCGCATTTCTGTCATCCTTAGATATATATATAAACTTTATTTAGACACGAGACTGATGTACAGCACAACGTTCAATCAACATTGATTGTTTTTACACAAGTTCGTGATACTGTATTACAAAAAAAAAAACCAACACCATATAAATACGAAAGAAACGAAAAAATTGAAATTGAAAAGAAACAAAATTACAGCAGAATCCCCTTCATCTGACACCTCTATTTAGGGTACACCATACCGGTACTTCCCGTGTAAACGGGAACCCTTATCGAAGTGTATAATTTATGGGGATTCTACTGTAATACATAATAAATCTTTTTGATTTCATTTACCTTAAAATAATAGTGATAAAACACACATTTTACATGGTATTTAGCCATTTTAAAAGTTGGATGTACACCATCGTAGATTACCATACCATTATGTTTTACAATGCATTTTTCAGATACGTTTTAAACAACTTAACTGAATTTGGAAGGGTATCAACATTGAGACTATTCCATATAATTGCTCCACGATAAGACAGACTTCGTTTTTTAAAATCGGTTTTTGGCTTCGGGATGAATAGATGTGTATCACTGTGCCTTAGATTATAATTTATATCATTGTATGTAAATACATTATTTAGGTAAGGTGGGGCATTATCTGTCAAAACCTTATATATAACCATACAACATTCATATCTATCTTGATAAAATAAAGTTGACCAATTAATTTGTCTTAGTGCCTCACTACTAGGTGTGTCACATGTTAGACCACACACGATTCGAGCTCTTCTGTTTTGGATAGTTTGAACTCATTTAATTAGATATATAACTTCTGCTTACTTTTCCGGTTTATTAATGAGTCATCCTCCTGGGACGTAGCGGGCTAAAGCAGCAGCGTGAAAATTCAAAAGCTTTCATTTAAGATCAATCTCTCTCCCTATGTTTTGAAGTTCAGTAAGTTTTACAAGATCGTAATTATAACCTAAGGTGTATGTGTCATAATATAGATGTGGTTGTTCAGAGGGTGTTCTTGTCCTAGGGGCATGGCAGTTGGACTAGAGGGTAGTTGTCCTAGGAGGGTAGTTGTCCTAGGAGGGTAGTTTTTCTAGAGGGTAGTTTTTCTAGGGGGTAGTTGTCCTAGGGGGTAGTTGTCCAGGTGGGAGTTGTCCTAAGGGGGTTTGTCCTAGAGGGTAATTGTCCTAGTGGGTAATTGTCCGGGTGGTAGTTGTCCTAGGGGGTTATTGTCCGGGTGGTAGTTGTCCTAGGGGGATTATTGTCCGGGTGGTAGTTGTCCGGGTGGTAATTGTCCTAGGGGGTAATTGTCCGGGTGGTAGTTGTTCTAGGGGGGTTATTGTCCGGGTGGTAGTTGTCCGGGTGGTAGTTGTCCTAGGGGGGTTATTGTCCAGGTGGTAGTTGTCTGGGTGGTAATTGTCCAGGGGGTAGTTGTCCGGATACGGAATAAACCATGTGCAATTCTAGTAGAGTTACATGTCATAGAGTTAAGCGTCAGACAGATAGATGCACTATTAGACTAAACAACACCGACGCCACATACATGACCAATGAGTACAGACACTAACCCAACATTCACTTCAGTAGGTGAGAGGATGCATTCTCCGTGTGGGTAATTCATTCTCACCACCAGAATCATTCATCAACTACAGTCATCCTCCAAGCACGGGAACATAACACAAAAGTATGTACAACATCAAAACAGTTCAAGACATGTACCAGTATATTGAAATCCCTTCACCATGCCTTCAAAGTAATTGCACCTGGTCATTTTGCTAACACCTTCATCTTTTAATTATTGTGCAGCGGCACAACATCTATAAATGTACAGGTAGGCATCTATCTCTAGTAAAAATAGGTTCTGTAATTATCTATTGTATGCGTGTTAAAGGCTAGGTGCGGGCAAAAAAATTCTATTGATCATACATTCTAATAATTATCGATCTATAATTTAATTAATTGGGATTTTATTTGTGTTACACGATCTTGTTGAAAATAAGCACTTTCTTATAAGTAGTAGTCCTAGTAGTAGTAGTTCAAATTACACAGTAAAATCTCTATTCTTTTGTACACAAATTTTGTAAATAGAGAGGCATTTTAAAAAGCTATGAACACTAAACGGTGTGGTAAAAAATGTTGACTAAATATAGGTAATATAACTTGAATTTTACATTTCTGGTATTTTAATTCAACTTCAGTTTTTTATTTTCATGCTATAGCAAAAATTATCCACCGTATATCCACCATCTTTTTTCACCTTCTAGGGAGTCACTAGACATGTTATTACATTAGGTTAACTACCTAAAAACTACTGAAAAAAAGTCTTTCTGGTTTTTATGGCAGAATATTGCCAAATTTTGTATTTGACCATATTAAGGGAAATTCATGTTTTTTCGTCTTGATTTCTGTTACAAATATTTGATTTATGTACAATTAACCAGATATTATATTTAAAATTCATGCCTGTACCTGAGCTTTAAGGTGCTTATTTGAGGCAAATCCTTGATGAACAATAATTCCCTTTTAAGTATAATTATTGAATATAATTTATTTGATTTCTTTGCATAAACAAAATGCACTTCTATACAGTAATATTAATAAATAGGCTAGTCAATTTAGCATTTTGAGTGAAACAAATTGCAAACAGAGATTTTTTTTTTAAATGGTTACATATGATAAGGTGATTATTTTTTGAACATCACACCTCTGACACTCATCCCGAAATTATGCAAATTAGCTTAAATATGCAAATTAGGGTGAACTTACAGGGTTACCATATCTTAAAAACTACTAATCGTAGAGAGTTCATTTTTGCACAGTCTGGTTCAGAATATATATATATATTTGCTCTAATGAGACATTTTACAAAAGAAGTACCAAATTTTGACCCTTGACCCCATTTCTCAATATTTACATAAATATGTGATTAAAATGTCTGTAGAGACTTTATTTTGGACTCAATGACTTGGATATTGTTTTTCAATACCCACCATAGAACTGTATTATAATTCCCAAAATCACACCCTCGTCACGCACCTCGAAAGTATGCAAATTAGTAGTACAAGTAATATTAAATATGCAAATTAGGGAGTGAGATTACAGCGTTGCCATATCTCGAAAACCGCTAATGCTAGAGTGTTGATTTTTTCACTAAAATATTTAAAATGTATATATTTATATTTGCTGTAATAAAACATTTTACAAAAAAATGCCCGGAAGTATGACATTTGACCCTCGACCCCATTTCTTAATATTGCATATATATAATGAAAACTAAAATGTCTGTAGAGACTTTGTTTTGCCCTCAAATGACTCGGATACATGTTTCTAATAGCCAACATAGGAATGTTTAGTAAATCTCAAAACCACACCTGTATCACTCACCTTCAAAGTATGCAAATTATTAGTACAAGTTACATGAAATATGCAAATTAGGGGGTATAATTACAGGTTCCTATATGTATCGAAAACCGCTAAGGTAGAGAGTTGATTTTTTCAAAAACTTGTTCAGAATGTACATATTTATATTTGCTCTAATAAAACATTTTACGAAAAAATGACCGGAAATACAACAATTGACCCTTGACCCTATTTATCAATGTTTGCATACATAATGCGACTAAAATGTCTGTAGATAATTGTTTTGACTCAAATGACTCGGATAGCATAGCAGCATAGGACCTTGTTGAACCCACAAATGTGAAAACGCCCACAAATGTGAAAACAACCACAAATGTGAAAACGCATCACCCACAAATGTGAAAACAACCACAAATGTGAAAACGCATCACCCACAAATGTGAAAACAACCACAAATGTGAAAACGCATCAACCACAAATGTGAAAACACCGCCCACAAATGTGAAAACGATCATCGCCCACAAATGTGATAACGCCCACAAATGTAAAAAAAAGAGAGACTTTTTCGCCCACAAATGTAAAAAAAATCAGATCAAATTTAATGCTAGATTCAGACAATTTTGATCGAGTTAATACATTATATCATGATTGTATTGAGTTGTTTCAATAATTGTTTGTTCACGATACGTCTGTTAGGGTCGTCGTTAACACGTTGGATTATTATCATTTGCTGCTCGTGCGCGCGATATTTGCACGTTAACTCGTTTGTTTAATGAACGTAATAGTTCAAGACGATATTTGTTATTTGCTGCGCGCGTGCACCATACTTCAAGGTCAAGGCCATGTTATATCATTGTTGCTTTTAGTGTGTGGTTGTTGGCTTACTATTATGTACGTATTGTTATAAGTCGATGCTCGATTCGATGTTTTTGTGCGCGTACACAATACCACAAGGTCAAGGTCATATATACTATTGCACGCGCGCAAAACATCGAACATCGACTTGAAACTATACGTACATATCAGTAAGCCAACGAGTTAACAACCACACACCACAAGTAGCAATGGTATACAAGTCATGACCTTTGTAGTATCGTGCACGCGCACAAAAAACATCGAATCGAACATCGACTTGGAACTATACGAACATAACAATAAGCCAACGAGTTAATAACCACACACTACATACAAGTAGCAATTTAACCTTGACCTTTTAGTATCGTGTACACGCGCAAAAAAACATCGAACATCGACTTATAACAATACGTACATAATAGTAAGCCAACAACCACACAGTAGAAGCAACAATGATATAACATGGCCTTGACCTTGAAGTGTGGTGCACGCGCGCAGAAAATAACAAACATCGTCTTGAACTATTACGTACATTAAACAAACGAGTTAACATGCAAATATCGCGTACACAAGCAGCAAATGGTAATAATCCAACGCGTTAACGACGACCCTAACAGACGTATCGTGAACAAACAATTATTGAAACAACTCAATACAATCATGATAATAATAATCGATCAAAATTGTTTGAGTCTAGCATTAAATTTGATCTGATTTTTTTTACATTTGTGGGCGAAAAAGTCTCTTTTTTTTACATTTGTGGGCGTTATCACATTTGTGGGCGATGATCGTTTTCACATTTGTGGGCGCTGTTTATTACATTTGTGGGTGATGCGTTTTCACATTTGTGGTTGTTTTCACATTTGTGGGTGATGCGTTTTCACATTTGTGGCTGTTTTCACATTTGTGCGTGATGCGTTTTCACATTTGTGGTTGTTTTCACATTTGTGGGTGATGCGTTTTCACATTTGTGGCTGTTTTCACATTTGTGGGTGATGCGTTTTCACATTTGTGGTTGTTTTCACATTTGTGGGCGTTTTTACATTTGTGGGTTCAACAGACCTCTTTGTAATTCCCAAAATCACATCTTTGTCACACACCTTGAAAGTATGCAAATTATTAGTAGGAGAGGTGAAAGTTGCCATATCTCTATCGGTCATTAGCGTTTTTCGAGATACATAAGGCTGTAATTTGCATACTTTCGAGGTCATTTGAGGCCAAAACAAAGTCTGTACATACATTTTAGTTGCATTATATGCAAATATTGGGAGATAGGTTCGATGGTCAAATGTCATACTTTCGATAATGACCCAGATACAGGTTTTCTATAGCCAGCATAGAACTGTTTAGTAATTCTCAAAATCACACCTCTGTTACTTTGCTTGAAAGTATGCAAATTAGTAATACAAGAAAGTTGTCATATCTCTCTCTCGGTCATTAGCGTTTTCGAGATACATAAGGCAATTCACTGTAATTTGCATATTTCATATAGCTTGTACTACTAATTTGCATACTTTCGAGGTGCTTGACTTATACTGGCTATATAAAACCTGTATCCGAGTCATTTGAGGCCAAAACAAAGTCTGTACATACATTATAGTTGCATTATATGCAAATATTGAGAAATAATAATAATAATATCCTGGATTTATATAGCGCCTAATGTTGTGAAACCTCTAAGCGCTGTACATAAACTAATACGAAAAAAGGGAATTCCAACCATGCCCAAAAAAAAAAAAGCGATTCGTCGCTAACCAGGGATCGGTCTAATTCCGGTCAATTTTTTGTAAAATATTATATTGGAGCAAATAGAAATATGTACATTCTGAATACGGCTGTGAAAAAATCAACTCTCTAGCATTAATCGTTTTCGAGATATGGGAAGACTGTAATTTCACAACTTATTTGCATATTCATGTAATTTGTACTACTAATTAGCATAATTTTGAGGTGCATGACGAAGGCGTGATTTTGGGAATTACAAAGCGGTCCTATGCTGACTATAGGAAACATGTATCCGAGTTATTTGAGTCCAAAACAAGGTCTCTACAGACATTAGTCGCATTATGTATGCAAACATTGATAAATGGGGTCGAGGGTCAATTGTTGTATTTCCAATCATTTTTTCGTAAAATGTTTCATTAGAGTAAATGTACATTTTGAACAAGTTATTGAAAAAATCAACTCTCTTGCCTTAGTGGTTTTCGATATATAGGAACCTGTAATTTCACCCTCTAATTTGCATATTTCATGTAACTTGTACTAATAATTTGCATACTTTGGAGGTGAGTGATACAGGTGTGATTTTGAGATCTACTAAACAGTCCTATTTTGGCTATTAGAAACCTGTATCGGAGTCATTTGAGGGCAAAACAAAGTCTCTACAGACATTTTAGTTTCATTATATATGCAATATTGAGAAATGGGGTCGAAGGTCAAATGTCATACTTGCGTTCAATTTTTTGTAAAATGTTTCATTGGAGCAAATAGAAATATGTACATTCTCAATACGGCTGTGAAAAAATTAACTCTCTAGCATTAGTGGTTTTCGAGATATAGGACAACTGTAATTTTTTCCCCTTATTTGCATATTTTATTTAAATTGTACTACTGATTTGCATACTTTCGAGGTGTGTGACAAAAGTGTGATTTTGGGAATTACAAAGTGATCCTATGCTGGCTATTAGGAACCTATGTCTGGGTCATTTGAGGGCAAAATAAAGTCTCTACAGACATTTTAGTCACATTGTATATGCAAACATTGAGAAATGGGGTCGAAGGTCAAATGTTGTACTTCCGGTCATTTTTTCGTAAAATGTTTCATTAGAGTAAATATAAATATATACATTTTGAATAAATCAGTGAAAAAATCAACTCTCTCGGACTAGTAGTTTTTGAGATATGGTAACCCTGTAATTTGACCCTAATTTGCATATTTAAGCTAATTTGCATATCATCTGGATGAGTGACAGAGGTGTGATGCTCAAATTTTGATCTCCTCATCATATATGACCATTTAAAAAAGTACCAGGTAACCAAAAGGTAGTGGGGTTATTTGCTGCGGATCCAATTTATAAACACAATGCCGGTGGGCCTGTATGCCGTATGTTTGGGTTCCGGGACTCATCCGAATCCACCATTCTACTACAGTTTATATAGATCAGTAGTTAACATACTACTAATGTCTTTCAATTTAAATTAAAAAAATCTACTAGAACTTGTTACTCCATTTCACATGGTTTATTCATTGTACAAGCAGCAGAGGACAATATAGTATATTCATAAATTTCCCTACATAACATACAGTAGGCCTACTATAAAGTTGAATAGCTTTAAATCGCATAAACAGTGCTGCTAATGTCTTTAAATTTAAATTAACATTTTACAGAAGCATAATATGACAAAATGCCACCTTCTGTGTTTACAATTAAATTTCCTTTCCATTTGAGACAAAACACGATGACATTTGAGGTCACTGACCATTGATCCAAAAACTGACCGTTCCCCAACCCTCACCCGATCTCACATTTTGTTGGTAAATGTTGACACCCATACCTACCAGAATCAAGGGAAATTAGCTTCTTTTAGATTTGTTGACAGATTGGCCTTAAAATTGTCTCATTTTGGGATACTATTTATTTCAACAGAGATGACCTGTTAAGAGCATTTGCATATATACACTGGCCTATCGGTATCTGCAATTCCACAATGTGTAGGCCTACCCATCTTGTTTGCTACGTATTTTTATATTTAAATTAAAGATCTTTGCAAAATAACCTTGCGAGAGGGGTGCATGAACAAATAGGTTGGTCTTGACGGCATACTTATAGAGTAAAATATGAATTGGATTAAAATGACGTAGTCATTTATAGAACACAATAACATTATTATGTTCTACTTTCATTTCTTTTTTTGACGTCAACTTGTGAATAGACAAATAAATAATGTAAATGGCACTTAACAATGCATTTTTTTTTAATATGTAGATCAAGAGTACAGAAATTGCGATATGTTTTCGAAGTCAAATTGTTTCGCCACATTGACAGGAATTTGCTGTTTCATGCTTATTTTGGTAAAAATGCTTATTGGTTTTTATTTTTCCGATAGATTTTCACAGCTATTGACAATGTTGGGAGAACACGTTTCTTTATTTTCATATTTTGTAATGCTATGACACAGATGATGGTATAACATGTCAGTGGGTGTATACGATTGATGTTTCAGTGTATGTTGTACTACTGCTTAAGCTACTAATTTTGCTGAAGCAAAGTCAGCTGCACGCTAATAACACTTCTACCTTTGAAATCATTATAAGCTGCTAATTTTTCGAAAACTCAGCTGCAATGTACGCTAATCAACTGCTATTTTGCAAAATCACGCTTTTATAGTCTATGTATTATACAGTATTCCAGAATATGTAATTAAGTTATGTACCTTTTGGTACAATATATTATTTTTAATTATCTATCAACTACCAACCTAACCTAACCCTCTAAATAACCTCTCAACAATCTACATATCTTAAGAATCTCTCTTAATTCAACCAAAAAATTAACAACCTAACCATATAGATAATCACTCAGCTAAACCTAAAACCTCTTAATATTCTTCTCAATAAACTGAACATAAAGGCCCTGTCACATCTTGACGATTTAGACAGTAAGTCCAAAAACGTTTCAAAGTTTCTATAAAACGCTGGAATTTTCCATTATTTTACATGTACATGACGTATTCATAACGCGTTGGACGTGTATATAACGTACACGGAACGTGTACAGGAATTTGCGATACCTTATGGTTAACCTACACCAATAACATAGGCCTATTAATAGCGTTTGCAACTTACCTATGCAGAACGATAGATTTACTTACGCATAACGGGGATGACCGACCGCGTGTCCAGAAATTGTAATGTAGTTTGTTCGTTTATGTAATTTATCTGTTGTCATTGATCATAATTCATTGTATATATTTTATGATTTTCCAAATAACTTGAAATCAAATTGATTTATTCTCCTTCCCCTCTACCATCCTTGTTAGTTACTGGGTTAATCAATTATACGTAGATTTTCGTTTTCTTACCCACGCCTCACACATACACCACCGCCCTCTGTGATAATTTCTAGATCCACAGGGCGTGTATTTGTGACGAATACTAATTATACATAATTAGATGCTGTCCATACGGTAGCTATAAGTTAGAAACATGTTCTTTACGTTAGACGGTAGTTCGGAACACGTCAGACACGCCTACATGCGTCAATATAAGTGGGAAATAAGCTTGAGACACGTTAATCATGAGTTAAAAACATGTTAATCATAAGTTAAAAACACGTTTTTCGTTCGCTGGAATATCATCATGGAGTAACATACAACGAACGTGTGTCAGCACCTTTAGACTTACTCATAACGTATATCCTGATGCGTACGGAAGGTATGAATCATTCGTCGAGAAATGTTGTGCATGCATAAGTCAGTGTATTTCTATGATTTGTCATACGTCGGAGATACTAAATTGTCAAGGTGTGACCTCATTCAATTATTAAATTAACCTAACCCTCTTTAAAATACTGCTAACCCTCTAAATCTTCTCTCAACTATCATTCGATTGTAAACCTCTGACAACCCTTAGTAGTTCCACTATCAGGTTGCAGCACAAAATACCAACGCACTATACTAAACATATTCTTTAAACAATAATTAGATTTGGAAAGTACCAGTGTATGGACCTACTAGTACTGCATACAATCGACCGAAGTTCCGAGACAAAGTAAGTATAATACTAAAACTAACTAAAAACTAAAATTAGAAGATATGGATGGCGCCTATGGTCAAACTTTGTTTTGACACCAAAACTGTTTACATATCCTTACTTACCGGTTGTCAACATGATAATTATTATTAACATATTTTTTTTTGAAAAATAGCCAAATTGGGTTGAAGCACACTGGGGAGTATGTTGTTCCTCACGGCACAACAATTCGGAACTATCCATATCTGAAGTATTTCAACCTTAATACCTATTAATCTTGTACCATTTTATCAGTCAATTTCAGTTTCTCCTACTGAGAAAACGGTAACAGGGGCATTCCAAAGCAGAAACCAAACTGTAACAGAGGCATTAATAAGCAAAAACCAAACGCATAAGCCAGAAACACAAAATAATTACGAAGGAATGATCGATGTAAAGAATACAGTTTATCGTTTAAAGAACCCAGACATACCTGTCAAAGTTGGTGATTTCTTCAGTTTAATCATACAGACTCGCGATAGATTTGGTCGAAATTGTACAAGAGGAGGTGATTTTTTCTATACAACGATCAATTCAAAAACAAAGACTAAGAACAACAATGCGGCAGGAAAAATTACAGACTTCAAAAATGGTACATATGAAGTGTTGTTTTTCGCTGGTTGGCCGGGTGTCATTGGTATAAGCATTATACTTGTACATCCATCTGAAGCGGTAGATTTTATTGAAGAGAAAATATGGCCTATGGAAAAAAGGATAACGTGGAAAGGATATTTCGAAAGAAAAAGTACAGAAGTGACAGACTGCAGTTTCAGTAAAACTATATTGCTTAATAAGTGTAACTACAGTCATCCACTAGCTTTGGGAGAAACTGCATTTTATTGCGATAAACCAAACGTGTCTTCGTGCGATAGTTTGAGTTGGCTTAAATCAGACGGATCTCATGTCACTGGACTCTTCTCCAAGATATACTCATCTTATCAGTTGCCTTTCATGTAAGTATAACACACTTGTTAACCAGATGACATCTTTCTCTCTCTTGGCATCTCTCGCTCCCTCCTTTGCCTCTTTTTCTCTCCTTTTCTCTGTCTTTCTCTCTCCTCCTCCCTTCTCTCACTTTCTCTCTATTTATCTCTCTTTATCCCCTTCTATAATTGTCTCTCTCTTTCTCGCACTTTCTGTTTCTTTCTGCTCCTTTCCATTTTTGTTTTTTTTTTCGCTCGTTCGTTTCTCTTTTAGTTTTAACGTTTTGTTTCCTTTTCGTTTTTTTTTCTTTTTCGTTTTCTTTCCGTTTTCGTTTATTTTCTTTTTTTAGCTTACGTTCCTTTCCCTTTTCCGTTTTCTTTCCTGTTTTATTTTTCTTTCTTTTTCTTTCTTTTACTTTTCTTTTTCATTTTCCTTAACTGTTTTTCTTTATAGATTAATTATTATCGTGTTAGTTATTATTCTTTGTATTAGGTCTAAATGGTTTGGAAACATCCCTTTAACGAAAAGGTGAAAACGTATTTTATTTGAAATTGTACAAATTCATATTTCTTTTAAAATAGGAATGTTGCCTATGCACGTTTGCTTGGCGGTATACAATTACTCAAAATCAGCCAAGAAGGTAACGACATGTTCACAGTTTTTTTATTTTAACAAGGTGGAAGAGTATAGAAACTTTATTTCTGGAATTAAATTGTCTAGTAGCATACCTAAATTGAATAAATACTGATTTTAGCATTATGAATTCCATGTGCTCTTTTCCCATAGTTTTACCTATAAATATAAATTATGTTATCACATTGAAATTATTAGTAGATTTATATGGTTAGGCCTACATCTAAAATGACCATATTTATTACCACTTTACGGCAAAATATAGAGTAGGAATTCTTTTTATCCAAATTCTATTTTAAATTTTAATCAACATGTTGTACGGCGGTAATTTTTATTACTTAACTCATAATTCTATATTTTTTTTACATAACTGTTTATATGATCTGTATTTTAAGTGTTTTTAATGTGACGATGCCAACCGGGAAAGAAAATGTCAAATACAATTATTGGACGAATAAATATATATCTTATCTTATATATCTTATCATAGGAAATTCGACATTTATGAGGAACCTGACATTACCGGAATGCAAGAAAGATTTACCCAGACCTCTCAATGATGGGTTCTGGACAAATAACGTATGGACCTCATTACAATGTAAGACAAAGCAATGGACAAAACAAGAAATTATTAAATGCATGAAAGGAAGACACATGATCTTAATGGGTGATTCTACAACACGGCAATGGGTAGAAAATCTGTTGTCAATGCTGGACATTGCCAAGAGCAAAAATACTTCAAGACCTAATACTAAGCACATCCGACATCATAGTGATATCTTGACATTGGATTACTATTTCCATCCGTATGCTATCGGTAGACGTATTCAAGTCTACCGTGATGGTACTTGGGAGTACGAAGTGTTAGATAACCTTAATTCAAGTACTTGCAATTATGTAATTGTCGTGAGCCCATGGGCTCATTATACCCAATGGAAAAAAGAAAGTCTATTCGTCCGGTTGCATCTATTGCGGGAAACACTTATACGATTTATGAAACGCTGTCCAAACTCGCAAGTACTAATGAAAACTCCACACCCTCGCAGGCACAAGGACAAGATTTCCCTAATGTATTCTAGTGACAGGCTATTATATGATATTTACGAGCAATATTACAGCATGTTCTGGGGTTTAGGTATTCATATGATAGATATATGGGATATGAACCAGTCATATCCTAAAGCAAATGTTATACACATGCCGGGACCTGTTATATGTCAAGAACTGTTTTTAATGTTTTCGCATATTTGTAAAGTGTGAAAAGATATTATCGATGTTTGTTCATTTACAAACAAACAATTCATTTTCATGGACAATGTTACATTCAACACCTAGCATCATCATATCATCACTGTCATTATTTGTCCGTTTGTATTTTCGTAGCTACAATGCACAATGCACAATACCACACTGAATCTGTAGAAAATAGAAGAGACGTAGGCCTAGGCGGCTGATCGATATTAGTGTGGAAACAGTATTAAATGCCGTGCTGATGATAATTGTTCATTCATGCATGATGTGCAGTTAGTATATCAATTAGGTTTTTATTTAGAGAAATCTGGACACAACATCCAAATGCAGGCAATGTAACTGGAAGCAGGAATCTATGTTTCGTTATGAAACACAATTGTGTTCAAAAAGAAAAATAAAGAAACTTTGCTGTTTTAGTGACGATACTATGTTCTCAATTCTCCATAGACACGCGAAAAGGAATATATTTTTGTTCTAAGTTTCAAATCTTAATAAAACATTTTTTTTTTAATCAACTGCAAAAACTTAAAACCTAGATTATCTGTTTTTATTTTCTATTAGTTGTAATTTGTGAAAATTACGAATTCATCCAAAGGCGAGTTACACATAAGTGTTAGCCAAATGGCCAATAGCCGGGCCCAATAGTAAATTGATTTTTCAGTCCACAATATTTGTCCTTGATAACACATTTTTGGTAAACTTGAATGTTCATCATATTTATCCAGTAACTATCATTTTAAGAACAATAATATATATTTATAAGGTCAATGTAAAAACTGTACATCTTTCTGATGATACAGTTATTTTAACTAGGGAAGTATTTCTTGAAATTAAATTTTGTAGATCATCCGGTTTAAAGTTAAATAAGGAAAAATTAAAGGGCTAACTAAATAAACATTTAGTTTAGGTATTTACGTTGGATATGATAAAAATGTATGTGAGAAAAAGAATTGGGATGATAAGTAATTGATATAGAAAAATTCTGGAGAAAACGAAACCTGGCTTTCTCTCTATTTTGATATAGTATTATACCATTAACTTATACAAAATTGTTCTAGAAGTACAGTCGTACTAATACTAAAGATCAGAACAATAAAATACATTCCAGTTGTGGCTCTTTTCAATCTAATATAAATAATTATATACATATCAATCAATATAAAAAAATGTCCTTCCCTTGAAGAATAAAAAGTATTTTTAGCAATTTACTGCTAGAACATTCTTATAACGACATAAATAATTAATGGTGATATTAATACACTAATAGTAATACACCGTATTTGCAATATGAGCTAAATCATTATGTAAATGCAATAAAACGTGTAAATAACGTAAACTGCAATAGAGCATACCGGTACTATATGATTTTTGCGCCGCGCCTTTAGGCAGTTATATTCCCAGAATTAATTAATTATTAAGACATAAGAATTAAGAAGCAGTTGCCACACGCGAAGTTTTAGTACTACAGCTGACAAAAATGATAATTTGTAAACTCGACTAATTTGTAGGTACATGCTCGACGACCCAAAGCATGTCTTGGAAAAGAGAATCCATTACGCACCCTGGCAGACACTGGCTAAAAGATTATTTTCGACGATGTTCTAGATTTTTCTAATTCTTTTTTTATTATAATATTGATACAAGATACTATACTAACAGGAAATGTATTATTTATTTGAAAAATGTTAAATTTTAATTTTGCATCATTATCCCTAGTTATTGGCCGTGTCACTACGACCTAAGGAAACAACGGCCCTATCCTAGAATATGTACAGTACTATTATAGTTTAGTTTATGATTATATTTTTTGTTCTGTAGAGTAGGGTGGACTATAATTTACGTTAGGCCTACAAAAAATGTTTACTACTGATTGTTAAACAACAATAATTGATAGTAAATCATTAAAAGAAACACATATAAGAACAATGTTTAAAACTGTTACGTCAGTAAGTCGAGCGGCGTTTTTCTGTAAGAAATATTTCTTGTTTATTTTACAGTTACCCTACTGCTTTTTGAATATATTTTCACAGTGTGTTGTTACGTCTACAAAAATAAAACCCTCTCGTCTTCAATGTGGCCACAATTGTCACATTTGTTACAATTTTTCAGTTTCCATTTATGTATACAGTTGTTTATTATTATGAGCAATAGCATTCAGTAATTTATAGTTTAATTGTACAAACCAGGGAAGAGTTGTATAGTAAGCAGTAGGGAATACATTGTATAGTAATAAATACAGATCATTTATTTCATTTTGTGATTGTAATTGATAGGCATACCAATATTATAATCTGTATGTGTTTTTTATTTAATTTTTTCATATCATCCATTTTGTATTGTATTGGTGAAAAGGGAGGATATTTTATATTCCTCCCTTGAGTTTATAGCCACAAACAAGGTAAAAACAGTTATAATTTGTTCTTGAGCTATGGATAATTATTTTTTTCCGAAATAAAAGATGAATGAATGGTGCTGGAGAGTGATGGTGTAATGGTAATATCGGACTAGCTAGTGATGGGCATGGGTTACACAAACCAACAGTGGTGTTGGTAGTCTATGAGTGAGATACCTACCTGTATAGACTCTACATATGCCATTATTCCCAATATGGACACACCTCGAAAGGAAAATGGGATAGTCCAGGCGCCGTAGCGGGCCGTACAAACGTCTCTCACGCATGACATCGTCCTCATATTCCGAGATCCACGTGACCACGGCGAGGGGGGAGGCGGGAGGGATTGCTATACAGGTAGGTATCTCACTCATAGACTACCAACACCACTATTGGTTTGTGTAGTCTATTTCGTGAGATCCCTACCTGTATAGACTCTACATATGCCAGAGTAGCACCGGCATCAGGAGGATGGCGTGATTGTGACTAAAACCAAACTTACCCGACAAGGCCGACAAATTGCCGACGCTACGGTCGCCTGGGACGAGACAACGTTCTGAAGGTAGCACGATGAAAAAGTGGTCTCTCCACCATGCCGCCGCTAAAATATCCGAAACGGGCACACCCCGAAATAACGCCCACGAAGCCACTGAGCCACGCACCTCGTGCATATGAGCTGGCGGCGGCAAGCGTGAAGATGCATACGCTGACTTGATGGCGGAAACGACCCAACGGGCTATCGTATCCTTAGAGGCGGGGCCATGGGGTTTTATTGTCGTCACAAACAGATGTGACGTTCCGTTTCGTAAATGTTGGTGCGATTAACATATATTTGTATCGCACGCACTGGGCACCAAAGCCTGTCTTTTTAGAAATAAAAATGGTTGGTGGAGAGTGGTTCAGGGTTTGGGTCTTTGCTAAGAACCCTGCTCGGAAAGTGAGACGAACCCCGTTGTTCTCAAACCGAATATGGCCAGGGTCTAATGAAAGTGCGTGAATCTCACCCTTACGCTTACATGACGCTGCGGATACTAGAAACGCAGTCTTAATAGAAACATCGAGCAGAGATGCTGAACCAAGGGGTTCATATGGCGGTTTTGTAAGGGCCTCAAGGACCGAGTTTAAGTCCCACCGGGGAAGAAAAGACCGCACGGGAGGTCGAATATTAAACATTCCTCTTATCAGCATCGAAAGTTCTAAAGAAGAGGATACTGACGATACGTCGGGGAACCTCGGTAATACTACTGCAATAGCTGACCGGTACCCCGCTATGGTTCTGACCTGGAGTTCCGACTCAAATAGGTCATGAAGAAACCGGGAGACTTCGCCTAGAGAGGCGGAATGAGGATCGATTTCATAACCGGCACACCATTGATAAAAACGCTTAAGGCGGCTGTTGTATAGTGTTCTTGTCAACTCCCGTCGAGACTGGGCTGCCAACAAGGCAGGCCCGTCTGGAATTCCTGCACTTCTGAGGCGATTCCTGACAAGGGCTAGGCAGTCAGCGTCAGGGATTGCAGGTTGTGAAGGCCCAGCCGGGCCCGGGATTGAACTAAGAGATCGGGCCGAATTGGCAGGGTCCTGGGCTGAAAAAGCAGACTCAGCAATGTGGGAAACCAAGTTTGGCAAGACCACCATGGAGCTATCAGGAGGATTTTGCATTGATGGCGGCGAATGTGAGATATGACCAGAGGGATGAGGGAAAGAGGCGGAAAGGCATACGCCCACATCCCGTTCCATGAGATCGACAGGGCGTCGGTGGCCCAGGCCGTGGCTTCTGGGTACCGGGAGCAAAAAATCGGAAGTTGAGTATTCCTGCTCGTCGCAAACAGGTCGATGAGAGGTCGTCCAAACGTGTTGAAGATCTGTTGGACGACGGCTGTCGATAACATCCACTCGGTCGGAAAGACAGAGCCCTTGCGACGGGAGAGGGCATCGGCAATCGTGTTGAGTTTGCCGGGAATATGAATTGCTTTTAGGTGGATCCCCTGCTGGTGGCACCAGTTTAGGAGCTGCCATGTGTAACAACACAGGGTTGGGGAGTGCGTCCCGCCCTGACGGTTGATGTAAGATACCACCGTGGCGCTGTCGGACAGCACCAAAACAGCCTCCCCGTGACATAAGTGGAGCAGGCTGTGTAGAGTATTTGAGACTGCGAGAAGTTCTAGGACATTTATGTGGAGGGCTGATTCCAACATGGTCCAGGTTCCCGCTACCTGCTCGGAGGGCGCATGACCGCCCCACCCAGAGAGGGAGGCGTCGACGGTGACTCGCACCGACGGAATAGGATCGGAGAAAGGTTTTTCCCCGTCCAACCCTCCTGGTTGAAGCCACCACTGAACGTGAGAGGCTACGAATGTATTTAGCGGGACCTGGGCCAGAATGTTTCTGGAAGAAGGAAAAAATGATAAAGGAGGTGGAGTTGCATCGGACGCATGTGAAGTCGACAGCCGGAACTAAATCTACGAAACTCGCAAGGTACCCCAGAACTTTCAGCCACATCAGGGCTGGAGATGATGGTCGGGACAACAGGAGTTTTATCGCTGCCCGACAGGTCTCTGTGCGAGCTTGTGATGGGAACGCCAGGGACCGAATCAGATCTAGACGGGCCCCAAGAAACAGTGGGGACTGAGACGGGGTGAGAACTGATTTTTGATAATTGATAATGAAACCTGCGGCTTCTGTGATCTTCAATACAAGGCCGACGTGGTTTACGAGGGCCTGTTTGGAATTTGCGAGAATTAGCCAATCGTCCAGGTACATGAAGATTCTTACCCCCATCGAGTGGAATACTGCCCCCAGTGCCTTGACTACCCGAGTGAAGACCCGTGGGGCAGTGGACAGGCCAAACGGAAGGGCTCTGAACTGGTATAGTTCCCCGTCCAGGAGAAACCGTAGCCAATGACGGTCCTCTGGGGAAATGGGAATGTGGAAATAGGCGTCCCAGGAATGTCACTTCTGGTTCTCACGGCGACCCCGACGCCGCCCTCCCCCACGGGAGACATGTGGGGCCGGGTAGGAACTGGCCCGAAAGGGCCGGGGGGAGTAAGTAGGTCCCATGAGAGGTGGGATGGAAGACGAGGAATGTGGCTGAGGTGGAGGCCTGTGTTGGCTTGGCACCTGGTAAGGGTTAGTGGCCCAGCGTTGCGAGCGAGAAGTGCGACGGTCACGACGCTTTACGCCGCCAGATGGCTTAGAATTGGTTTGGCGACGCGCCTCTAACTCGCGGGCCCAAGCTTCTTCCCTTGATGCGAACAGACCGGAAAATAAATCTTCGGACTGGAAGGAAGGGGAATCCATGAACCGTTCAAAATGACCCGGATCAATAGACGACGCACGCAAGACGTTTGTGCGCCGGGCATCTCCTGCCGAGACCACTACGGTGTTGAACTGATCGGCAATAAGCCCCATACATTCCCGGAGAATGGTAACGGCGTCCAGAACCAACGTCGGAGCCACCTCATTGTCCGAGAAGAATGAGAGGAGGATTCCGCAGATGTTAACAGCGCGGATCCCTTCCCGGGCAGCCTATCATGGGTGCGCAGGGTACTTTCCAGGATTGCTTGCGTTTTATCCGGGAAGATGTTCGCTGATGGCTTTAATTGCTGATCATCCCGGAGCCGATTCTTAGCGGCCCGGGGTATTTGCGGTTCCCGAATCATTGTTTTAAATTTGTCTTCGGGAACGGGGAAGGTGCTTGCCAGGCACCGGGCCGATGGTTTTATGACCTTAGCAGTCCTTAATATTTTGGCCCGACGGTTAATTCGTCTCAGCAAGTCTGGGTGGATCCCCACAACAGGCACATTAGAGGTCGTCGCAGTTTGAGAGAGCGAGTCCCAAAGGCCACCGCCCAGAGAACCTCCAGAAGCATCAGGTGTTTCATACGGGATTCCCAAGTGGGAAAGAATACCCGGTAGCGCCCTAGAGACGAGCTGGTGAAGTCCGGACGGGAGTGGCGTGTCATCAACGTCAAATTCAGGCTCCGACCCATCATCTATGTCAGTGGAATCCCCACAGACCCGCACCTCGATACCTGGATTATTAAGCGAGGGGACGGGAAGAGGGGCTCTGGACGATCCAGTTTTAATACGCTCCCTCTCCTCTCCTAGGGTCTTACTCACTTGTTCTGATATTAATTTCAGCATATCCGGGCTTAGCACCTGAGGTACAGGCGGCGGGTCAGGTAGTACGACCCCGGAGCTAACAGACATGGCCCTACCAGGGGGGCTAGAGTGCGCCAAGGCCCACTCATCTGCGGTAATGAACTTCGCCGCAGGTCAGCGTATGCATACCTCGCAGGTCGCAGATTGGCTGCATTTGCGGCAGCGCGGGCACGCCAAATGGCGGTCCAGCTTCGTGGACGGGCGGGGCCCGCCACACACGGAACAGGCTGCGGCCGCACGAGCAGACATGGCTTGGCTACAAACAATAAGGATACTGTTGGTAACAGCTTCCTTCACAAGAATGCTGCTAAACACAATAAGTCCACAAAGGTATGCGTTGCTAGCCAGGTGTCCTTTGTTATTGTTCTATTAATTAGTTTTCCTTCAAGGTTTCAAGGTCACACGTCCGCTTTCCATGGAAAGCGAAAGGAATATGAGGACGATGTCATGCGTGAGAGACGTTTGTACGGCCCGCTACGGCGCCTGGACTATCCCATTTTCATTTCGAGGGGTGTCCATATTGGGAATAATGGCATATGTAGAGTCTATACAGGTAGGGATCTCGACTCGAGGTTATCTGTACCATACTAATTGCATCCTTAAGCAAGATGCTTTACTCTCATAGCCTCATCCTTCGGATATGATGTAAAGCCGTTGGTCCCGTGTACTTAACAGTGCACGTTAAACAACTTGGTACACTATTCGAAAAGAGTAGGGGATCGTCTGTGCTGATCTGGTAGGCGCTGCACTGCTGGCTGCCGTGGGTCCGTGGCGGGCCTAATCCGAATTTCCTCAGTTAAGCTTGAGGACAAATATAAATACCTTTACCTTTACCTTTATGAATAAGTACGATTTCAATCACGTCTTTTATTGCCATGTTTCATTTATACAATTTTATTAACACCTTATTTTAAATGGTAAAGAAAGAAAATATAGTTTAATATTGAAACCAATCATCTTATTATGATATGTATAATATTACATCATATATTTTGTTTGTCTGTCTCCCATATTTAATACAGTGGTGTTTTAACAGCTATAAGCGCTCACTGGCTAACCCCAGAGGCCCCGGAGATTGCAGGGGCCTCTGAGCAGAACCCAGAGGAAACAACAGACTTCAAGATACGTAAAAAAAGGCTGAAAACATCTAAGGCCTCCAGCGTTACAGGGCCACTTAGGGTTTAATTGATGTAGCTTACATTAGAAATTATTTTATTTACTGTTTTGATAAAATGTTGGCTGTTTTTACTAATATTTGACCTCCATATTTTTATTTATTAATTGCAGCCCATGCTTTTCCTTTTCTTATTTCAAAATAGTCTGCTGGTCGTGTTAATAAAGCTTCCCAGACACTGAAAATCATTTACCTCTATCTCACATTCTGTGTTTTACTTTTCCGGATTGATTATATGATATAAATTTAGTTTTCCCTTCATTTAGGTGTAGCCCAACACTTGCAGAATACTGCAAGTCTATGTAGCAACTTTTCAGCATAACATATCAAGTCTGAGATAAGGCCAAATCATCAGCAAATTTAGAATCCGTTATGTTTATTGCAGGATATCCTACTACTCTGTCGTTCCAGAGTCAGACCTAGATGTTCGTATCCCACAGTAGCTATTCTTCTTCGTAATCAAGAGGAATCAGAAAAGCATAGCGTGCCAATGTGTCTCCTTGTAGAATTCCATTCGAAATTGTGAAAAGTCAGTCTCTCCATGTGGTGATAATAACATTTTCTTCAGTTTTGTTTGTATTTTATTTCGATTGTTGCGTTTACATTGCTCTTTGGGATTCCATATACGTCAAATACTTCAAACATTCTTTCGATTTCGATCATTCGTCATTAAATAGTCAACATCACGCTTAGGCCTAATAGTCTAGGCATTCTGTGGATTGACCAAAAACATATTTCAATAGTTTCAAAACTTATTTTTTTCTGATTCTGTAGTTATTGGAGTGTTTTATTTTCAAAATCTACTAAAATCGGTTTAGTGGAACCTATAATTATTTTAGAGGTCATTTTAGGTCAAATATGTCTAAAATTGGTAATAATCAATATTTAACGATATAAACTAAGATTGAAATATTATCTACTATCATGTTTGGTACCACATGGTAGCTACTTCAATTATCTACACAATGTTATTAAATATATCACATTTACATTAAAGTATATTTTTGCAGTAAAAACTGTATTTTTAACAATTTTTTTGTAAAAGAAATTCCTTTCTCGTCAAGGACCCGAGTAAGATATTTATGCAATTAATTTAGGAGAGAATATCTAAACTGTTATAGATTAATTTGACCCTAAAGAACAACATGGGATGTGTGGAAAATTTGCTATCGGGGAAGAAAATGGCTAAAATCGGGGTCAAATGTTAAAGATGTGTGGTTCTTATATCTTGACAACCACTGATTTGTTTTTGGTGTTAAATTGTTCAGAATATACATATTTATATTTGATTTGATTTGAAAAAAAAAACCCCAAAAAACATAGAACATACTAGTATTACTATTGACAAATTTTAGTGGCAGTCTCTGTTTTCGAAAACCGGAAAACACCTATGACCTATGACCTATGAATACAATATTGAAAATATTTTAGTGGGATCTTCGTTTACAAGCAGTCCTGGCAATAGCGACCACCTTATAACACAATATTGAGAATTTCTGTATTTTTAAAGATTTCTCGAAAATAGAGAGAAAAGTGTTTTTGAGAAATCTTGAAAACAGAGAGTCTTTTTAAATGTTAGATTTTGTAAAGAAAGTGTCCTACTAGGTACTGAATCAGATAAAAAAGGTTTGAAAACTATTGCAATTTGTTTTTGGTTACCCCCTTTTTTCATAGATTGCCTGGAGTCTAGAAAAATTATCACTGCTTTTAGATTCTTGGACTTGATTCCTTCAATAATGCTTCGTAGTGCCAAAATCTGTGACCTGCCAATACGGAACCCATTTTGATTTCGACGAATTGGATAAATGTGTGGTTAAATTATATTTAATAATATATTGTACACCTTATCAGCTACTGTTATTAGACTAATTCCTCTAGATGTTGTGCTTACCTGTTTCGGTATTGGAACAATCCGATTTCGACCATAATATCAGGGAAATCTCCTTTCAAAAGTGATTAATTGCATATTTTTTTTAAGAACTTCGGATTTCCAGACCTCTTATATTATCTAAACCACTGGCTTTATTTTTACCGCAGCGTTTAAGACAGGCTCTAATTTCATCTTCAGAGAATTACCATATTTCTATTGGTAATTCTTCTTTTTGTCTATTAACTATGTTAATTTTTATTTGGGGGCATTGTTTTTTTTTTGTCTTGTGTGGGTTCGTCCCACATTTATTATAGTTCTCTGTTATAAATATAATATATATATATGCACATTTATATATTTCTCTTATTTATAAGGTACATTGCTAAAAAAATACATATCTTTTAAACAGTATATACATAGGCTAAGATTATTTTGATGTTAAAAAGAAACCACATTTACATTCATATACATTTTTAAAAATACAATTAGTTAAAATATGTCGATGGCAATAAAATGACGATAAAATTGATTTAAAAAAAACGTACTTATGAAAAAGTGATTATTATTGTTTTATTCTGTTCGTGTCCGTGTCTGGGTAGAGAGGCTATAAACTCAGGGGAAGAATATAAAGTATCTTCCCTTTTCACCAAGACAAAAATGGATCAGATGAAAACGAAGAATGTAAAAGCTTGAAAAAAGGGTGTTTAGAATGGATAGGATGGAATGATATATATAATGAAAACCGTAAGGTTAGAGTCCATACAAAGTGCAAGTCCAAGGTAATATTTTGGCTCTGTGTGTATGTGAGACGTTTCATACCCGGATGACATATCTTAAACGTAATATAGTTACTAGGCCTATATACAATGTATTTAAGAGATACAAATAGAATTTTTTTTATTTCATTAATTTAAGGAGATTTTCCTTTATATCTCCCCATTTACATTGAGCTTTAAAGTAGTAGCACTCATTTTCAATTAAATGCTTTACTTCAGTAATAAAAAGACTCCTGATATTTTTTTCATAGTTGTTTCCTTTTTTTTTCAGGTTTTGTTAATATATGCAACTTATATATAGAGAATACAAATAATGAAATCAATTCATTTACAATTATGTTATTTGATCCAGTAATAATTGTAGACCAAGTTATTGGGTCTTCGTTTGAAAAGCTCTTAGCTATGACATTTTTAAATTTAAGCCATATCCATTGAATTCCACTGCATTTATATAACATGTGTTTTTCAGTTTCAACCTTGTTTATACATTTATCACATAAATCATTACCTTCATTAGTTCCAGATTTTCAGTTTTTTTACATGGTAGTATTCTATGCAGAAGTTTAAAATTAAATTGAGCAACTTTGGGTATATATTTTAGTCTATAAACTTTATAGTACCAAACATTACTCCAATCAATGTCTACTTTTAGTCAGGTGGCTTAACAACAAAAAATGAGGAAATCGTTACACGGTGGACAAAAGCGCCAAATTTGGCATGGAGCTTCGTTGGGACCTACCAATTGATTTTTGCCTAGGAGCCACTCTGGTCGTAATTTATTTTTCAAGATGGCGGCCAAAATCCAAAATGGCCGCCAATAAATTGGAAAATCACATTTCATTTGTTGCAGAAGTCACATATAGGCAAATGAACTATCAAAACATAAGTATTCATGGTCATTGAAACATATTTTAGACATATTGCATTACATGGGTGATTCGTTGTTAAGATGGTGGCCAAAATCCAACATGGCTGCCAGTAGCTTAAACTGGAATATCATTCTGGTTGCAGAAATCGCATATAGGTATCAAACGAAGTTGGAAAACATGGAGTAGGCCTAATCATGGTTATTGAAACATATTTTAGACATGGTACATAATATAGGTCACTCGTTGCAAAGATGGTGGGAAAAATCCAAAATGGCTGCCAGTAAACTAGGAAATCACATACAGTATCTGTGGATGGCAGAAGTAATATGTAAATGAAGTAGCTGTAGTAAATGGTAGAGGTGGTATGTAAATTACAAGTAACTGTAAAAACAATCTATTAAAAAAAAGTTATAACCAGTTTAGTTTCTAAAACCACATAAAATGTGGTATTTTTGGGAAAATAAAGATTGAGGGCGCTGTTCATATAAGTAAAAGTACACTTTTTTACCTGTAACTAACTAAGTTTTTGTCAGAATATTTTTTAAATGGTCGTATTTGATAGATAATTACATTTTCTTTATATTAAAGAAAACAAATTTTACATTAAATATCCATAGTTCAGATAAATTTACGTTAAGTGCCTAAAATCAGCAAATATAACACATTTTAATACATAACAAATACTATTTGATGTTAAGAAATTACAAATTTAGTTATCATAAATAGGATTCTTTTACATTTTCATAGAAACTGTTTTATTATAAAACATATAAATATATATATTTTTTAACAATTTCTCATAAAAAAACTTTTATGACCACTAGTTTTCGAGATATAGAAATGTGTACAACCAGTACAGGTCAAAGGTCAATAACAAGAATCTGGGTCATTTTCCTGGAAAAGTTTGTATTAGACTGAATAGAAACATCCATCTTCTGATTAATTTGAGACCTATGTAAAGTTTGTTCAACTGTTAGTTACCAAGTTATATGACATGTAGGTCAAAGGTCAAAAATACCAAAAATCATACTTCCGGCCATTTTTTGACAAATGTTTCCATTAGGACGAATATTAATATGCATCTTCCAAATGATTTGACACTAAAATTATTTAATTTAATGTAAGCTTTGCGGAGATATTGTTATTTTGTTTTCAATTGGATTAAAATATTCAAATTGAGGTCAAAGGTCAAGGAAAAACTTTAGAAATTTGATAACATGGGTTTTTATAACTAGTATGGTTAAAAAATTCATAAAATGCAATGCTTGCACTTTCCTTCTGATTTGCAGACTAAAATACATTAGGAATGGACTATTTGTGACTTTGTATACGATTATATGTATTTCAATTTCAATGGCTACCATTTTTATTTTTGGGCGCCATCTTGAAACTCACTTTATATAATATTTCTTGAATCGGTTTTACTGACCTCAGAAATTCTTGATTCAGTACATTATTTGTCTATTTGTAACTTTTACAGCCAGAGATATATGATATACCAATTTACTGGCAGCCATTTTGGATTTTGGCCGCCATCTTGGAAAATCGGAAGCTGATCGGGTGGCTCCTAGGCAAAAATCAATTAGTACGTCTAAAAGAAGCCTCATGCCAAATTTGGTGCTTTTGTCCACCGTGTAACGTTTTAGTCGCTAAGCCACCTGACTATTTTACCTAGTTTTATTTCCCATTTCATTTGTGAATTTGGTATATTTGAACATCTATTAATAAAATGATTATAGAAGACGGTTCCTTTATTTTTCATATAAAGTCGTAGACTAGGAATACTATTGTCTTCCTTTTTTGTATTACCTTTTTCAATAATTTCTTTCCACTCTTTTGGTATGGCTTTTAACAATTGCATATATTCAATTAAGGCGTTATGCCTTTTATACAGTTTAGGAAATATTTCACAAGGTGAAAGTACTCTATCATTCATGTAAATATCTCCGATTGTTTTAAACCCAGAAGATAACCATACCTTAAAATACATAGATTTGTTGTTCAATATGATATGTCTGTTTTCCCATAATTGTTGGTTTTTTATTTCCATAGTAGTTTTTGATTTTACATGTATGATATTATTTAATTTTACAACAGACTTCATCATATTTCTATAAAATAAAGGCATACTGCCTAAGTTAGCATGCTCTTCTAAATTCAACTGCGTTATGTTAACTGTATATTCAATAGGGTGAAGGTAAAACTTTGGAATGCATTTCCATTTACCTGGATCTGGCTTAAGAGTCTCTTAACTCAGGTTAGTTTGAGAGATTCTATCACCGAAATGAGATCTGGCATATTCAAACCACCTTCTTTCACATTTTAAATTAATGTTGTTCGTTTTATTTTTTCTTTTTTATTTCCCCAAAGGAAGTCATATAACTGTTTTTCTATTTTTGTAATTATTTCCTTAGGTACCTCAATGATACTAGCAGTATAGATAAACCTTGATATTGCTAGTGTTTTTATAATAGTAATTTTACCAAAAATACTTAGGTTACGTCTTTTCCATAATTTTAATACATTTTCTAAGTTGGTAATTTTTTTCTCCCAATTTCTGTATTCACATAATTGTTTATCATAACCTACATGTATTCCTAGAAATTGTACAGGTTCACTGGACCATACAATATTGAATGGTTTTGACATATTATTTTTGTTTGAACCAATCCACATACCATTTGTCTTATTTTTATTTAGTTTTAATCCTGACACTTTACAGAATAGATCAATTTCATCGAAAAAATATTTTAGACTACTTTCATCTTGCGTAAAAATAACGGCATCGTCTGCAAGTTGAGCAATCTTTACAATGTTGTCATTTTCGTTATTGCTGTTTGGTAATGTAATTCCTTTACATTTAGGATTTTTTCTTATATTTGTGGCCATTAATTCTGTCACCAAAATAAATAGTAGCGCTGATAATAGGCAGCCTTGCCTCACCCCGCACTCCATATTAAAGCTTTCTGAGAGCCATCCGTTATTTGCTATAACACAATTTGTTTCTTTATAAATTGCATTTATCCATTTGATAAAAGAATTACCAAAACCGAAATGACTTAAAGTCTTAAATAATAGTACTCTATCTAATGAGTCAAAGGCTTTTGCAAAGTCTAAAAATACAATTGCACCTGGCATATTGTTTAAGCTTGTAAAGTCTAGTATGTCATTTACTAGTCTTACATTTTCTCCTCCAAACCTTTTTTTTACATATCCTTTTTGATCTTCATTTACTATAGATCCTATCACCTATCTGTTAGCTAATACATGGGCTAATATTTTATAATCGACATTAAGAAGAGTAATCGGTCTCCAGTTTTCTAAGTTTTCTCTTTGTCCCTTTTTATATAGAAGGTTTATTATACCTCTTTTTTGTGTTGTAGATAACTTTCCATTATTATAGTTATAGTTTAAAGAATCACATAGGATATGTTTTAAATGGTTCCAAAAAGTGCGATAAAATTCTATACTTAGGCCATCAATACCTGGACTTTTATTTAATTTCATTTTAAAAATCGTTTTTGTACATTCATCTACAGATAGAAGACCTTCACATTTTACTTTTTCTTCATCAGATAACATTTTAAGATATGTATTGTTTAGGTATTTATTCATTTTATCTGCAGGTATCTCTTTATTAGAATAAAGGTTTTTATAGAATATAACTTCTTCTTTCAAAAATTTCTTCGTTATTCGAAGTATATTTACCATTTCTTTTTAATACAGCGTTAATGTGTTTTCTTTTTGCTTCAGTTTTTTCTAATCCTAAAAAGAATTTATTATTCTTTTCACCTTTTTCGAACCATTCGATTCTAGACCTTATTTTCGCACTATGTGCTTCTAGAAGGTAGATGTCATCTAACTGTTTTATTTTATCTCCTAATATTTTGTCTGTATTTTCAGAGTAGGAAACAGTTAGTTCATCAACTTCATTAAGTAAATTATTTTCTTTGGGTATTTCTTTCTTTTTTTTTCTTTGTACAGTATCTACGAGTGAATTCTTTTATTTTAACTTTCAGGAATTCCCATTGAAGGTCTGGACTTAAATTGTTTTCATTATTTTTAATGATTTCTATTATGTGTATTATATTTTCTACGTATGTATCATCATTTAAGATGCTATTATTTATTTCCAAATTTCTGGACCTTTCACTTGGTTGGTATTTACGAGTTTAAGTGAGATTGCTTGATGGTCAGAAAATAAGGAGGGCCTAATATCTGTTGAAAGAATATCGCCATTTTTTTGGAGATCACTAGAAATGCACCAGTAGTCTAATCTACGAAAAGTATCTTTTCGCCTCCAGGTAAATTGTGTTTTATCACTGTCTCCATATATCAGTTAAATTGTGATTTTTCATTAATTATAAGATATTCGATGAATTGTCATATTTTTGAATAGGATTGCTATTTCTTTGATCTACTTTATGTTCTAAAATACAATTCATATCTCCTCCCATTATAATGAGTTCATCATTATCATTGCGTAGAGAGACAATTTTTCTATCCAGTTTCTTAAAGAACATTTCTCTTAAAATTAGTATTCTACCTTCTTCGTCTGTAAATTTGAGTTTAATATCTTTAACATCTAAACTAGACTTAAACAAGATAGAAACTCCTTTACTATTTGTTGTTCCAAAGCTGTGGTAGGTTGTTTATTTGGGGCGTACAATCACAAATAGAAAGGATGGCTGCTTCACTGACCATAGAACATCAAGTGCTGTAGGAAAGTTCCATGAATTAAAAGAAGTTTTAAAAGATCATGATGTCTATATGAAGAAAGTTTTAGAGGCCTGCGTAAGATCCAGGCTCTTATATGGTACACAAGCATGGTTTCCAAATGAGAATGAAATAAAGAAGTTGGAATCGTGTTGGCATAAAATAGACAGATGGTCAAGAGAGGGATTGACGGGGCAAAGAATGAGGCTGACCAACCAGATGAGGATATCTACAGACTTGTATATTCCAACAAAAGGATATGTGAAATTGTTGGAACATCTTCCTTGAGGGACTGCATATACAGTCAGTATATCCGATACGCTGGTCATATCTGTAGAGGAATTACAAAACTAGACATGAAACTCGTCACTTTGACGAGTTAGTTATCCGCACCACGACAAACGCCACGTGCATGTCATACGTTGGAATATTGCACACAGATAAAGATTATGGCATTATGACAAGAACTAAAGAATATGATATGCTGTTAGTGCTGAATTCTGTCAATTTTGTGTCATATAGTATATACATGCAAACAGTATAATCTGTATACATATTACATACAGTGTAGAATAGATGAAATTACAGGACCCGCCAGTTATTCCAATTTTTAACATGGCGACGGTATCAAAATGAAACACTTAGATAGCAATTTCAGAAGGAAATTATCTCAGGAACAACATATTAACGTATAGAAGAAATTTGAATACGTAAAATATAGATGCGCACCCTTTTAAATGTGATGAACTATTACGCAAAATATGAAAATACGACTTTTTTTATTCAACTGGCCATATGATGACGTCACAACATCCGATTGGCGAAATGTTTACATGAATTCGTATCTACAATCCAATAGCTTCCAGAAAACGTTTTAATCGTGATTATCACATTTTATTCTTACGAGCTATTACAGATTAAAATTTACTGTAAAGATGAAATTAATGACCCACGTAATTAAAATTTTTAGGCATGATGACGTCATAAAAATTAAAATATTTTTATCTCATGCTAAAGAAAGTTGATTGACCTAGACAATATATAAATGTAGGAGAAAAAGGATTACTGTTAAGCGTGATGCGCTCCATTGAATGTGATGAGCAATAACGAAAGAGACAAAAATCCTATATTTTACATTCGTGTGGCCATACGATGACGTCAAAATGTTTTTTTAGCCTTATCGATGCATGATCCGATATCTACAACTCATCAACTTCTAGATTTTGTAATAAAAATAAACGGTTCACGGTTTACTTTAGAAACTATGACTGTTTAAAAAAAGACATTATTTTGACGATTTTTAAAGCTTTTTCATAAAAAACGCGCACGAATTGTCTAATTCAACGTGTTCGTGTGGCGTTATTTAAACTGGAAAAGGTCTAAATTGTTTTTAAAATTACTAGGAAAGGCTTGAAAAATATAATTCAAGAGAAAAAAATATATTTTCAACGCTACGTGCGCACCGCGTGCGTAAAAAATTGCGCGCCCGTGGGAATTTTTGACATGCTCAAAATGACAAGAAACGCATAAAAAGTTGATTAGAAATTAATTTTGCGCATTTTGAAATTTTAAATGCGCGTGCGCGCGTAACTTCTTGTGAAACATGCCATTTTTAATCCGTAGAAAGTTTGCCCCTGATATGACTTAAATTTTGTCAAAGTGTCAATACTAAATGACTTTTGGTTTTTAATCTATGATCAATCATTGAAATTCATAAAATTGCGCGTAAGTCACGTTGCGCAACTATGACGTCATTCAAAAATAGGAGGTGCACAACTTCACGTAAATGCCCATATGTTGTCAAAGTTATGAAATGTTATGTTTACACATTTTAGAGAAACGCGATCCACAAAAAGGAAGGATGGAAAGAAGCATAATACAGAAAAAAACTGTTGATCTCATACAATAACAAGGAGTTATCCGCTTGGTATACCAAGCGGATAACTAAAAATGCTGTTTGCTGTTCCAACAAGACGGTACTATCGTGATCCGTGGATTAAAATCTCTCGTATTTTAAGTATGGAAATCAGGCAAGCCAAAGCCATTACACAATCGAAGAAAAATTCTTAACGAACACCTTAGTAGGCTATTTGGTGCTAAATAGGTTTTCGACTCCAGTTCTACGACGTAGAAGAGGAGGATCCCATATGTATGAAATTGTAGGCCTACATGTTCTTAGACTGTGATCTGAGCCTATGACTGAGAAAGTATTAAAAGATTCAAAGTTTTGTGCGCTATTTCGTCAGTTTTTGTTACAAAGGATGTAGTCCATTTGTGCTTGCTGGTTTAGAAGATGTAAATGTTCAGAGTATTGCTGGTCTTTTCTGAAAACTTGTATTTAATTTTATTAATTTAATTGATTTTTAGCTAGGCAAGGTAACAACAGAAAGCTGAGCTCACGATCAGTTCCACGCCCCTTCAATGTCTTCACTGACTTTCAATTTGCCAATTGGCTTCCTCAAATGTTTGGTTAACATACACCGCGCCGCGGAGAATATTTTACAGAGTAAGCCCTACTGGTATTTGTCACAGCCAGTCTTACGATCAAAGGACTGTAACGATTTCGTATCTTAGCAAGGCGAGCTCAGCGTCCTTTGGATTGCCTTGTTTTTAGGAATTCGTTCGTGCACAATTCTATTAATATTTTTAATTAAAAAATTAACAGAATGATTTAAAATTTTTTTAAGATTTCTCTTTTAATGTTACTGTACACTTTTTGTCATTTAATTTGTTTTAAGATTGTGTACCATGTTTATCTTTTTAATCGGAATTGCAGTCAACAAAATTTGTTAATTTATTTGTTATTGTTACGAAGAAAAATACAATTTCTTGTATCTTGTATCTTATACACCACTATATTAATTACTTTATAGATAAGAGAGGAAGAATGTGTGTAATTGCACATGTTGATAATAAAGAAAGGTAATTGAAAATATTTGTTTCAGTTTATTTAAATGTAGTTTACAGTTATTTATACTTAAAATTGCACCTGTTATATACAATAATTCATGTTTATTTACAGAAATTTCTACTACTTTGGTATACTGTAGTTGTAGTTCTCTGGTTGCACATAGTAGATTATCGTTTTACCTCAGAGTTATACATATAGATGAAAACCGGGACAAAAGGACACCTAAACCGTTTTGTTCTATTTAGTGGTATTAAACCGAAGTCCATAACAGAGATTATTCGTCACCAATGCTTTTAGCTTTTTAAAATAAAATTGATAGTATATATTAAAGGATGCCATTATTATTGCTCTACTTTTATTACTTTCATTGCTTTATTTATTTGATTAAACTTGTTTTATCTTTCTGAGTAATGTAATTCCTTAATTCATGCTTTGGCTTTTCGGGGGCTACTCATTTTATTACCAGTTCCATGTGCTAAACTAGTTTAATTTAGATTACAAAGCAATCTCTTTTTACAAAACCTTTTTTATGCTTTAATATATATGAGAAAGCAATTTCTTTTTCTAAAGCTCTGTCTACACTATTAAAATTTATGTTACAATGCCTATATATGGACACGATGACATCATATCATTACAGTATTTGGGCATATCACTACAATATTTGGGCAAATCACACTTTTCTTCTGTCTACAACACTAGTTTGATGTGTAGACAGAGCTTCAGTTCGATTGGTTAAGGTAAAAAAACTTTCCAAGAACAAATTTTTCTTATTTTCTTATAAAAATGGTTTTCATATTTTGCCAGCAAATTTTGGATAATAAATGTATATAAAAAATTAATAAAAGTGATTGTTAAGATTTACAAAGAGCATTGTGTAAGGGTATTGATACTAAACCAGAAATTGTAATTCCTAAACTACTAGCTATAGATGTCAAACCCATTGCAAATTCCTGGTAGCCTTCCTCAACCTTAAACAAAGCAGAAATATTATTTTAGTATACAATACTTTCACTTAATATTGTTACAACATTATTATCTTATATTTTATCTTAGAAAAAAAATTATCCAAACTGACGATAGAATGTCTTCGCTTTGCCAAAAGTAAAAACTATATAAACAACTAATTTTGCTACTAGAATTTGTCGCATAAAGAGATTTGAAACATGGAAATGTGAATACGACGCATCCATATAGGCTGACACTTTAGATAAATACAGTATAATAATAAATCTAAACAAGGGGTTTTCAACAGCATTTTTGTGTCGGCCTGCTTGTAATTTATAAATAATCTTGCAGGCCAGCAGGTAGATCTTGACTTCACAGGTGAGGTCCATATGCCCCATACACGAAATAAATATTAATTCATTTAAAGATGAAATTACCTCATTGCACTCATAAACATTCATTATTTGTATAAATATCTAATGGCTATATTTTGTCAACAGGATAGTTTTTCATGTAATCAAATTGGTCTAAGAATAAGTGTATAATATACCTCTATTAGTATTTTGTAAAATGTGTTTGCAAAAGCGAATCCACCAAGAAGTCCTTCAAACGCTATTGTAACAAATATAATCCAAATTGATGGAATATAGTGATACATTGCTACAGTCAACAGAAACACAAATGCTGCACACTGTAAGAAAACATAGGTAGTAAGTTATACTAGGAAAAACACCGTATAGATGAGTGGAAATAGATGAAAAATAGGCGTTGAGTCAAACAAATTGCAACAGTTTGTTTTTTTGCTGAAACATGCTCAACTATATGTAGATATTATCATATCCAAAATCTACCCTGATCCGCCCATTATAAATTACCTAATTTGCATAAAATCAAAATGGCTGCCATTTTACAACTTTGATCCCAATTATCTCTTAAACCATAAAGAATTTGGTATAAGAATGTATTGAACACAAATATAAACATGACCCCAAAGATTCAGAATAATATATTTGATTTGTCTTTGGGGTCAAGGTCAAAGGTCATTCCAGTTTGACATCTAAATTATGCTAATTATCTTTTAATCCATTAGGTATTTTGAATAAGAATGTATAAGTACAAATATAAACATGACCCTTAAGATTCAGAATAGCACATTTGATATTTCATCTTACCATGGGGTCACTGGGTCAAAGGTCACAATAAAAAAAAATTCAAATTATCCTTTAAATCAATTTGCATAGTAGTCTTACTACTACTAAAAACATAGCATATACAGTACATACATTGCAGCAGATTGATGTCTGCACACTGCGCCCAAACATTTTGAACAAATTGTTTATTTATAAATATTATAACTACTAAATTTACATAGGATCAGTAGGTCATTTACTTTATACCATATAGTATAGCTTATTTTGACATTTAATTTTACATTTAGGCATACCTACTTTAGTAGGCCTACGAAGCTTATAACCTTACATTTCTGAAAACATTGGTCACAAAAATGTCTAAATAATTCTTGGGTCAGACTCGATCGTCAATAGAGTTACTTTTTAAGATGTTTTTGCCATACTCTGGACAATTCTCGCTGCACTGAGAATTCAGTAAAATTACATCAGAGTAGACCAATAAACTGAGCTTTCTGATAATTAGTAATTTATAAATTATCATCTATAATTTTTTTTTAAATCAAATTATCTACAGTTAAACTAAGCAACAACAGTTGCAAAGAACTAGTTTTGTTAAAGTATACTTTAGTAAGTATCACAATGACTTACTGTATTCATTACATTCTCGATTGAAGCATCATTTTGCTAATAAAAGTATTAATAAATACTGTTACTTATTCCTAATATATACTGATACTTTAAAATTTTTGTGTTTAGATAAATTTTAACATACACTAATAAGGGTATTTAAATATGAATACAAACTACACTTGTTTTTAATGGCTGGATTTTTTTAAATTTTCATCCATCTCAAACTTAAAAATTTAGGGTGTTACGAAAGATTCTATTTTTTTTTTAACGTATCTCTATATTTTCTGTATTTGTGTCATTTGAGAGCAGAGGACTTATACTAAAGTAAACTATAGACACTTGTTTTAAGATCTTTAGTTCACATAGTCTCTGTATTCTTAATGCACAGAATATGTCATCTTTCACTACTGCACCCACTTTGGTTAGTACAACTTAACTTTTCCCAATGTTAGGGTCAGGTTTTACTGTTTAAAAAGTGGTTGGTTACTGTTTGAACCACATGACCTCAATTTTCACAGCTACAAATTTTGTAAGGGTAAAGGTGTTTCCACACTTTCCCATACTTTCAGTTTAAACACTTCACACAACCAGCCAGGATTGACAGTTTTTGTGTGACATATTTTAGCATAGTGTACTATAATCTAAAAAAAAAAACCAAATATAACTAGAATTTAATTCGTCACTTTGACGAATTATAGGTGATCATTTTACTGAAATTATTTTTTTTAAAACATGCACGTACGTTAACATACGATCGGAAAATGTTGATGTATGCCATCCTATTATATACGCTTATAGTGCTGAGTTGTGTCTATATGCCATATGTACAGTATATACTGTATATCTATATACAGTGTAGCATAGGTGAAATTACGGGACACACATCATGTTCTAATTTTTTGGTATGATGGAATTATCAAAATAAACTTGAAGATGACAATTTCGAAAGATAATTAATTGAGCAAATAAATATAAGGATTGGAAGAGAATTTGACACGTAGAAGCGCAATGCGCGCTCTTTGAAATTTGTATAACTTCGACTAAAGAAATTTAAAAACAACGTTTTAACTTCAACTAGCCATATGATAACATCACAACATCCGTATGAATGTGAATTCAAATCTACATTTCATCAGCTTTCATAGTAAATTATAATCATCAAGGTCACATTTAATTCGGAAGAGCTGTAAGATATTCAAATGTATGGTGTAGGTGAAATTACACGACCTACGTTATTCAAGGTTTAACGCGTGATGACGTCATCAAAATGAAAATGTTGACAACTCATGAGAAAGATAATTAAATGAGCAATCATATACAAAAAATTGAGTGAAAATCGGGCGCAAAATAACCGAGATGCGCTCAGTTGAATGTGATAATCTATGACAAAAGAGAAAAAAACCTAATTTTTAAATTCAAGTGGCCATGTGATGACGTAATACCATTTTGTACGTCTAATGTGTATATACATTTATATCTACAACTCAATGGCTTCCCGAATAAGTTAAAAAATTTAGGGGTCATCATCCATTCTGAAGAGTTATTTTAATTTTTAAAAAGACATATTTTTCACCATTTTCAGAACTTTTGTGAAATTAATGTGCGCATTTTGTCATTTTTAACATGCTCGTATAGCGTTATTTTAAGTCGGAACGAACTCAAATTCGGTGAATGTACTAAGGATGGTGAGTAGAATGCGATTTCTACAAAAAAATCGTATTTTTATGCTTTTTAAGAATCGCGCGCTCAAAAACGCATTTTTGCGCAGTAATTTTTTGAAACACGCAAATGGCCTAATTCATGCTCTAAATTGATTAAAACTTAATTTTGAGCTTTTTAAATTTTGAACGCGCGATTTTACGCGCATGACCCTACGTGCGCGTGCGTTTTTACTTTCTAATATTTTTACCCTTGACCTGAAGTTTACGTGTAATAAATTTCATTAATATGTGATAATGAATTATGGAGATATGATTGATAATGTGATTTCACAAAATGGCGTATAAATGACGTCACGGATGAGTGATCACGCTGAAAAGCTTATTAGGACTAAGTTAAAGTATTTGAAAGACATTGTGAAATTTTGGTAATCATTGACATTAAACTTTTTTAGATATTTGTTACACAAAATAGTGCCCAGAAACAATAATAACAACTAGACATGAAACTCGTCACTTTGACGAGTTAGTTATCCGCACGACAAACGCCACGTGCACGTCATACGTTAGAATTTTGCACACAGAAAAAAATTATGGCATTATGACCTGATCTGAAGAATATGATATGTTGTTAGTGCTGAATTCTGTCAATTTTGTGTCATATAGTATATACAGTATAAACAGTATAATCTGTACATACATATTACATACAGTGTAGAATAGGTGAAATTACGGGACCCGCCATTTATTCCATTTTTTAACAGGGCGACGGTATCAAAATGAAACACTAAAATAACAATTTCGGAAGGATATTATCTCAGCAACAACATATTAGCTTGTAGAAGAAATTTGGATACGTAAAATATAGATGTGCGCTCTTTTAAATGTGATGAACTATGACGCAAAATATGAAAATACGACTTTTTTTATTCAACTGGCCATATGATGACGTCACTACATCTGATTGACAAAATGTTCACATGAATTCGTATCTACAATCCAATAGCTTCCAGAAAACGTTTTAATTGTGATTATCACATTTTATTCTTACGAGCTATAACAGATTAAAATTTACTGTAAAGATAAAATTAATGACCCACGTAATTTAAATTTTTAGGCATGATGACGTTATAAAAATTAAAATATTTTTAACTCATGCGAAAGATAGTTGATTGACCTAAAAAATATCAAAATCTGGGTTAAAATGAAAAACGGATAAGCGAAGATGCGCTCTATTAAATGTGATGCTCTATGACAAAAGATACAAAAATCCTATATTTTATATTCGCATGGCCATACGATGACGTCACAATGTCCTGTTAGCAATATTGATGCATGATACGATATCTACAACTCATCATCTTCCAGAATACGTAATAAAAATAACTTTTACCGTTTAGTTTAGAAACTACGACTGTTTTAAAAAAGGTATAATTTTGACAAATTTTAAGGAATTTTTGAACTTTTTCATCAAAAACGTACGTAAATTATCCAATTCGACGTGCTGGTATGACGTTAATTTTAAGTCGAAATTGTTTAAAAGTTGGTAAAATTACTTGAAAAGGCTGGAAAAACATAAATCACGCGGAAAAAATTGTTTTTAACGCTACGTGCGCACAGCACGCATAAAAATATGCGCGCGCGTGGGAATTTTTGACATGCTCAAAATGACATAAAACGCGTAGAAAGTTGATTAGAAATTGATTTTTCGCATTTTGAAATTTTAAACGTGCGTGCGCGCGTAACTTCGTGTAAAACATGCCATTTTTTTCTCACAGTCAGTTAGCGCAAGATATAACTTAAACTTTTTCTAAGTTTCAAATTAAAATGTTATATGGTTTTCGATCTATGTTAAATACGCGAAATTCATAAAAACGCGCGTAAGTCACGTTGCGCAACTATGACGTCATTCACAATAGCGGGTGCACAACTTCACGTGAACGCCCACATGTTGACAAAGTTATAAAATGTTATGTTTACACGTTTTTGAGTTACGCGTGACACAAAAATGACAGAAAGAAAGAAGAATACAGAAAAAAAAACTAGACATGAAACTCGTCACTTTGACGAGTTAGTTATCCGCACAACAAACGCCACGTGCACGTCATACGTTGGAATATTGCACACAGATAAAGATTATGGCATTATGACAAGAACTGAAAAATATGATATGCTGTTAGTGCTGAATTCTGTCAATTTTGTGTCATATAGTATATACATGCAAACAGTATAATCTGTATACATATTACATACAGTGTAGAATAGGTGAAATTACGGGACCCGCCATTTATTCCAATTTTTAACATGGCGACGGTATCAAAATGAAACACTTAGATAGCAATTTCAGAAGAAAATTATCTCAGGAACAACATATTAACGTGTAGAAGAAATTTGAATATGTAAAATATAGATGCGCACCCTTTTAAATGTTATGAACTATTACGCAAAATATGAAAATACGACTTTTTTTATTCAACTGGCCATATGATGACGTCACAACATCCGATTGGCAAAATGTTTACATGAATTCGTATCTGCAATCCAATAGCTTCCAGAAAATGTTTTAATCGTGATTATCACATTTTATTCTTACTAGCTATTACAGATTAAAATTTACTGTAAAGATGAAATTAATGACCCACGTAATTTAAATTTTTAGGCATGATGACGTCATAAAAATTAAAATATTTTTATCTCATGCAAAAAATAGTTGATTGACCTAGACAATATTAAAATCTCGGAGAAAAAAGAATACAGATAAGCGTGATGCGCTCCATTGAATGTGATGAGCAATAACGAAAGAGACAACAATCCTATATTTTATATTCAGGTGGCCATACGATGACGTCACAATGTTTTTTTAGCCTTATTGATGCATGATCCGATATCTACAACTCATCAACTTCTAGATTTTGTAATAAAAAAAAACAGTTCACGGTTTACTTTAGAAACTATGACTGTTTTAAAAAAGACATTATTTTGACGATTTTTTAAGCTTTTTCATAAAAAACGCGCGCGAATTGTCTAATTCGACGTGTTCGTATGGCGTTATTTAAAGTGGAAAAGGTCTAGATTGTTTTCAAAATTACTAGGAAAGGCTTGAAAAATATAATTCAAGGGAAAAAACATGTTTTTCATACTCCGTGCGCACCTTACGCGTAAAATTTTTCGCGCGCGCAGGAATTTTTGACATGCTCAAAATGTCATGATCAGCGTAGAAAGTTGATTAGAAATTAATTTTTCGCATTTTAAAATTTTAAATGCGCGTGCGCGCGTAACTTCTTATGAAACATGCCATTTTTAATCCATAGAAAGTTTGACCTTGATATGACTTAGATTTTAACTAAGTATCATAAAAAAATTACGTTTGGTTTTTAATCTATGAGCAATCATAACAAATCATAAAATCGCGCGTAAGTCACGTTGCGCAACTCTGACATCTTTCAAAATAGGAGGTGACCAACTTCAGGTAAATGTCCACATGTTGTCAAAGTTATGAAATGTTATGTTTACACATTTTAGAGAAACGCGCTGCACAAAAATAGCGAGAAAGAAAGAAGAACTAGACATGAAACTCGTCACTTTGACGAGTTAGTTATCCGCACGACAAACGCCACGTGCACGTCATACGTTAGAATTTTGCACCCAGAAAAAGATTATGGCATTATGACCTGATCTGAAGAATATGATATGTTGTTAGTGCTGAATTCTGTCAATTTTGTGTCATATAGTATATACAGTATAAACAGTATAATCTGTATACATGTTACATACAGTGTAGAATAGGTGAAATTACGGGACCCCCTTTTATTCCTATTTTTAACATGGCGACGGTATCAAAATGAAACACTAAGATAGCAATTTCGGAAGGACATTATCTCAGCAACCACATGTTAACGTGTAGAAGAAATTTGAATACGTAAAATATAGATGCGCGCCCTTTTAAATGTGATGAACTATTACGCAAAATATGAAAATACGTCTTTTTTTATTCAACTGGCCATATGATGACGTCACAACGTCCGATTGGCAAAATGTTTACATGAATTCGTATCTACAATCCAATAGCTTCCAGAAAACGTTTTGATCATGATTATCACGTTTTATTCTGACGAGCTATAACAGATTGAAATTTCCTGTAAAGATGAAAATAAGTGACCCACGTTATTTACATTTTTAGACATGATGACGTCATAAAAATTAAAATATTTTTAACTCATGCGGAAGATAGTTGATTGACCTAGATAATATAAAAATCGGGGTAAAAATGGAAAACAGATAATTGGAGATGCGCTCTATTAAATGTCATGCGCTATGATGAAAGATACAAAAATCCTATATTTTATATTCGCGTGGCAATACGGTGACGTCACAATGTTCGGTTAGCCATATTAATGCATGATCCAAAATCTACAACTCATCAACTTCCAGAATGTGCAATAAAAATAACTTTCACCGTTTAGTTTAGGAACTACGAATGTTTAAAAAAGGGCATAATTTTGACAAATTTTGACGATTTTTTGAACATTTTCATCAAAAATGCACGTAAATTATCCAATTTGAAGTGCCCATATGACGTAATTTTAAGTCGAAATTGTTCAAAAGTTGGTAAAATTACTAGAAAAGGATGGAAAAACATAAATCACGTGAAAAAAATTGTTTTCAACGCTACGTGCGCACCACGCGCGTAAAAAAATGCGCGCACATGGGAATTTTTTTACATGCTCAAAATGACATGAAACGCGTAGAAAGTTGATTAGAAATTAATTTTTCGCATTATAAAATTTTAAACCCGCATGCGCGCGTAACTTCGTGTGAAACATGCCATTTTTTTTTCACAGTCAGTTAGCGCAAAATATAACTTAAACTTTTGTTAAGTTTCAATTTAAATTGTTATATGGTTTTTGATCTACGTTAAATACGCGAAATTCGTAAAAACGCGCGTAAGTCATGTTACGCAACTCTGACGTCATTTACAATAGCAGGTGCACAACTTCACGTGAACGCTCATATGTTGACAAAGTTATGAAATGTTATGTTAACACGTTTTAGAGATACGCTCTGCACAAAAATGACAGAAAGAAAGAAGAATACAGAAAAAAAAAAAAAAAAAAAAAAAAAGATGATGAAACAGGACAGTTACAAGGAGTTATCCGCTGAATGCGGATAACTAATAATACAGAAAAAACTAGATTTGAACTCGTCACTTTGACGAGTTCGGGTTATCCGCGCAAACGCAACATGCACATACTTAACCTCGACAATTATTATGCCATCCTATGACATGAAATAAATACGTTTACAGTGCTGAATTGTACCTATTATGTAGCATACACCATATTACAGTATTTTACAGAATAAACTGTATATGTTATATACAGTGTAGCATAGACAAAATTACGAGACCCATCTTTTAAATCCAATTTTTAACAGGATGACGTCATCAAATTGACATATAAAGATAACAATTTTAGAAGATAATTATCTAAAAAATTACATTAAAACAAATTTGAAGAATTTTGGGCACGTAAAAGTGAGATGCGCTCTCGTTTAAACGCAATGAACTTTTACGCAAGAGATGAAAATATGACTTTTTGAATTCAACTGGCCATATGATGACGTCACAACATCTGATTGGCAAAAAAATTACATCAATTCGTATCTACAATCCAATAGCTTCCAGAAAACGTTTTAATCATGATTATCACTTTTTATTCTGACGAGCTATAACAGATTGAAATTTACTGTAAAGATGAAAATAAGTGACCCACGTTATTTACGTTTTTAGACATGATGACGTTATAAAAATTAAAGTATTTTTAATTCATGCGAAAGATAGTTGATTAACGTAGACAATATTAAAATTTCGGGGGAAATGGAATACGTATAAGCGAGAAGCGCTTTATTGAATTTGATGAGCAATAAGGAAAGAGTAAAAAATCCTATATTTTACATTCGTGTGGCCATACGATGACGTCATAACATCCGAGTGGTAAAGGTTCTGCATGAATTCATATCTACAACATATCTGCTTACATATTAAATTAAAAAAATTGGGGGTCGTGGATGATCCTGAGGAGCTATAATAGATTAAAAATAGGCTTAATTTTGACAATATGTTGTCACTTTTGCAACTAAAACGCGCGCAAATGGTCTAAATCAACGTGTTCGTATGACGTCATTTTAATTTGAAATGATGTAAATCTTTTTAAAAATGACTAAGAAAGGCTGTAAAATCATAATTCAAGAAAAAAACACATGATTTTCATGCTCCGTGCGCACCTTACGCGTAAATTTTTTCGCGCGCGTGGGAATTTTTGACATGCTCAAAATGTCATGATCAGCGTAGAAAGTTGATTAGAAATTAATTTTGCGCATTTTGAAATTTTAAATGCGCGTGCGCGCGTAACTTCTTGTGAAACATGTCATTTTTAATCCATAGAAAGTTTGCCCTTGATATGACTTAAATTTTTACCAAGTGTCAATACAAAATGACTTTTGGTTTATAATCTATGACCAATCATTGAAATTCATAAAATTGCGCGTAACTTACGCTGCGCGACTCTAACGTCATTAAAAATATGGAGGTGCACAACTTCAGGTAAATGTCCATATAATGACAAAGTTATACAAAAGATATATTCACAAGCAATAGGGGATATGCGACGCACAAAAATCCGGGAAAGAAAGAAGAATAACAAAGAAGAAGACTAGACATGAAACTCGTCACTTTGACGAGTTAGTTATCCGCACCACGACAAACGCCACGTTGACATCATACGTTGGAATATTGCACACAGATAAAGATTATGGCATTATGACAAGAACTGAAGAATATGATATGCTGTTAGTGCTGAATTCTGTCAATTTTGTGTCATATAGCATATACATGCAAACAGTATAATCTGTATACATATTACATACAGTGTAGAATAGGTGAAATTACGGGACCCGCCATTTATTCCAATTTTTAACATGGCGACGGTATCAAAATGAAACACTTGGATAGCTATTTCAGAAGGAAATTATCTCAGGAACAACATATTAACGTGTAGAAGAAATTTGAATACATAAAATATAGATGCGCACCCTTTTAAATGTGATGAACTATTACGCAAAATATGAAAATTTGACCTTTTTAATTAAACTTGTCATATGATGACGTCACAACATCTGATTGACAAAATGTTCACATGAATTCGTATCTACAATCCAATAGCTTCCAGAAAACGTTTCAATCGTGATTATCACATTTTATTCTTACGAGCTATAACAGATTAAAATTTACTGTAAAGATAAAATTAATGACCCACGTAATTTAAATTTTTAGGCATGATGACGTTATAAAAATTAAAATATTTTTAACTCATTCGAAAGAAAATTGATTGACCTAGATAATATTAAAATCTCGGAGAAAATGGAAGACGGATAAGCGTGATGCGCTCCATTGAATGTGATGAGCAATAACGAAAGAGACAAAAATCCTATTTTTTACATTTGTGTGGCCATACGATGACGTCACAACATCCGTAAGGAAAAAATTCTGCATGAATTCATATCTACAACATATCTGCTTACATATTAAGTTAAAAAACTCGGGGGTAACGGTTGATCCTGAGGAGCTATAATAGATTCAAAATAGGCATAATTTTGACAATATTTTGTAACTTTTGCAACTAAAACGCATGCAAATGGTCTAAATCAACGTGTACGTATGACGTCATTTTAATTTGAAATGATGTCAATCTTTTTAAAAATGACTAGGAAAGGCTGGAAAATCACAATTTAATAGAAAAAACATGATTGTCATGCTGCGTGCGCACTGCACGCGTAAAATTGTTCGCGCGCGCGGGAAATTTTGACATGCGCAAAATGTCATGAATGGCGTAAAAAGTTGATTAGAAATTAATTTGGCGCATTTTAAAATTTTAAATGCGCGTGCGCGCGTAACTTCTTGTAAAACACGCCATTTTTAGTTAACTAAAAGTTTGCCCTTGATATGACTTAAATTTTCATAAAGGGTAAAAAAAAAATTACGCTTGGTTTTTAAGCTATGATCAATCATAAAAAATCATAAAATCGCGCGTAAGTCACGTTGCGCAACTCTGACGTCATTCAAAATAGGAGGTGCACAACTTCACGTAAATGCCCATGTGTTGACAAAGTTATGAAATGTTATGTTTACCCATTTTAGAGAAACGCTCCTCACAAAAAGGAAGGAAAGAAAGAAGAATAATACAGAAAAATATTGATCCAATACAATCACAAGGAGTTATCCGCTACTAAGCGGATAACTAATGAAAAAAAAGATATTTACAATCACATGGGTTATCCGCAACTAAGTTGCGGATAACCAACTAGACATGAAACTCGTCACTTTGACGAGTTAGTTATCCGCACCACGGCAAACGCCACGTGCACGTCATACGTTGGAATATTGCACACAGATAAAGATTATGGCATTATGACAAGAACTTAAGAATATGATACGCTGTTAGTGCTGAATTCTGTCAATTTTGTGTCATATAGTATATACAGTGCAAACAGTATAATCTGTATACATATTTACATACAGTGTAGAATAGGTGAAATTACGAGACCCGCCATTTATTCCAATTTTTAACATGGCGACGGTATCAAAATGAAACACTTAGATAGCAATTTCAGAAGAAAATTATCACAGGAACAACATATTAACGTGTAGAAGAAATTTGAATACGTAAAATATAGATGCGCACCCTTTTAAATGTGATAAACTATTACGCAAAATATGAAAATACGACTTTTTTTATTCAACTGGCCAAATGATGATGTCACAACATCCGATTGGCGAAAAGTTCACATGATTTCGTATCTACAATCCAATAGCTTCCAGAAAACGTTTTAATCGTGATTATCACTTTTTATTCTTACGGGCTATTACAGATTAAAATTTACTGTAAAGATGAAATTAATGACCCACGTAATTAAAATTTTTAGGCATGATGACGTCATAAAAATTAAAATATTTTTATCTCATGCTAAAGAAAGTTGATTGACCTACACAATATATAAATGTAGGAGAAAAAGGAATACAGATAAGCGTGATGCGCTCCATTGAATGTGATGAGCAATAACGAAAAAGGCAAAAATCCTATATTTTACATTCGTGTGGCCATACGATGACTTCACAATGTTTTTTTAGCCTTATCGATGCTTAATCCGATATCTACAACTCATCAACTTCTAGATTTTGTAATAAAAATAAACGGTTCACGGTTTACTTTAGAAACTATGACTGTTTAAAAAAAGACATTATTTTGACAATTTTTTAAGCTTTTTCATAAAAAACGCGCACGAATTGTCTAATTCAACGTGTTCGTATGGCGTTATTCAAACTGGAAAAGGTCTAAATTGTTTTCAAAATTACTAAGAAAGGCTTGAAAAATATAATTCAAGAGAAAAAAATATGTTTTTAACGCTACGTGCGCACCGCGTGCGTAAAAAATTGCGCGCCCGTGGGAATTTTTGACATGCTCAAAATGACAAGAAACGCATAAAAAGTTGATTAGAAATTATTTTTGCGCATTTTGAAATTTTAAATGCGCGTGCGCGCGTAACTTCTTGTGAAACATGCCATTTTTAATCCGTAGAAAGTTTGCTCTTGATATGACTTAAATTTTCACAACGTGTCAATTAAATATTACTTTTAGTTTTTAGTCTATGATCAATCATAAAAAATCATAAAATTGCACGTAAGTCACGTTGCGCAACTCTGACGTCATTCAAAATAGGAGGTGACCAACTTCAGGTAAATGTCCACATGTTGTCAAAGTTATGAAATGTTATGTTTACACATTTTAGAGAAACGCGCTGCACAAAAATAGCGAGAAAGAAAGAAGAACTAGACATGAAACTCGTCACTTTGACGAGTTAGTTATCCGCACGACAAACGCCACATGCACGCCATACGTTGGAATATTGCACACGGAAAAAGATTATGGCATTATGACCTGAACTGAAGACTATGATATGTTGTTATTGCTGAATTCTATTATTTTGATTCATATATAGTATACACAGTGTAATCTGTATACATATCACATACAGTGTAGAATAGGGGAAATTACGGGACCCGCTATTTATTGCAATTTTTAACATGTTGATGGTTTTAAAATGAAACGTGAAGGTAGCAATTTTGGAAGGAAATTATCTCAGCAACAACATATTAGCGTGTAGAAGAAATTTGAATAGGTGAAATATTAATGCGCGCTCTTTTAAATGTAATGAACTATGACGTAAAATATGAAAATACGACTTTTTATATTCAACTGGCCATATGATGACGTCATAACATCTGATTGGAAAATGTTCCCATGAATTCGTATCTACAATCCAATATTTTCCAGAAAACATTTTAATAATGATTATTACTTTTTATTCTGATGAGCTATAACAGATTGAAATTTACTATAAAGATGAAAATAAGTGACCCATGTTATTTACATTTTTAGACATGATGACGTCATAAAAATTAAATTATTTTTAACCCATGCGATAGATAGTTCATTGACCTAGAAAAAATAAAAATCGGGGTGAAAATGGAAAACGGGCAAGTGGAGATGCGCTCTATTAAATGTGATGCGCTGTGACGAAAGATACAAAATCCTATATTTTATATTTGGGTGGCCATACGATGACGTCACAATGTCCGGTTAGCCATATTAATGCATGATCCGATATCTAAAACTCATCACCTTCCAGAATATGCAATATAAATAACTTTAACCGTTTAGTTTAGGAACTACGACTGTTTTAAAAAAGGCATAATTTTGACAAATTTTGACGATTTTTGTAACTTTTTCATCAAAAACACACGTAAGTTATCCAATTCAACGCGCCCGTATGACGTAATTTTAAGTCGAAATTGTTCAAAAATTGGTAAAATTACTAGAAAAGGCTGGAAAGACATAAATCACGTGAAAAAAATTGTTTTCAACGCTACGTGCGCACCGCGCGCGTAAAAAAATGCGCGCATGTGGGAATTTTTTACATGCTCAAAATGACATGAAACGCGCAGAAAGTTGATTAGAAATTAATTTTTCGCATTATAAAATTTTAAACGCGCGTGCGCGCGTAACTTCGTGTGAAACATGCCATTTTTTTTTACAGTCAGTTACCGCAAGATATAACTTAAACTTTTGTTAAGTTTCAATTTAAATTGTTATATGGTTTTTGATCTACGTTAAATACGCGAAATTCGTAAAAACGCGCGTAAGTCATGTTGCGCAACTCTGACGTCATTCACAATAGCAGGTGCACAACTTCACGTAAACGCTCACATGTTGACAAAGTTATGAAATGTTATGTTAACACGTTTTAGAGATACGCTCTGCACAAAAATGACAGAAAGAAAGAAGAATACAGAAAAAAAAACTAGACATGTAACTCGTCACTTTGACGAGTTAGTTATCCGCACGACAAACGCCACGTTAGAATTTTGCACAAAGAAAAAGATTATGGCATTATGACCTGATCTGAAGAATATGATATGTTGTTAGTGCTGAATTCTGTCAATTTTGTGTCATATAGTATATACAGTATAAACAGTATAATCTGTATACATATTACATACAGTGTAGAATAGGTGAAATTACGGGACCCGCCATTTATTCCATTTTTTAACATGGCGACGGTATCAAAATGAAACACTAAAATAACAATTTCGGAAGGATATTATCTCAGCAACAACATATTAGCGTGTAGAAGAAATTTGGATACGTAAAATTTAAATGCGCGCTCTTTTAAATGTGATGAACTATGATGCAAAATATGAAAATACGACTTTTTTTATTCAACTGGCCATATGAAGACGTCACTACATCTGATTGGCAAAATGTTCACATGAATTCGTATCTACAATCCAATAGCTTCCAGAAAACGTTTTAATCGTGATTATCACATTTTATTCTTACGAGCTATAACAGATTAAAATTTACTGTAAAGATAAAATTAATGACCCACGTAATTTAAATTTTTAGGCATGATGACATTATAAAAATTAAAATATTTTTAACTCATGCGAAAGATAGTTGATTGACCTAGATAATATTAAAATCTCGGAGAAAATGGAAGACGGATAAGCGTGATGCGCTCCATTGAATGTGATGAGCAATAACGAAAGAGACAAAAATCCTATTTTTTACATTTGTGTGGCCATACGATGACGTCACAACATCCGTAAGGAAAAAATTCTGCATGAATTCATATCTACAACATATCTGCTTACATATTAAGTTAAAAAACTCGGGGGTAACGGTTGATCCTGAGGAGCTATAATAGATTCAAAATAGGCATAATTTTGACAATATTTTGTAACTTTTGCAACTAAAACGCATGCAAATGGTCTAAATCAACGTGTACGTATGACGTCATTTTAATTTGAAATGATGTCAATCTTTTTAAAAATGACTAGGAAAGGCTGGAAAATCACAATTTAATAGAAAAAAACATGATTTTCATGCTGCGTGCGCACTGCACGCGTAAAATTATTCGCGCGCGCGGGAAATTTTGACATGCGCAAAATGTCATGAATGGCGTAAAAAGTTGATTAGAAAGTAATTTTGCGCATTTTAAAATTTTAAATGCGCGTGCGCGCGTAACTTCTTGTAAAACACGCCATTTTTAGTTAACTAAAAGTTTGCCCTTGATATGACTTAAATTTTCATAAAGGGTAAAAAAAAAAATTATGCTTGGTTTTTAAGCTATGATCAATCACTAAAAATCATAAAATCGCGCGTAAGTCACGTTGCGCAACTCTGACGTCATTCAAAATAGGAGGTGCACAACTTCACGTAAATGCCCACATGTTGTCAAAGTTATGAAATATTATGTTTACACATTTTAGAGATACGTGAGCCACAAAAAAACGGGAAAGAAATAAGAATAATACAGAAAAAAAATAATGATCCACTACAATAACAAGGAGTTATCCGCTACTAAGCGGATAACTAAAAAACTAGATTTGAACTCGTCACTACGGACGAGTTAGGTTATCCGCAGCCCAAAAGCCACGTGCACGTCATACGTTAGAATATTGCACACAGAAAAAGATTATTATGACTACTATACTATACTATAGGTCCCTGGACCTATTTGTTTATCACAAATAGCCAATCAGTACTTAGTCTTATTTGGCCTGCTACATTATAGCAGTAGGTAGGATGGAATTAAATGATTTGGGCTATACCAAATGCCGTTACAGTATATACAGTATAATCTTTATACGTACTATATACAGTTCAGAATAGGTGAAAATAAGTGACCAAAGTTATTGACGCTTTTGAACATGATGACGTCATCACAAATTTAAAAATGGTAAATCATGCGAAAGATAATTGATTGACCTAGACATTATATAAAAATAGGAGGAAATAGAATACGGATAAGTAGAGATGAGCTCTACTAAATGTGATGCGCTATGACAAAAGAGACAAAAATCCTATATTTTATATTCGAGTGGCCATACGATGACGTCACAATGTCCGGTTAGCCATATTCATGCATGATTCGATATCTACAACTCATCTACTTCCAGAATATGTAATTTAAAAAAAGTTCACCACGTAGTTTAGAATTTATGACTGTTTAAAAAAGGGCATAATTTTCACAAATTTTTGAACTTTTTCAACAAAAACGCGCGCAAATTGTGCAATTCTACGTTCTCGTATGACGTGATTTTAAGTCGAAATTGTTTAAAAGTTGGTAAAATTACTAGAAATGGCTTGAAAAACCAAAATCTCGCAAAAAAAGAGTTTTTTTGCGCTACGTGCGCATCGCGCGCGTAAAAAAAAGCGCATGCGTGGGAATTTTTGACATGCCTAAAATGACATGAAACGCGAAAAAAATTGATTAGAAATTGATTTTTCGCATTTTTAAATTTTAAACGCGCGTGCGCGCGTAACTTCGTGTGAAACATGCCATTTTTTTCCACAGTCAGTTAGCGCAAGACATAAATTAAACTTTTGTTAAGTTTTAATTAAAAATGTTATTTGGTTTTTGACCTATGTTAAATACGCGAAATTCATAAAATCGCGCAAAAATCACGTTGCGCAATTGCAAACGTCGTGAAAACCTTCGCTGCACAACTTCACGTGAATGGCAATATGTTGAGAAAGTTACGAAACGTTACGTGTGCAAGTTTTTGAGATACGCGTGACACAAAAAATGGAGTAGAAGGGTGGAAGGTAAGAAATAAATACTAGATTTGAACTCGTCACTTTGACGAATTCGGGTTATCCGCCACGCAAACTGCACGTGCACGTCATACGTTAGAATATTGCGCTCAGAAAAACGATTATGCCATTGACAAAATGTTAGCGCGCTCTCTATTTTGTGTCACGTCTAAGTATATTAAGCATAACACTATACTGTATACATACTACATTCAGTGCAGAATAGATGAAAAAAAGTGACCAAAGTTATTGACGCTTTTGAACATGATGACGTCATCACAATTTTAAAAATGGTAAATCATGCGAAAGGTAATTGATTGACCTAGACAATATAAAAAAATAACGGAAAATGGAATACCGATAAGTGGAGATGCGCTCTATTAAATGTGATGAGCTATGACGAAAGAGACAAAAATCCTCTATTTTATATTCGAGTGGCCATACGATGACGTCACAATATCGGGTTAGCCATATCGATGCATGATTCGATATCTACAACTCATCTACTTTCAGAATATGTAATAAAAAATAAAATTAACCATGTAGTTTAGAATCTATGACTGTTTAAAAAAAGGCATAATTTTGACGAATTTTTGAACTTTTTCATCAAAAACGCGCGTAAATTATCTAATTCCACATGCTCGTATGACGTGATTTTAATTCGAAATTGTTTAAAAGTTGGTAAAATTACTAGAAATGGCTGGAAAAACATAAATCACGCAAAAAAAGCATGTTTTAACGCAACGTGCGCACTGCGCGCGTACAAATTTGCGCGCGCGTGGGAATTTTTGACATGCTCAAAATGACATGAAACGCATAGAAAGTTGATTAGAAATTGATTTTTTGCATTTTGAAATTTTATACGCGCGTGCGCGCGTAACTTTGTGTGAAACATGCAATTTTTAATCCATAGAAAGTTTGCCCTTGATATGACTTAAATTTTCACCAAGTGTCAATACAAAATGACTTTTGGTTTTTAACCTATGTTAAATACGCGAAATTCATAAAATTGCGCGTAACTTACGTTGCGCCACTCGCACGGGACCGAAAACCTTATTACGACATCTTCAGATAGAGGTCAATCTTTTGATTAAGTTATACACTGTTATGTTGAGAAGATTTAGAGATACACGCGCAACAAAATTCTGGGAAAGAAAGAAGAATAAGAAAGAAAAAAAAAAAAAAAAAAAAAGATCCTGACAATAACAAGGGGTTATCCGCCAAGTGCGGATAACCAAAAAAAAAAAAAGATGATGAAACAGGACAGTTACAAGGAGTTATCCGCTAAATGCGGATAACTAATAATACAGAAAAAAATATTGATCCCATACAATAACAAGGAGTTATCCGCCAAGTGCGGATAACTAAAAAATATTGATCCCATACAATAACAAGGAGTTATCCGCCAAGTGCGGATAACTAATAAAGATTTGATACAATAACAATAGGTGATCATTTTATTCTAAATGATCACCTAATAAATGTAATTCCCTACAATTAAAACACCTTTACTAATAGTCTGATCCCTGAAGTTAACTCAAATGAGCTTTTCAAAATAGATATGATTTGTTCATAGGTACATCATCCAAATTGAAATGAATTCACTTCATAATTAGAGTATTTTATATTGTAAGATAATGACATTTTATCTTGACCCAATACAAATCAAATGCAAATCATAAGAACATATTACTGTATATTTCTATTAATACATTCTTGTTCAAAGTGTGCATGATGTTTGAGAGATAATTAGCATATTTTATATGGCATAATTAGATGACATTTGACTTTAACCCCATACAACTCAATTGCATCTTTCTGAATATTTAGGGTCATATTTATATTAAATACATTCTTGTTAAAAATACCTGATGTTTTGAGAGATAATTAGCATATTCTATATGGCATAATTAGATGACATTTGACTTTGACCCCATATACAACTCAATTTCATCATTCTGAATATTTAGGGTCATATTTATATTAAATACATTCTTGTTAAAAATACCTGATGTTTTGAGAGTTATTTTAAAATTTTATATAGTGTAATTAGATGACCTTTTGAACCTTGAACCCTAATACAACTTAATTACTGTACATTATTCTAAACTGTTAGCGTCATGTTTAGGCCTATATTTGTACTTATAGTTATACATTCTTATTCAAAATACCTAATGGATTAAGAGATAATTAGCATATTTTAGAGGCCATACTGGAATGACCTTTGACCTTGACCCCAAAGACAAATCAAATACAATATTTTAAATCTTTAGGGTCACATTTATATTTGTACTTATACATTCTTATTCAAAATAACTAATGGATTAAGAGATAATTAGCATATTTTAGATGTCAAACTGGAATGACCTTTGACCTTGACCCCAAAGACAAATCAAATATATTATTCTGAATCTTTGGGGTCATGTTTATATTTGTGTTCAATACATTCTTACACCAAATTCTTTATGGTTTAAGAGATAATTGGGATCAAAGTTGTAAAATGGCAGCCATTTTGATTTTATGCAAATTAGGTAATTTATAATGGGCAGATCAGGGTAGATTTTGGATATGATAATATCTACATATAGTTGAGCATGTTTCAGCAAAAAAACAAACTGTTGCAATTTGTTTGACTGAAAAGTCTATTTCCACCCATCTAGTAGTTTAAAACCTTCCCAGTACAAATTCTGGTCATCCAATGTAATAAAACAGCAACAATGTAATAATAATATTCTTGATTTAATTTTATGTAATTCAAAGGAACTTATTTCTGACATTGCTGTTGGTCAAGACATTTTAGACAGAAAAAGGTTAAAAAAGCTGTGAATTAATCACAATAAATCTGTTCCTTTTCCGATAACATAAAATCCAATCCCAAAAAGCTTTTGAACATAGATCAAGACGAAAACAAAAATGTCGTCTTATCCGTCTGTTCTGAACTACGGGGACAAGGTCGCGGAGAAGCAAAAGAAAAAGCTATTTTGTTCAATTCATTTTTTCATTATGTTTTTCAAAAATCTAGTTTTTGACCAACATCATGCTCTCCCTGAAGCCTTGATTATTAAAGTATACCAATTATTCAGCCAGATTCTGTTTACAACTTTCTTGCGTCTAACAAACCCCATAAAGCTTCTGGCTGTGATTGGGCTGAGTACACCACGTTTTTTAAAAGTGTATGCAAAGCCACTTTCAATTCACTCGCAATTTAAGAAACAACAATCTCCTCAGTGGTGGATCCAGAGTGGGGTGAAAGGGGCGTGATTTTCCACTATTAGCCAATTATTTGTTCCTGCGAATCCAACATTTCGCAGAGAACCAAAACATGCTACCTTTTCCACTGCTGAGCTCTTCAATTCGCATGAGTGCTCATGAATGCTTCATAGCTCATTTTCTGAGCTCTGATTGGTTGCACTTCGCAAAAAGTAGATACATTTCGAACTATCACAAATAATTTTCGTCATTTGACAACTTTTTATTGGTTTAAGTCATTCATAATAGCCCCCAGCCAAACAATTCGCTGCACTCATGTTTGCGCTGGAGGGGGGGGGGGGGGGGGGGTGGGGGAGAGAGAGTTAGTTTTCAGACTGGATCAGCTCCTGTCTGTGTTCCCCTTAGTAGAGTCAATGTAGGCCTACTTAAAAATGGTTACATTAGTAGATTAAGTTTATCTTATAATAGTTTAGTCCAGGCCCATCGACATTTTTAATTCCAGTCTTCCTCTATTTCTGAGTTGTATATATTTAGGAAAGTATACAAAAAGTGTCAACAATTATACAATATGAGAATCTAATTATAAATATCTAAGAATTTGTAAACCCATTCTTCTTTATTAACAAAAAGGGTATTATTTATTTAACAAATTTGGATTTATTAGTATTAGAGTTGTATTTTGTTGAAAATCCTTTTGCAATTATAATTTAAGAGCTGATTTTTGTTCAAAACATTTAAAATTTATAAGAATTTGCTTCTAGAATTTCCCCCTTTATTTATTTATTAAAATCAATTAGGCTACGAATGCATAAGAAAGAACTCCTAATGATTCATTATGTGTAATTTGTAATCTTACAGACACTTTACGTACGTTTTTTCAATCTAATTTAAGGTCACAAACTAATCATAAATAATATATTATTGCGGTTAAAAATGTGAAAAATAATTCGATACTAATGATTTAGGCAGCCCGTTATAAATACCAGAATACATCGCGCACGGATTGATATTTTCATATTGCTTATGTGATGGACCCACTTTCGATCGATCGTGAAGGGAAAACAAACAGTGAAAATACCAGGTCTTCCACAATTTGTATTAACGGATTCTGTCAAAAAAAGGAAAGAAAATTAACTCAATGACGAGGCTACTAGGCCTATAGCTAGCGTACAATATTTTTATGTTACCACTCTTTACCAGCTAGGCCTACAAAACTAAGCCTAGCCTAACTAAGCCTACAGTAAGAACGTCTACGAGAGAGTTACAGTAAAAAAAATTGTTTTCTCTTTATATCATAATTAACCTTAGAATGTACATTTAAGACAAGAAATGACCTGGTTTAATGCTTTTAGAGTTATATATAATTATATGCATTATTTTTACAAAATGTCAAAAATTGCAGGTACAGTGTATAGGTACTTACTTGCAGTATAGGCAGCACCCATAGATGTTTAATAGTGAAAACGGCTATAGATGACCTTGATACAAACACACCTACTTGATATACTAACTGATACCTATACAAAAATTGTATTGCAAATATTTACTACATTGATATTTAAAAAAACCTTTGTTTTTATAGTATGTCCCACATGCATTATGTGGAGGGTGGCCAGTTCCTTTCCACTTATCCTGCCTAGTATTTTCAACCAGGTACTCATTTACAGCTGTGTGGACTGGGAGTTGAGTCGGGAATTGAACCCGGGTCTCTCTGTATGACAGTCAAGTGTCCTACACTCGGCTACCCCAACTCCTTTTGGGGTAGTGTGCTTGAAAGAACATACAGTACACTGGTTCTGGAAATATGTTATGTTAGGTAAAGGTAACATACTGTATACTAACCACCTGTATTGGTCATCATGGTTCATCCATGTTAAAGTAGGAAAGTAAATAAGTTCAACCTGTAAAAAAAGGGAAAAATGTTATTATTAGGAAGGAAATATATTTATAATAGTAAAATTTGAAAATAAAGGGTTGACATATGTGATGAAAATAATTGATGTTTATTAATTCACGAGTTGAAAAATTGACTGCTCTATTTTTAACGAGGCAAAGCTGAGTTGAAAATAGAGAAGTTGATTTCCGAACGTGATCCGTCAACAACGTCGCATGGCAACAATTCTCAAAATCTGAATGTGCATTGGAGTGCGTTAATTATCAGCACTTATTACTTTTCCGTTATATAGGGTTAATTCCAAATGACATGTGATGGGTAATTAGTACTTATACTTACAATGCCTTGATTAATCAGGTACTCGGCTAGATATACTACTCCAAGAGGTACCATATATTTCAATAATGGCTAGAAAATACATAAATAAGTTTGAATTAAATAATTTTCAGTGTATACTGTAGGTAAGTTTTATTGTCCTATAAATGAATATTATACTATTTTTTATGTTTTGAGTTGACGGAAAATATGTAATTTCTTGCTCCTAGAAAATTGTGGAATGAAGATTCATATGCACAAAATGACCGCATGATATAATTATTATATTGATTACCTTTACTAATTTAATTTTCTCTTTGGCAGTAAGCCGGTGAGGGCCTTTCTTTGACGTAAGACTGCTGTTAACTTTATCTTCTGACTGCGTAATATCATCAATAACATTAACGCTTTCTTGTAGACTAGTTTGTGATGAATTAATATTGTTGATTAATGACTCACTGAGTTCATCTTTTGGCTTTTTATGTTTTTTATTACTTGGTCGATGCGAAAGCAGTAAATAATACCTAATGAGAAACATAACAAGAGTATCCAATTTAGTCTACAATATCTATATAGGAAAGAGAGTTTGCACATTTGTTGGCTATACACATTTCTCTTTTGTTAAATAATTCCAAATGACACGTGATGTGTAATTGACCAATAAAATTGCAAGAATACAATCAGGTGTGTTATAAACACAGTATATACAGTGAAAATGAAGGATGAGTCTACTTACACTATAAAACTGACAGCAGGAACAACTAAAACAATTAACATGGATTCACGAGGTGACAACCCAAGAACTGAGGTAAGTAAAACATACGCAAGTGCATATAATACCCCAGATACTCCAGTCCCAGTTGAGTAGCCAACAATTACACTCCTATCAAAACAAATAAACATTTTACATTTTTTACTATACTGTAATTAGCATTACTATATTTATCTAGGCTTCTTTATAATTCAATATTCCATCAGATAATTCAAATTCAAAGGTGAGACCAGATGTTTAAATCAAGGCAATCTAACAGGACACTGACCTCTAGAGATATATTTAGAGAGATATAAATAAATAAATAAATAAAAACAAATATTATGACTGTTTGCAGCTCAAAGAGCTGAATTGCAGAAATAATATACATCAAATTTACAACATCAAAAAAGTTATGAAAAACACAATATATAAAAAATGCAACTAAAAAAAAAATTGAACTATGGCATAAAATATAAAAAAAATAAATAAATCAAAGGGTTTAATCTGTGGCTGCGACACGAACAGTTCCACATCCCTTAACAGCGCCGAAGAGAATATGTAGATAGTACAATACTGTTGGTATTTGTCGCAGCCAGACATAAGATCATGAGCTCCTATCTTGGCAAGGCGAGCTCAGTGTCCTTGTTTGATTGCCTTGGTTAAATAAGGGACGTTCAGATGAGTCAGAAGTAAGCTCTGAAGTAGCAGTTTGTTTGTTGCAAGCCCTGGGTAGTGCCCGTGAAGATACTCTTTGTATTAAGTTAGTCAACCTTACCCCAGAGAGTAAATGTGCTACTTCCGCGTACATAAGGAATATAATGATACGTGGTAGCAAATGAGCAATGTGTGAAAAAAAAAAAAGCTCAAAGCTCAAAGTAAAATGCATCTATCTTGTATTAAGCAACATGTGGACACTCATCGGAAGTAACATGTGCATATAATTTTGCGTAGCTTTAGCTCAGACATAAAGCTCAAAATAAAATGCATCTATCTTGTACTAAGCAACATGTGGACACTCATCGGAAGTAACATGTGCATATAATTTTGCGTAGCTTTAGCTCAGACATAAAGCTCAAAATAAAATGCATCTATCTTGTACTAAGCAACATGTGGACACTCATCGGAAGTAACATGTGCATATAATTTTGCGTAGCTTTAGCTCAGACATAAAGCTCAAAGTAAAATGCATCTATCTTGTACTAAGCAACATCTGGACACTCATTGGAAGTAACATGTGCATATAGTTTTGCGTAGCTTTAGCTCAGACATAAGGCCGTCAACATAATTATAGAAAACTTACTTGTCAAAGTAAGAGCTGAGGCTCAAGAATAGAAACTCGCCAATACCAGTACCAGCACTCGCACATCCTACACCTGTATAAGAAAACAAGCATTACACATGAGTATAAATACTTGAAATACTATAGAGTAAAATGTATATTCAACTGTGTTGCGTAGCACTATGTAAATTATATATTAGTAATACAGTCAAATGATTGAAACAGTGCTCATATTTGGAACATGATATCAGAATCGCGTCGAGCATAGCTCATCTACGAAAGTTTTTTTTATATAAAAAAATGTCTCGGGATTCAAACCTGTGACCTCTCGATTACATGTATCATACCGTTAGAGGCATATTATCACAGATCTTCACCAACCAGATACATTATCTCATAAAAAAATGCCTTCACAATCAGTGGAGGCTAATGGCTAGTCTTTATATATTTACTTTTATTGTTTATACTGTTGAAGTTTTTATTTTAGTGAGTGCCACTTTTTTAAAGGAACGAACAAACAAATAAACTAATAAACAAATAAAAATTATATGAGAGAGCATTATATATTTGTTTGCTAAACAATTTTTTTTAATAACATGGGGTATAATGACCAGAAATGTACTGGAAAAACTATATTAAAGCTCAGGTACAGGCATGAATTTTAAATATAATATTTGGTTAATTGTACATAAATCAAATATTTGTAACAGAAATCAAGATGAAAAAACATGAATTTCTCTTAATATGGTCAAATACAAAATTTGGCAAAATTCTTCCATAAAAACCAGGAAGACTTTTTTCAGTAGTTAGGTAGTTAACCTAATGTAATAACATGTCTGGTGACTCCCTAGAAGGTGAAAAAAGATGGTGGATAATTTTTGCTATAGCATGAAAATAAAAATCTGAAGTTGAATAAAAATACCATAAATGTAATATTCAAGTTATATTACCTATATTTAGTCATCTGGTAACATTTTTTACCACACCGTTTATTTTTCATAGCTTTTTAAAATGCCTCTCTCTCTCAATTTGTGTACAAAAGAATTGAGATTTTACTGTGTAATTTGAACTATCCCCCCACTGATACGAAAGTGCTTATTTTCAACAAGCTCGTGTAACACAAATAAAATCCCAAAAATTATGAAACATAGGGGAAACTATAGATCGATAATTATTGGAATGTATGATTAATAGACATTTTTTGCCCGCACCTGGCCTTTAAAACCGCAATGAGGTAGGTATCTTTCCTAGTGCTTTTAGAACCATTTTGATATCACTGTACTATTACTTTATATAAATTCTATTCTAAATAAATAGTGAATACTGTACAGTATTTTTATCAACATGAAATGCTGTAGACTGAATGAAGTAATTGCAGTGTGCAATTATCATTATCAGAAAGAACATAAAGATGTTCACACTTACCAATTAAACTAAGTGCCAATGTGTTGGAATATGAAACAATAAGTAGACTCACTGCACCCAAACTTATACTTATGCTGATCATTAAACTAAACAAAACAAACATATTCAATGAAGATGGTAAAACTAAAAATACAGACAATGTTATGGGTCAATATTACATATAATATACAATATATATTAAATATATAATACATAATTAAGTTTATTTTAAATGTAGAAATGCCGTATTTAAAAAAAATGTATGATAGTATCATTTTTATGTGCAATTTGCCAAAAAAAAAACACAAAATATAGTAGGCGTAGGCCTAAAAAACTCATCGGCACTCCTTACTAATGTTAGCTCGACGCCCATCCACGCGGCAAAGAGAGGATCGCTATTTCTCTTAAAGTTTTTGCCGTCTTAACTTTTAAAAAAATAGTATGGTTATCGAGCTTTAGTTTTATCAATTAAAAAAAAATACTAATTTTCTGTGCAATTAACAATTGAGTATTTTTATTAAAATTGTTTCCTTGGACAATTTCAAATTGCGCAAATTGTGCAAATTATTCAAATTGCGCATAACATAATAACCTGTGAATTACATCATACGTGAATGAATTGTGCACATATGTAGACAAATCCAGACAATCTTACAAGTACACACAAGTCTTTTTGAATACTATGCACATCCTTCCTCAAGACTTGATCTACCACCATAACTAACATAACAGATATTGCATTGTCTACATATGGAAACAAATTCACACAGCCAGGCCAGGCTTATCCAGATTTGGTAGAGTCAGTTATGTAATGTTATGGTTTTCTTACTTGTAAGACACATATTCAAAATACAATGGGATGGTTGTCTTGGCGAAAAGTGATGGAAATATGTCAGCAAGAAGTACAGCTCCTGTAGATATTTTGTTACAATCTTTATAGTTCAAGGGTTCAGAGGTCGTGATGTTTGTGTACAATGATTCCGTTGTCAAAACGGGTGAAATCTGAAAGGAAACAGTTTTTGATAAAGGAAATGTCAGACATGTAAACAGTAAGAAATATGTTTGCAGCACATGGCAACAATGAAGAAAATAAACTTTTGTTTTTAAATATGTAAATTAAATTGAAAATATGCAGAACACTTGATAATTAATTGAATGCTTGCTAAAATTGAAAGAAAGAAAAAGAAATAAATATTGTTGGGGATAAGTTGCTATTTAACTCTGTCCAACTCTGTTGGACCTAAACTCTGGAGTGTTATTTCACACGTAAAGTAAATTTACAGTCTCCAATTTGAATACATATTATTAATTATTATCTACATAATTAATTTAGTCTTAGCTTTATTTTTTTCTTGTTTTTTGTGTATTTTAATGATTTGAATTGTACTTAAATATTTTATAATGGAAGTTTTTATGTACATATTTGTTTTTTTTTTGTGGTCTTTTGACCATACTAATGTAGTATCTTACTCATCATTATAGATTATGTTTGTATCTATTTCTGGTGGGTAAGCTCAAAGTTCCTTGAACTGGGCAGTATTTGCCCACCATCTCTCTAATTTATGATGTTTATGAATAATGTGTGGAAATCAATTACAAAAAAAAACAACTTACAGTTGTTGTGTACTTTTTATCGAACTCCGAGAGTATATCAAAAGCAGCAGACAACATTATACCATAACAGAAATTATTACATAAACCAAGTAAGCTAAAAAAAAGAAATACACATATTATATTATTCCTTACTTTATATTTATAAAACATTAATAACAAAAACACAAAAAGTAAATCTACTTTCATGGTTTTTATCCAAAAATTTCAATTTGTTATTGTCAATTAAAAAAAAAACATATTATTTATAGTTTATACATAGGATTCATTGTTTGACATAGAATTTTTGGTCCCATACTGTACGTATAATGTAAGTCCTCTAGTGTATTTTATTATCACAGCCATACTCACAAAAAAGCAACAACATCGCGCTTGGTTTTAGGTTGCTTGATTAATATAGCTGCATTGTCATTTGGCAAACAAGAACCATTGTTTGAATTTACTGCATCACCACGATCCATAATACACTATGTATTTGAAAATAAAAATAACAAGTTTAATCACAGAAGAAAAATGAAAATATCAATCAGCAAGCAATGCATGTTAGGATTTATAGCGGGCCGCTTAATATTAGAATCTTTTTCACATTTTTAACCTTTTTAAAGATGAAAAAGTTATTGCTGTAGGACCGGCATATACAGTAGTATTTATTTGTACATTAAATGTAGCTTGTGACCTTAAATTAGATCTAAAAACGTAGAGAATGGGTCTTTAACATAATGATAATGTTTATTGTTATTGGTTCGATTTTTGCTGACCTACTGTAGATGATCGGAAATGGTACTCTTGCACATAAAATTCAGAATAATAATAAATGGCACATGTAGTTGCATCTTGGCCAGAAATTAGTAACTTTGATACATATTTTATTTTTCATAAGGAATTTACTAAGGAAAATCATTAACTTACGCTGTAATTGCGTAACAAAAGTATGTGAACAATTACACTAATAGTACACCTGGATATTCATACGTTGTTGTTTATCGGAGTCTAATCACCGACTGGTACCCTGTTGGTTATTTTAATAATAATAACAGCTAGGCTAGGCCCTAATTAAAATTAGCTGTTATTGTATTGGCGCCCCACAACAAAATGTTAGCAGCCGTTTCGGTCACACACCCGGCTGATATCTGATGCAACTCATTCTGTTACCTGCTTAAATAAGCCAATACAATATAGGCCCCTAGAGCATAGATTAGAATAATGCCTAGTGTTAAGGTTGTAGGATTGTGAGCCATATCGATAACAGTATTTGACGCAGATACAAATGTTCTATCTAGAACTATAATAACTTTATTGTAATAAACTATACAAAGTACACATCTACACAGTAGGAATAAATATGGAAGAGTGATTCACATAGAAGAATGTTATCATTTTAAGGAGTGAGCAAAGCAATGATGGATTGCTTTGTGGTCTGGGGACTGGTACTGGTACTGGTACTGGTTCAAATAACCGTCTCACAGAGACATCTGGTAGCCATTGACTTAAAGTTGGCATTTGGATGTGTTACTTTTAAATGTAGGCCTACAGTATGAGAGTGACTACTACCAAATTACACAGTCACAAAACAACTTATAAACAGTTCATATATACAGTTAAAACATTGCTGGGAATTATAAATTTCTGTTGAAGCAGGCTCTAATGAAGTTGCATCTAGTAAGTTGACTTTGTTGTACAACTCTATCAAGTATTGATGGTATCTTCCGACCTCTTCGTTTACTTTGGGTTGTGTGAAAAGTAAGAATTTTTGTAGGATCTTCATTTTCTTTTCTAATTACATGTCCGATCCAGTTGAATTGTTGCTTGTAGACATATTCTTCTAGCGGTTGACAGCCAGTAATTTTGTAGAGATCGTCATTATCAATAACGTAACGCCAGTCTATATAGTTTTCATCTGTTTCTTCATCTGAGGATATGTCTACATGGTTTGGTGGGCAGACTCTTTGAAAGCCATTCACTAGCATTCTTCTTAGGAAGGTTTTGTATGTTGTGCTAAGTTTGGACATTTCACTTCCTGTTGCCCTCCAAGCATGGCAACCATAGGTGAGTCTACTCCTAACTAGACCATTAAGAAACATCATTCTTGTTTGTAAGTGGATCGTTCTGTTGGTAAGCAATGCTCTATTCTCTGCAAATGCTCCTTTGGCTGAATTGATTCTGTATTTTACTTCTTGATCTCCAATATGAACATCATTGTAGGTAGCCCATACACCAAGGTATCTAAAGTGTGTTACGTTGTTAATGTGTACGCCGCCAATTTGTATGATGCATCTTGGGTATTCTTCAACTTCCTCTTTCCAGTTCCATATAATGGTTTCTGTTTTGGGGGCACTAATTCTTAGACCAAATTCCAGACAAACTTTATTCAAGATGTTCACAATGGTTTGCAGTTCTTCTTGTGACCAGGAGCTTACAGCAAAGTCATCAGCATAGCCACTTTCAAAGTCGTCATAGATGCCCCTTGATGGTGCTTTACGTCTTTGAGCACGATTTGTAGCTTCAATAGGAATTAGGTATTGTATCATTAGGCCATCCAAACTAGCATCTTTACAGCGTTGTTTGAACACTCTAATAACGTAATCAAAATATTGGTTAAACATGCTGGTACTCTCAATACCACCCTGTCGCACCCCAGAAGATGTTTCGAACTTATCATCACTCGGATCGTCGTCAGCAAGGTATGCTTTCGTTGAGCTGTACAGTGATTGTATAATGTCAATCATAGTAGTAGACTGGTTTAAGTGAAACCTATTACGAACGCTTAGGAAAAGAAGATTACGATTCACATGGTCGAATGCTGCTGTTAAATCAATGAAGCATGTATAGAGTTTGCGATTTGAGCGATACGCAATTTCCTGGATCTGCTTGATTACATATATAGCATCATTGCACCCTCTGTTGGACCTGAATCCAAACTGTGTGCGTAGAAGTTGACTTTCATAAAAGATGGAAAAACGTGAAAGAATGATAACCATAAGTATCTTTGAAAATGTAGACCCAATCGATATTCCTCTATACATTGATGGATCAAGTGGACTGCCTTTTTTTTTCCAAATGGTTGTTAATTTGGACAGTCCCCAATCACTTGGTACTTCTTTCGTTCTCCAAATTTCCTCAAACAGTCTATGTACATGGTCGACGAATACTGGGTTCTCTGTGGCGACTTGCAACATTTCAGAAGCGACATCTAGGGTAGCTTTGCGACCTTTTAGATGTCCGATTGCATCAATAATTTCTTTCTTGGACGGAGGTTCATTGTCTATCTCAAATTCTGGTTGTCTCAGGTTGATAATATATTCTGGAGGTGTGCTAATTTCATCTGGGATTTTAAGGCTAGATTGGTCTGGATTAAAGTGATCTTTAAAGTGTTCACGTAATCCAGGACATTTTATAGGCTTTGGTGCTTTTCTTATAACATCACCGTGCTCCTTAGCTTTTCTCCATAAATCAAATATTTTTCTATTTTGGTGGGCTTCATTTAACTTGCTTGCTTCTTCATACAAATATTCATTCCGTAGTTCCTTAACCCTTATCTTAATTGCTTTCTGCATAGCCTTGATCTCCTCTTCTTTGTAGGTAACTGTGCTTTTGTTAATATTCTTTCTTTCTTTTATAAGCTGTTGTAGTCTTTCATCACCATCCCAGGGATGAGCATTTTGGTTTCTTGTTTTCTTCGGGACTTCTTCAACTGCCTTATTTAGCACTGTCATAAGTGTTGTATAGCGCTCAGTTGATGTAGTGGTTGTTGTCTTTTCAGGAGAAGTAATTTTATTAATTTTATTAATTTCTTCTTCTATCTTTGTTTTAACATTATTTCTTACTTCTCGATCTTTAAGTTTACTCATGTTGGCTCTTTTGCTCTGTTTTTTCTTTTTATGCTTCTTCCACCTGGCTGCTTTGTTGGCTGGTGTTGTCATATTACTCACAAGGATTCTATGATCAGACGAAAGATAATAGTTGTTATAGACTCTTGTGTCAGTAACATACTTCCTCAACCAGTGATCACATATGTTGTAATCTAGTGTTTTCTTTGTAACACCATCGTTGCTATGCCAAGTGATCCGATGAACGTTTGAATGGTCAAACCAGGTGTTCAGTATGCATAGCTTGAAGTCAGAGCAGTAGTTGATGAGTCTTGTGCCATTGTCGTTACTAATGTCATCTGTGTCTTGAAATCTATGTAGGTTTCCATCAAAGAGTGATTTTCTGGTTGTTATTGTTGATGTTGCATTAAAGTCTCCCATCAGTAAGAGTTTTGTGTTGTTCTCAACTCTTGTTACTTTGGATAGTTTTGCATAGAAAATATCCTTTGATGATTCTGAACCGGATTCCGTAGGAGAGTACGCAGACACAATTCTTAATTTACAATTTTTTATTGTGACGTCTATTGCCATTAGACGTTCATATACATTATAAACATTAGACACTTTGATATGGGGTGACTGTTTGATGGCAATAGCAACTCCATACATCTTTTTGATTTTCAGTCCAGTCCAGTATACATTGTAGCCCTCATGTGAGATTGCACCGGTACCAATCCGTCTCACTTCCTGCATACACACGATGTCAAGGTTTGCTGCTTTAATTTGAATGAGGGTTTCATGTAGTAAGAAGTCATCTGAGCAGGTATTAACATTAATCTGTCCTGCTCGCCAATGAAAATATTTTGCAGGCTTTTGTTTCCTAACTGCTTCTTGTACTTTCTTGTTTATGTTTGAAAGGTTTTTAGAATCTATATCTTTATTACTCTTTGTGTGAAATTTTGACTTGCGTCCACCACGGGTACCTCTATAATGGAAAATTCCCAAGTCTTTCAAAACACTTCCAACCGCAGTAGTAATTTTTCCAGCATATTGTCTCAGGTTAAGTAGCTTTGAGTAGCTATAGTTATAGGTCAACATAGTTTACTCGCAGCAATGGTAGATTATAATAATAATATCTCACATACACCGACTCTAGGCCCTGTAAACAAATCTTCTGTGCTATGCTGTCCCAAAGTTCTTAGGCAACAATAGGCTTTGCTTCACTGAACACTGCTAAGACAATAGCATGCACACAGCTAGATAGGGCCTAGCTATAAGCTATAAAAAATCTTTTCTAAATCCAGTTTAGCTGATAAAAATAAGAAAAAAGAATATACAATACAATAGTTGCAAGTGCTGATAACAATATTGGTAGTAAAATCACTCTCAAAATGTGTACTTAAAACCCAAAAAGCAAGATTTTAAAAGCAGAATGGGAGTAACACTGTCAAGCGCCTCTGGCAGCCAACTGACCAGACAGTTCTGGTATATCATCTATTTCTTAGAACAGGAACTTTCACTTATCTATAGGTGAATAACCAGTAGGCTATTGAAAACATTTATTGTATAATGAGAGCACATTTTAACACTCCCACTTGTTCTCATTTTTTTTTATTTTACAGTAATACTAATAATATTAAAAATCAAATATAATACAACATGCATATTCATCAAATTATAAAAGTATAAAAATGTTACTCTAATTTACCATATTAATTTTATAAAATGTATTACATTATTACATTGTGTAACGTGTGTATCGCAACACATCATTGTCCAAAAATAAAATTCTTAAATTTACTTAATAAATTTTGTTACTGGCTTAGTCATAATATCAGCAACCATTTCAGCTGTTGGACAGTAAACAACATTTATTTTACCATCGTTTAATACATTTCGTATGAAGTGATATCGGATGTCAATGTGCTTGGACCTTTGTCGACTTACTGGGTTTTTAGTTAGGGCAATTGTGCCTTGATTATCTGAAAAAAAAAAATTATTATTTGAAAAATTTGAATAGGCCTATATTGATATCCACTAACAATTCCATCTAATAGTTGTATAAGATACAAACATTCCTGAGTTGTTGCAGCTAGTGCCATGTATTCAGATTCACATGATGACAGTGCTACTGTGGTTTGCTTCTTTGATTTCCAGGAAATAAGTGGACCACAATTATTTAAACTAAAACAATAGCCTGTAGTACTACATCTGTCCTCTGGGGATGATGCCCAATCAGCATCACTATAAGCCATCAATCTTAAATTTTCAGAGCACTTACTGTAACACAACTCATGATTAATTGTACCTTTGAGATATCTTAACACATGTTTAGCTGCCACCCAGTGTTCAATTTTGGGATTTGACAAATATTGTGACAACAGCCTATATCTGGCCTGGTACATGTCATAGCATAAATTAAACTACCTACAACTTCACGATATTTTGTAGGGTCAATGGCCTCCTGGCTATTACATTCTAGTTTCTGTTCACATGGAGTAGACCTTGGTTTACAATCGGTCATTCCAAATTTGTCTAGCATTTTTGCTATATATCGACTTTGATTCATTTTTACGTAACCTTTGGATTGTTTAAAATCAATACCAAGAAAATATGAAAGTTTACCAAGATCTTTCATATGGAATTTAGTTTTTAAAATTTCTTTAACTTTTGTCATCATGGACTCATTACTTGTCGCAATAATTAAATCATCAACCCATATGAGTAGTACAATCATCTCATTTTCTACATATTTAGTGTATACACAGTGATCAACAGGGTTTTGTACAAAATTATTTTCACATAGAAAGGTATGCAATACATTGTTCCAATTTCTGCCAGATTGTTTCAAACCATACATACAATGATTTATTTAATTTGTATACTAACTTTTTGTTAGAATTTGTAGGGACTTCAAAACCCTCTGCTTGCTCCATATAAATTTCACAGTCAATTGGAGCATTAGATAAGCAGTTTTCACATCCATCTGATGTAAAATCAGATCATGTTGTGCTGCAATTTGCATCAAAATACGTACGGATGTCATACTGGCAGTTGGAGCAAATGTTTCATTATAATCTACACCTTTTATTTGGCTATACCCTTTTGCAACATATCTTGCCTTATAGTTCTTTGAACCATCGGCAGTTTCTTTAGTAGTGTACACCCATCGTCCTCCCACTGAATTCATACCTGTGGGTAGGGTAGTTAAAGTGAATGTGTTATTTTCCTTAAGGGATTTCATTTCGTCTGCCATTGCAGTTTGCCAATACTTGGACTCTGGTGAATTAATAGCTTCCCTAAAAGTTTGAGGAAACTCTGAAATTTTGTAGCAATAATCAATACTGGATAATAATTGGTCATTATTGTCCTCTAAATCGGTAGCATAGTCCTCAAGATACACTGGAGGTTTTCTCTCCCGCCTTGGATACCTTACATTTTCGTTACCCGATTCATTAATTACCCTTTGGTCCTCAGGCTGGGGTTCTAGATTGGATGGATCAGCAGTCTCCTGTATCCTATCAATATCAGATGAATTATCACTTTTACCCTTATTGGAATCTAATGGAATGTAATCATCATCATCGGTTTGTGTTTGGATCTGTTGCTCAACACTCTTATTTGTGTTAAATTTAACAATTCTATATTTCATTACCTTTCCACTCTCAGGCAAATATACTAAATATGCCGGGCTGTACTTATCATATCCAACAAATATACCCTTAATACAACGATTATCTAATTTACTTTTGTCTTGCTTGTATGCATAACATTCAGATCCAAATACTCCCATGTTGGACAAATTGGGTTTTCGATCCGTCATCATAAAATATGGAGTTTGTTGCACACGATTGTTAAAACATCGATTACGTATATATGCCGCAGTTAGAATTGCATATGGCCAAAAATCTTTGCCTAAATTTGACTGTGCAATCAAACATCTACCCATCTCAAATAATGTTCGCCAGTTTCGTTCGGCAGTCCCATTTTGGTGAGGGGAGTAGGGTGCAGAAGTATCGTGTCTTATACGATTCTTTGTAAGGAGTAAGTTAAACTCCTTTGAAGTGAACTCAGAACCATTGTCTGATCTAATACACTTTACATTTCCCAGTGGGGAAGAGTCTGCCAGAAACCTTTCTGTGGCAGATATAGTGTCACTTTTATTTTTCAAGAAGTATACAAACACAGCTCCTGAATAATCATCTGTGAATGATATGGCATACTTAAATCCCTCTCTAGAGACTGGGTCAATTGGTCCAGCCAGATCGGTGTGGACCAACTCTAAGAGTTTGGTTGCACGGACATCAGGCTTTCTATTTCTAGTTTGCGTCATTTTACTAATAGTGCATATATCACAAATTTTGGGTTTATCACATCTTCCCTGTATGTTCATACCATCTACTACATTAGGTAGTTTCAATATATCATCATAATTACAGTGCCCTAAAACATTGTGCCAACCTTGTAGGTCACAAGTCATATTAACTGAATCATCATTACAAGTATTTAAATAATATAATCTATTTTCCTTTACAATATTGAAAATAGAGCCATTAGGAGCCTTAAGTTGGGTTGAATATTTTTCAAAATTAATTTGTGCTCCCTTACTGGCCGCAGCCTGAACTGACAAAATATCTTGTTTATATGAGGGAACATATAAAGCATTTTCAAGAGTGATTTTGTGGCGATTGCCATTTACATCATATATTAGAACATTAGCATCTCCCTTACCAATGACTACCCCATTTGTTTTAGTGCCATTAGCCAATTCTATGAAATGGGTATCTGGATTGAAGCTCTTATCAAGGTTTATGAATTTTGATTTATCATTTATAATATGGGATGTTGCCCCGCAATCTACTAATAAATTACCATTACATAAATTACTATTAATACTTGCTTTGAATGCAAATTCAACTCCATCAGTTTCCTCCTTTTCCAGCTGCACTGATTTTGCCGCAGTGACGTTACTTTTCTTCCTGCAAAACTTGGTGTCATGCGTTTTATTCTTGCAAACTTTACACCACCTTCCTCGATCCTGTTTACTTCTGCATTCAAAGGTATATTCATTCAGTATATAGTGATATAATTCTTGGCTTACTTTTTCCCAAATAATGTTCCCGCAGGATTCCTAAAGCCTTTCTTCCATCGTTCTTTGCATCTCTCATTATCAAAGATAGACTTCTATCGTCCAGGTACTGCACAAGTTCGGCGAACGCATTAGTATTCTTCGCCTCATCGGGAGCGGCTACTCCACCTCCTCCGGTACAATAATTTTACTTAATTTTTGTATGTGCATATGTCCTAGAAACTTTACTTCCCACAACTCGTACTTAGTTTCGTCTCCATTAAATAAAAGCCGTTTACTGGGCCCATAACCTGTTAAGGTTGTAGGATTGTGAGCCATATCGATAACAGTATTTGACGCAGATACAAATGTTCTATCTAGAACTATAATAACTTTATTGTAATAAACTATACAAAGTACACATCTACACAGTAGGAATAAATATGGAAGAGTGATTCACATAGAAGAATGTTATCATCTTAAGGAGTGAGCAAAGCAATGATGGATTGCTTTGTGGTCTGGGGACAGTTCCGGTATATCATCTATTTCTTAGAACAGGAACTTTCACTTGTCTATAGGTGAATGACCAGTAGGCTATTGAAAACATTTATTGTATAATGAGAGCACATTTTAACACCTAGGGCCTAGGCCTGGCTAGACTAGCCTAGAGTAGAGGCCTAGCTAGCTAACTACTCTAGTAGGCCTATTACCCTAGCCCTACCTAGCTAGGTAGCTAAACTAGGCCTCTATCTAGGCCGGCGGGGCTAGATAATATTATACCTACTACCGGCCTGCGTAACCTTAACACATACAAAATGTTTACTCTTCTTGACAAAAATCCTTTTCGCTTCTCTATTAATTATGTTCCTCGCCTCTCTCATTACGTCATGACATGATGTGTGTTGGTGGGGTAATCCCCCAGTAGAAGTGAGATGAAAAGCCGAAGGCTAGAGGGCGTACTCCACACTGAAAAGTGATTCCAGCGAGATGTAATAAGCCGAAGGCTAGAGGGCGTACTCCACACTGAAAAGTGATTCCAACAGGAGAGGGAACCAACAAGATGGCGGCCGTAAATGTGTTCAAAAACATTATTTATATCTGCGTTGCGCATCGTTCTCACGCCGATATTCTCAACACAGGCATATAGCAGTGCTTACTGCGTATGGCATATTGGTCTATTGCAGCCGCCATCTTGTTGGTTCCCTCTTCATGGAGAATCACTTTTTTTAGTTTGTTTTCCTCACTTTCTAAAATACGCCTCCACTTAATAGAAGAAAATAGAAGTACATGATAGCTGTAGTCTTCATGCATTTGTGACTCAAGTCTTCATATCTTCCAATAGTTGCTGTCATCATTGTTCTGCATAGTAACATTTAATCTAGTGTATTCTACTTGCTTGATTTTTTCCCAACACTTAGCTATATGCCTTAACTTAGAAGAAGTAATACATCAAGCCTCGCTGCTTCTAACGATAATAGCAACTGTTTCTCCTGAAAAATAATGTCGTTAACGACGACGACGCTTTGTTCAAGCTGGTTTCACCAAAAGTGTCAAGACATTAGCGATGTGTGACGTATAATTTAATCAATGTACAAAATCATATATGCAGAGAAATGATGTGAGTAGTGGTGTTGATGAGAAAATAATGATCTTATTATAAACAGAGATCAGAAACATGCAGAAGTTACAGTTTACAAAGCTACCAAAGAGATTAAGCATATGACTGATCAAAATTAATGATGAGAACATAGATACAATTGAATGAGGATGAAGAGGAGGAGGACATTGAGGAGATGCAGCAGAATAATAACAATACTAATGAAGATGGGCTTCAGATCATATATACTGTGATAGTCTCTTATAATTAAATAAACGCGACGAATTGAAGGTCAGGATAGACTATGCAAGTCCTGATTTCATTCTCTTTAATGAGGTTTACTCAAAGAACATTAGATATGATATACAAGATCCAGAATTTGCTATTGATGGTTACCAAATGTATTTTAACAAAAGGAATAGAGGTTTACAGGATCGAAAACCCAACAAGTTTCTGTAAGCATGTGAATAGTAAACCAAAGAACCATTGTGGTATCTCAAGTTTAAGAGATGAGCATATTAATATTGTTATAGATGATAAAGAACGAGCAAACATAATTTATTTAATAACTCCTTCGCTTCTGTATTTACAGAGGAAGATGTGTCATCTATTCCTATTCTTGAATTGCAGTATTTGAACGGTTTGGACATATCAAAATCAGCTGAACAAGATGGAATTCACCATCGTGTCCTAAAGGAGCTAAGCAGTCAGATAAGTCCGATCCTGAAACATATGTTCAGCAAATTAATGAACGAAACAATTGTGGCGAATAGCGCTGGAAAGAAGCTAACATCTCGCAAGAGTAATCCGTTAAACAACCGCCCAATAAGCCTTCTACACTGTGCAATGGAAACCTTTGTTTTAAGGAAGAAATTATGCAAGACATAATGAATCTAATTCACTATTCTGCACAGAGCAACATGGATTTAGAAGAGGTCGATCATGTACAACTCAGTTACTTCATGTAATGGACCACTGGTGCCAACTACTAGATGATGGTAATGCCATAGACTGTCTGTATATGAACTTTAAGAGTGCGTTTGATAGTGTTCCACATTATAGGAATGAAGGAAGGAATGAATATACGGAATATCTGGTCAGATTTTGGCCTGGATCACTCTCTCAAATCGAAAGCAAAAGGTAACAATTGGTGGACAAAACTCAGAATGGACCAAAGTTACAAGTGGAGTTACCCAGGGAAGCATTCTGTGTAGCACTTTATTTTAATCAATTACCATACCTACCAAAAACTGTCACATCCTACATATTAATCTTCACTGACGATACAAAAATGTATAGGACTGTAAACAACCCCGCAGATGCTGAAAACTTCCAAAAGGATATTGATCTAGTGGGGTGCAGGTCAAGTCGGCCCCAAACCGTCTCGGCCAAAGTCAAGTCGGCCCAAGTTCAAGTCGGCCCCAAGTCAACTCGGCCTCAAGTCAACTCGGCCTCAAGTCAACTCGGCCTCACGTCAACTCGGCCAAAAACTAATCGGTCAACTCGGCCACAATAAAGTATGGAACGCAAAAAGTGCTTAATATTATTATGATTATTACTATCCACGCTTTAAAAAAATGACCTCATTGCCGATATGAATAGCGTGTTACAAAAACTCGTGCAGGTAGGCCTACCGCATTTTAGTAAATCGAAGACGTAGGCCTACGTTCCACCATTTGGCCATAGAAAAAATGATCGTACATATCGTTTTTGTCCATGATTTGCGTTTTTAAAAAAGGGGAATCCCCAGCGAAAACACGTAGCAGTTGTAGATATCGAAATAGCTGCCAAAGGCGCAGGGAGGCGCAGCTACGAATTGGTTTCATATGTTGTCGCCTAATCAAATGCATACACTGAAGAAATCTACGCGTGATTCAACAATGGAGTTAACATTATTTTATACCTCAATGATTCAACCAAACAATCTTATTACACCTAATAAATGTCCTCGCATATCGGACATGTTTATTGAATTTTGACGCACAAACGAACATACGCGCCCACGTACGTGCATCATCATTATTGGGCCTACAATGTGTTCCTATTATTATCCAAATGTTCATTATAATCATTAATAATAGTATGAATGCTTATTAATCAATCAAAAATGTGAAGAAATAATATTTTATCAAACCCCTTCATTTGCACTTTTTGCGTTCCATACTTTAACGGGGCCGAGTTGACCGATTATTTTTTGGCCGAGTTGACGTGAGGCCGAGTTGACTTGAGGCCGAGTTGACTTGAGGCCGAGTTGACTTGAGGCCGAGTTGACTTGAGGCCGAGTTGACCTGGGGCCGACTTGACTTGGGCCGACTTTACTTTGGCCGAGACGGTTTAGGGCCGACTTGGATCGAAATCATCTAGTGCCTAAATGGTCCCAGGACTGGCAATTACCATTCAATCTTGCTAAATGTAAGATCATTCATTTTGGAAGAAATTCTGATTCAACAAACTATTACATGGGTCATCTGAACGAGAAAATCTTGCTTGAAGAATTAACAGAAATAATGGATCTTGGTGTAATTGTAGACGACAAGCTTTGCAGTCTGCAAATGTCATTAAGAAAACCAACTTCAAGATTGGTGTCATCAAACTCTGAAGATTCTCTATAAAGCACTCATCAGACCAACAATTGAATACTGCTCACCAGCCTGCCTTCCTCACAATAAAAAAGATAGTGACAATTTAGAACGTGTTCAACGGAGAGTAACTAATATTTATAACAGAGTATGATAATAAAGGTGGGACGAACCCACACAAGACAAAAAAACACCAATTTAAATCCAAATGATTACTTTACATTTTAATAAAGAACATAGAACACGATGTCATAACTTCAACACACTAGGACAATGCACAGAAAAAGTTTTTCTCATATTTCATTGTCGAAAAATGGAACAATTTACTTTTGTAGTAAGTTCTAGGTGTAACCCAGTGCAAAATCACAAATGACAGGGAACCATAATATAGAGAGCCCTCTTGCAATGTTTGTAATTAAAGAAGACATACATTACCAAAAGTTGTCAGATAAGCTTAGCCCCACATTCCATTCTCCTGATGCACACAGATAAAACCAAGACATATAAAGTGTAACAGTGCTCCGACCATATTAACAACCTGTTTTTTAAAGTTTCTATCTGGCCCGTACGACTGGCTCTTTTAGGTAAGCAATTGTTTTGTATTAATTACCTTTAATTGGTTTTTTTATATATTTAATAAGTTTTATAGGATAGATTTAATAGACTAGTGACTTCTTTTTTGTTTATGATAGTACAGTGTGTATAAAGACACTAACGTACCAAGGATATGCATTATAGGCTACTTGTACACATTAAAGTAAGGTCCCAAACTGTTTTAGCGAGTTTGTACCTGAATATCAGTGTATTAATTAAAGTGTACTTATATTGTTAATATTATTATTTTAGTAGTGATACATCGAATTTTATTAATTATTAGAAGCCGATGCTTTAGACGAAAGGCTATCGCCTTTTTACGATGATCAATCCTTATACTATTTTAGGCCATTAGTAATTATTTATTGATGAGTGATCAAGAAACGAACGTCTTGATTATGACGACCGATATTGAATCGATGATAGGACTAATTCATGTATTATTAGTTTTATTAGAATGTTTAGAATTGTATTAATCTTTGTTGTTATTGTAGTATAGTTAACTTTATATTTGAACTCGTTTTTAATTTTTATTTCTAGAATGAAGCTACTTGCTTGATTAATTATGATATGTGTATATGATTGTTGTCTTACAATCAAATAGTCCAATATATTAACAGGGTGAACTTTTAAGTGTAATTAGACCCTATGCTAGCATTCCTAATCACCGTCGAGGTCACATATGTTCGCTGAATTGGCTGAACGAATGATGATTCATAGGGGTATTAGCACACTTGTTAGAACTTTTATTACACTCTTGATCTAGTATGTTAAAGGATACGTTTGTATTAAAGATATTCCAAGGAATATGTTAGGCTTAGTGAATGTATAAAGTGATGAAGCATTAGCGTGTTTTATATTGAATTTTCACTTAATTACTATTGCTATAGCATTTATGTGTTGTTACGATGTTATTGATTATGAAGACAATTTTGGATTAATTAGAGATCAAGAGTTACCTGTTTTAATAGGAATTACACATATTATATTGTATTGTTTTAATCGATTTATGTATGTTAGTTATGTTATAATACATGTATGTATTTTCTCTTTTAGTTTCAGATTAAATTAAACTTCAATTGGAATAAACTCCGGAATAATACAAATTTATTTGGAATCCAAGTTTTTATTAGTATTTTCGAACAAGAAGGGTTACATAAGTCAATTAATGAGTTTAAAAACACAACTAGAAAGAGACTACCACCAGAGAGAGCCCAACAAACAATAAGAAGATTTGATGGTCACAAAAGCGAAAGCTTAAGAAGACTCCAACAACAACAAATGAAATGAACAAATGTATGTCATGTCATTATATATATATAATACACTTCAATTATGGATGCCACTTAGTTACAACGTGTGTCCATATCTTTTAAAATAAATTTAAACTAAATCCAGGAATTCTGGCATACAGGTTTTTAAGCTCAGTTTGGATTTTGATTGTGTATATGACGTACACGGCAATTGAGTACAACGATTTTTTTGTTTGACAGTTACATCCTAATAGTCTAGGCAAAAAATCTGAAAAAATGAGTTAGGGGGAGTGGAATGTTAGAGGATGTCAACATAGCCAGTTATCCTAATTAATCCCTTCTGATCACTCTAGGCCCTGTTGACACTTAATTTTTTGCCTCGTCTTGAAATGGCGGCCATTTTTCAAAATGGCCGCCAATTTTATATAAAATGTGCATAAAATCGGATCTAAATAAGGTAGATGCACAATCTTGGTGTCTAAACACGTGTACTTCAGACAAGGAATCCATTAGGCCCTGTTGACACTTCATTTTTTGCCTCGTCTTGAATTGGCGGCCATTTTTAAAAATGGCCGCCAATTTTATATAAAATGTGCATAAAATCAGATCTAAATAAAGTAGACAAACAATCTTGGTGTCTAAACACATGTACTTCAGACAGGGAATCCATTAGGCCCTGATGACACTTCATTTTTTGCCTTTGTATTGAAATGGCCGCCAATTTTATATGAAACATGCATAAAATCGGATCTAAATATTCTAGATACATGATTTTGGCGTCTAAACTAATATTTTCGGACCATGCAGCAAACTAGACATACAACAACTGTTGTCACTCAAAACCGAATAAAATATAACACAAAAATTGGTGTTTAGTTGTTTAGAAATAATCAAAAATATACTTAAAATTAAAATATATAAATAACCATAAATATAAAAAAAAGTTTGATCAAACCATTTCTAAAGTCCACACATGAAGAGGCAGACACCAGAATTATTTTACATGCTTTCGCAGCTTGCAAGAAAGGATATGAACGGCTTATAATAAACTGTAGAGATACTGATGTGTTGGTATTACTTGTGCATTTTGCTAACCAACTTAGCAAATACATTTGGTTTAAAACAGGAACTGCTCAGCGAAGGCGCTTTGTTGCAGTTCATGACATCAGTTTACCTGAAAACATACAGAGGAACTTACCAGCTTATCATGCACTAACTGGGTGTGACACGGTTAGTCAGTTTCTAGGCCGTGGGAAAAAAACATCATGGAAAACGTTCCTGGAACATGGTTCTCTCCTTGATGATCTTGGACATGGTATACTTAAAGGAGAAACTACGAAGAAAGCTGAAGCGTTCATTTGCAAAATGTATTGCCCAGAAACAACTGAAACATCGATTAATGATCTACGCTTCAAAATGTTTCAAAAGGGTACAAAGGAACTCAGAAATCTTCCACCCACACAACCATCTATTGCACAACACATCAAACGGGCCCACTTCCAAAGTAAGGTTTGGTACATGTCTGGTATTCCACAGCCGGAATATGGTTCACCAGATGGTGAAGGTTGGTACAAAGACGGAGACACAGGGATATTAAAGCCTCAACTGTTAATGGATGACCCATTACCAAGTGACTTCACAGATACTGTAAATTGCAAATGTACATCATGCAATACTACAAGGTGTAACTGTCGATCACGAAATCTACGATGTACTGCAGCATGCGGCTGCAATGACCTTTGTCAAAATCCTCAGAACTGCTCGTCAGATGACGAGTCCGACATAGAAAATGTTTAAATAATTCACACTACCCCGAAACTGAGAAATACCGGGTTGGTGTCCGGCGGGGGATAGTTTACTGGTAATTATATAGAATCTAATTGTCTTATATTTGTATCAATGCCCCGAAACTGAGAAATACCGGGTTGGTGTCCGGCGGGGGATAGTTTACTGGTAATTATATAGAATCTAATCGTCTTATATTTGTATCAATGCCCCGAAACTGAGAAATACCGGGCTGGTGTCCGGCGGGGGATAGTTTACTGGTAATTATATAGAATCTAATTGTCTTATATTTGTATCAATGCCCCGAAACTGAGAAATACCGGGTTGGTGTCCGGCGGGGGATAGTTTACTGGTAATTATATAGAATCTAATGGATAACAAGCAAAATAAACATTTTGTTATCTTTAACTGAATGTTTTTTTTATTTCTTGCGTTATAATTCCTGGTGTTTTATTCGAAATCTTCATTTCTTGACTTACGCATAGACATGGAAATCATGCAATGCTTATTTTCCGATTTCAGCACTTCTTAGATTATGAGGAGGTCCTTTTGGAAGATAGTAGCCGGGATTAAATATAATTAACTATTAACCTAATAATATATATCATAAATATATGGCATTTCTTGTCTGAAGTACATGAGTTTAGACTTTAAAATCATGTATCTGCATATTTAGATCCAATGTTATGCACGTTTCATATAAAATTGGCGGCCATTTTAAAATATGGCCGCCATTTCAATACAAAGGCAAAAAATGAAGTGTCAACAGGGCCTAATGGATTCCTTGTATGAAGTACATGTGTTTAGACACCAAGATCGTGTATCTACCTTATTTAGATCTGATTTTATGCACATTTTATATAAAATTGGCGGCCATTTTTAAAAATGGCCGCCATTTCAAGACGAGTCAAAAAATGAAGTGTCAACAGGGCCTAATGGATTCCTTGTCTGAAGTACATGTGTTTAGACACCAAGATCGTGTATCTACCTTATTTAGATCTGATTTTATGCACATTTTATATAAAATTGGCGGCCATTTTTAAAAATGGCCGCCAATTCAAGACGAGGCAAAAAATGAAGTGTTAACAGGGCCTAATGGATTCCTTGTCTGAAGTACACGTGTTTAGACACCAAGATTGTGCATCTACCTTATTTAGATCCGATTTTATGCACATTTTATATAAAATTGGAAAAATGGTGTCAACAGGGCCTAGAGTGATCAGAAGGGATTAATTAGGATATCTGGCTATGTTGACAGCCTCTAACATTCCACTCCCCCTAAATTGATTTCTAAGCATCTTTTCAGATTTTTGTCCTAGACTATAACAAGAGTTCTTTGAACGAGCTACTGCTGTTAATTATCTAACTTTTTAAATATATTGTCAATTTGATTCCACAGTATGTGATTATGTCTACTATAATAAAACATATGTTTTTCGTCTTCAATGATTTCACAATTGTTTCCAGTTTTAGATTTGTAGGTACGATTCTATTTAGTAATTATTTATAATTCAATTATTTCTTACTTTTTTTCGTTTTTCACTTTTCTTTTCCAGAAATCACATCTTTTGTTGTCATCTTAATAATATTGTTGATATTGTATTCCAGATTAACATTCATATATTGGTTCATATTTGGCATATTATTATGTTTAATTATACTTAACCACTCTTTTGGAATAGCTCTAGTTAGTGAAACATATTCACCTATCCGTGACAACGCGACTCTACAGCTCACTATGTCGGTTGTTCGTTCTGTCGGTCGGTCGGTAAACACTTAACTCAAATTTGCGCACGTGACTGCAGCCATGTATATGGCCTTGTTCTTAATACGTAGTTGTTGTATTTTCTATAGGTTTCATTAGACGATTGAAAATAAGAATCTCCAATTTGATTAAAACCTGCATCTATCCAGTTCTTAAAGAACAGTGGTTTGTTTCTATATTTAATATAATTATTACCCCATAAGTTTTGCTTTATCACTTCTTCATACTTGTTAATTGTACCTTCATTATTTATGTTATTAAATTCAACAAAACACGTTAGAACATTATAATAAAATGGTGGTATATTATCTAAACCCATGTTATTTTTAAAATTGATATTTGACATACTCAAAATTAGTTGTTCGTTTTCAAATTTGTTAAACTAGTATAGTGGTAAAATTTTCCATCTTACTTGTTTTCTACACATTATTTTTTTTGCCCATATCATTTTCAGAGCGTTTATGTGTAGTGCGAAATCAAGCATACCTATGCATCCTTGAATCATTTTACCGATTAAAGTTTTTCTTTTTATTTTTTCCGTCTTTCCATTCCATAAAACGTTATATATCAATTTATTTACTTTAAAAATAACATCGTCCGGTACCTCGATTATTCACGCATTGTATGTCAGTTTAGACAAAGCTAAACTTTTTAAAATAGTAACTTTGCCAAAAAAGGTAAGGGTTTTTCCTTTCCATGTATTGAGTAGCATTTCTAAGTTTGCCACCTTACTATCCCAGTTTAATTCACTGCATTTATTCTCATTATATCCCACATAAATACCCACAATCTTAATTCGTTCATCAACCCAATTGATAGACTACATGGTTTTTCGATTTTGTTTATATTTTTGTCAATCCATATAGCGTTGTTTTTTTTTCATTTAAATTCCTACCAGACACTTTACCAAACTTATTAACAATATTTAAACCAATCTCTATACTTTTTTCATTTCCCACAAAAAGTACAGTGCCATCTGCCAAATGTGCAATGCGAACTTCCTCGCCATTATTATTAGGTAATGATTTTGCTTTATAGAATTTCTCTTTTCTTATATTACACGCCATAATTTCTACTACTAAAGTAAAGTGTAACGACAACAATGTGCAACCCTGTCTTATTCCGCATTCCATTTCAAAACTTTCTAATATCCAACCAGTACCGTATAACAATAACACACTCAGTCTTACTATAAATTGTATTTACCCTTTTTAAAAAGGAGTCTCCAAAATTAAATTTCTTTAGTACCTTAAACATAAAATCTCTATTTACAGAATCAAAAGCTTTTCTAAAATCGAGGGTAGGAAGGATGGGGTAAGTGGTCCATGGGGTAACTGGTCCAATTGTTTCCAGTTTTTCGGTTAAGTGGTCCATGGGGTAACTGGTCCAATTGTTTCCAGTTTTTCTTCAATTACTGCTACCCTCTATAGACCATATTTTTATTAGAACTATTATAACTTATGAACATAAATTACTTCTCTATTGTTTTAAAGATGAATTATTTTTTACATTTGTGGGCGAAAAAGTCTCTCTTTTTTAACATTTGTGGGCGTTATCACATTTGTGGACGATGATAGTTTTCTTTGTGGGCGCTTTTTTTCACATTTGTGGGTGATGCGTTTTTATTTGTGGTTGTTTTCACATTTGTGAGTGATGTGTTTTCACATTTGTGGTTGTTTTCACATTTGTTGGTTAATTTAACAGGCCTACACTGGAGCTAGTTGAAGCATACAACTTGTTATCTTTCCTTGTTTCTTATGTTTCTCCTTTGTTGGTTCCTCATCACCATCTTCGTCACTCTCCTCACTTTCATCTGATACTGATTCATCTTTATCTTTATCAGTGTCCAGAGTCTTTTTTTTTTCTATCTAATAAATTCTCCATGCTATTACCATGGAGCTATAACATTTATAGCTCCATGCTATTACTGTACTAAACCACTGTTAATACATTTTTCTGATTGTTCCATCAAATAAACTCTTCTGATTGGCCCCCATCAATATGACATTTTGATGGACCAATCATAAGAATGCTTGAAAATGATGAGTAAAAACAAAGATAGTGTACACACTATCTTTGATAAAAATTAAATAATGGCGATTTTAAAATGTTCTCACGGGACACTTTAGGATTCCATTTAGTATTTAGTATTGATTACGTAACCTGTTTTTCTCCCCTCTCCAATACTCGCCTCCCTCCCTTCCGATCCCCTGCTGTGTGTTTGTTGAACATCATCATCATAATCCTTGTATTGTGTAGCGCGTGTCACGCCAAATGAGGTACCGCTGCCAAATGAGGTACCGCACTTAATTTGGCGTCTAAGGCGCCAAATTAGGTACTATTGCAAAATGAAGTTCTATTGTCATTTTTTAAAATACAGTTTATATAAAACAATCATATTTAAGCCAGTATTAAACTACAATATGTATTATGTGTTGTTACGCCTGTTATTAGATCACCATTACATTAAATTAAATATAAAGCAGAAAATAGTTATCCTTTTTTGATTTTCGTCGAATAGATCGAAGCGGAAGTGCTTCGGTCATGGTCCGCAAATTATATGATACGCCTTGTGTGCCAAAATCTTTTTACTGCTTTTTAGTTGTGCTGCAGTGCAGATTGTCTGTGATCAAGCAGAATCTGAGGATTTACCTGTGCTTGGGGGTCTGTCTATCAAGGTACAACATTTCGACGAAGCCAATTTAATATTTTCATTTTTTTTAATATCTGTAGAATACGTCGTCATTTATTCTGAAGCTAATACTGTAGGCCTATATACCGTAATCAGGCGGTATTAAGGCTAGTTCACGTACAGTAGAATTCACGTAGAATTATGTGGTGTTGTTGCTTGATTGTAAATTGCCCAGATTCTTCATTAGAAAAGAACTGATATTAAGGTTAATTCTGGAACTGATATTAAGGAGTTTTTAGAACAGATATTAAGATGTCCTCTATAAACGGAGTCCTCACAAACTCATATAAGAGGTCCTCTTGTGAAATCAGGTTCCCGTCGAATTTATTTCAGCTAAATAGCTAAATTATCATGGATTTCGTACCCACCATTCCATCGATAGCTTTTTTTCTCTCTTTTGTGGTGCAAACATATTATTTAACACATTTGTTAATTCCCAATGTCGTTACAATTCATCAGTAACATTTTTACATTTATCCATTCCGTATTACCTCCTATTTCATTAATGTTCATATTTTTCTATACACTTGACAATGATCATCATTATCATCTATATCTCGTTTTAACATATTTTACACATAAAGAATTTGTGAGATTTTCATTTGTTTGTTTTCATTTTACAACCCGGATTATACAATGTAATTTATATACAAGATGAAACGAAATAAAATCAGATCAGTACCACCTGTAACTCGTATCACAGAATTCCTTTTCTGATAATCGTAGCAAATTAGAAATTATATTAGCATAATAGTATTTCTTAAATCTACCCATTTTTCTATACTTGTTTCTTTATTGTTATATGTTTCACCGTGATTCAATGTTATATAGCATATTGCTTTTAAATGAATTCCATAAAAATTTACCCACTGGCTTATTTAATGCTGATTTATTCTATAAATAGTGAAGGCTGCAAATGTGTAAATATCGGCCTAATCTACTATTCCATCGATATAGCTAATTAAATTACTGTATGTCAATAAATAATATATTAACTTGATTACAGTAGCATCCCACTCTCATCACCCCACAAAGTATAACAGTGCATGCATGTTCCACATTATGTACGACGTATAATTGATGGAACGAACAACCGAGATGAAAATAACGCATGCAATCTCCATTGCAAAATTAGGTTCCATTTAAGTATAAATTCTAATATTCCCGACCTCAAAATAATTAGTGTTATAACTAACTGTATTTAGCTTCCTAGAATTTCGTCCACCCCTCCAAACGTGTTTCCAACATCGTATCAAACAAGGTGACCGACTTCATTGCAAAATTAGGTTCCATTGCATTATTGCGAATTTAAGGTTGTTCCCCCGACTTCGAAGTAATACTTGCTTAGAATTTCGCTCAACGCCCCATTCCCATCCAAACTTTTTTCCCACATTGTAATATGATCTGAACAAACGACTTTATTTGCGAATTCACGTTGTGTTCCCAACCTTAAAATAACTCATGTATTTAGCTTGCTTAGAATTTCGCTCACCACATTCCCGTCCAAACATTTTCTCACATCGATATGAACAAATGAGATGACGACTTCATTGCAAAATTAGGTTCAATTATTTGCGAATTCACGTGCTTTTTTCCAACCTTAAAATAAGTATCATGTATTTAGCTTGCTCACCCCATATCTCATCCAAAGTTTTTTCCCATCATATGAACAAGATGACACGACTTCATTGCACAATTATGATCCATTATTGCGAATTTATGTTCAAATGTTCCCGATATCAAGGTAAAAAGTACCAGCTGAATAAAATATCTAACATATTGCAAAATTAGTCTCTATTATTGGGAATGTTTCCGACATCAAAGATTGTTAAAACTTGATGAAAATGCCATTAGGATTGGTTAATTAATTAGTTAATTACCATTATTTATTTATTGTGATATGCATGTTCAACTGTTACCTTCTATTACGGTACGTGACATGAAAAGATTATAACAAAAGAGAACAACGCAATATCTCAAAATTTGGTTTCATTATCTATTTATGTTCTAAATGTTTCCGACCTTATGAGTTATTGTTTTGATGAAACAATTTGATGAATTTCCCCTCGAAGTAGGCCTACCTGTAGCCTGCCATCCCTTATTTATTTATTATAGGTCACACACACACGTGTAACAAATGAGATGATGAAATTATAACAAATATCTAACTAACAATTTGCGACTTAGGTTCGCCATTATTCCGAATTTATGTTTTAATGTTTTAGACATCAAAGTAAATATAGTGTTATACTGTAGGTATAATAAGTGAAATAAATGTGATCATGTAACTCATATTCTTAAAGAACTTATAAATAAAAAACATAAATAACATTATACATTTAAAAAAAAACGGAATTGATTAAAAATGAAACTAAAAGGTTAGGAAACTGTATAGTTAAGCAATGTTAAACAAAAAAATATATACAATATAATCAATAGAATAACGGGATACATTCATATTCAACGAATAATCATTTTAATTTGACATAAACATAGAAATTCATAAAAACGAACAAAATAGTAACGGGAATAATGTACCGACGAAAGGAACGTCAAATCAAAATATTACTAGGAAATAATGCAGAAATGGCGTCCCATAACTCAAACAATCAACGTTTTAGCGCTAAAGGCAAATTGTCCCAGACCATGTCCGCATAACATGCAGACGTGACTTCAGACACTTCCCTTTGGCGCTAAAACGAGTAGTCTTCTTTTCCAGCTGCTTAGAAAGGGGTCGGTAGGCTTCCCATCATGCATGTCGAGTTTTCTATATTTTTCGATGGCAGTACCTTTCGTTTTTTACACTAAAATCGTAAATTTTCGTCGTATGTTTCAGTTATAATGGTTTAATTTCATACAATGAATAAAGATTATTAGGTTAGAAATACTCAGGTTATTAATTTTCAGTTTGTGTTTATTTGGAAATAAATAATATCAATATTTAATAACACGATTAGCTCGCCAGAAACGTGCTGCCAAATTAAGTGACCTAGCCTTGTGCGATACAGACCACGCGCACCTCATTTGGCAATGTCACTTCATTTGGCGTTACAGCGCGCCACCCACGTACCTTGGGATTTGTTATTAAATTAAAAAACCCACACACAATATAAATGTGTATTTTTTCTTCTATCTTCCTTGTTAATTGCCTAGGGAGGCTAGGCCTACTCCTTCTTGTTGCGCGACTCTCGAATTTGTGTGGCAAAATCTCGATTCTACTAGCGCCCTGTATACGTCAGATTTGGTAACGTATTCTTTTTAAACATTACATTATTTGATTATAGGACTAATTAATGGTTTTATCATATATTATGGTTTTTTAATATCTAGCTAGGCTAGGCCTAGCTAGCCTAGCCTCTAGTAGGCCCTAGCTAGTAGGCCTAAGGCTTAAAGGCGCCACACTATTGTTTAGCAGAGGCGGCACTCGTTAGTTCTGTAACACTAGCAGTAGAGCGGTTTACGATGAAATCAATCGCGTCTGAATCGGTTGCGTTTGAAATCGGTCGCGATAAAATCAACTTCCGGTATTTTGTATGGCGCGCCGCTAGAGCTATACGTTTGATGAAATCAGTCGCGTCTGAAATCGGTTGCGTTTGAAATCGGTCGCGATAAAATCAACTTCCGGTATTTTGTATGCCGCGCCGCTAGAGCTATACGTTTGATGATATCGGTCGCGTGAAATCGGTCGCGTTTAAAATCGGTCGCGCTATTTTGTATGGAGCGAGATGCATGCTAGCGGGATATACATTTTCTTCGTTTATATAGATTTAATTGATATTTTTTAGGAACTACTGTAGATTATTTATGTGGATATTTTTTATTTGGTTAATAAATATTTATTATCAATCATTATTTTTTTTTATTTCACAGGTCTCGGAGGATCTGTATCTTTTCAAAATGGCCATTTCTAAACACGTTTAAAATATATTAGGCATATAATAATTTACCTCTATTTTATTATGTATTGTAATTAATATATTATATAGAGAATATACGTCTGTGTCTTTCATTATGCAAACAATTACGTAAAAGAGAACAATTTATTTAAAAACAATAATTGTTACAATGTATAGCCCGTAAAGCCAGCGTATCCATTTTTATACTTATGCATACTGTGGCAGATATATCATATCCATGTCGATCACCTTTTTGTTTCTATTTTATTTATGTCTGTACGTTATGTAGGATACTATTAAGTATATATTATTGTTGAGGCAAATCATGTGTATATTTTTATTTCTAATGTTTAAAATAGTTTCTAGTAAAATGATTTTTATATGCGGATCGTAGGCGAGTTACTGAAATAAACCCCCAAATAAGCCATATCAGATGCGCCTTCTATGATCGTGCAGCCGTTAACTGTACGTTATTTCACTGATGGGGATTCCCCTTTTAAAAAAACACGTACTAGTGTTTCAAATCATGGACAAAACACGTATGATCGTTGTCCATGGCCAGGTAAAATGACGTATAGGCCTATTACTAATAACCATACGTTTGAAACATCTATGGGCCTCCTGAACGTGTTTTTGTGAAACATAGTTCCATAATGAAACGATGTATATAATTTACGTATATACGTCGGCGATACTATAATTTTTAATTTGAATATCTTTTATTTCTTCATTTATAATCATTTAATGTAAATAATTAAGTACAACTCAGTGTCTCACATCCATACGCCGTTCGTAAATCTAAATGTTTAAATATCAGTGCAAGATTACCTCTTTGAAAATCGTGTCCACCTTTATTATCCATCCATTATTATTCTTCTCACATCTATCATTGTACATCATATTGTCTGTATAGGCCCGGTAGATTGATTTATAATGGCATATTATCTATATATTTTATTATTATTATTATTATCCTAAAACCATGCTCACGTCAGAGTGGCGGATATCGAACATAAAAATCATCGTCATGCATCATCTTCCTTTATTGCATAAACCTCATTGAGCTGGTATCCACTTACAGGTATAGAACGAGTTTCGTAATTAACTGTGATTAAAAAATACGCAATAACTAAATTATTTCAACATTTTCAAAACTTTAAACAGTATTCAATAAAACATTTTTAAAACGATTTTCTAAACGAACACATTACAATTATTCATGGACACCTGTAGATAAAATGAAAACACAAATTATTTATAAATAATGAGGTAAATTTATATTTGTACATAAAAAATAATAACGATCGAGGTAAAAAATAATAGTATTATTAGAAATTCTTTATTCAATATTAACTAAAAACATATATTAGCTTTTTCATTAAAAATGTATCTAGTGCGTCCCATACAAATTAGCGCGACCAAAATAAAACGTGACCGATATCAAACGTAACTATATGATAAAAAGCGTATCTAGCGGCGCTCCATACAAAATACCGGATGTTGATTTTATCGAGACCGATTTCGAGCGCGACCGATTTCAAGCGCGACTGATTTCATCCGACACCAGTAGGCCTAGGCCAGGCCTACTTTCGCACCTCTCTCTCTGCTTATTAGATTATCTCTGCTCTGAGTGACGTGACCATTCATGGCCTGGATTGCTCGAAATTAAACTTCACAATTAATTATGAATAATCACAGTTCACTCATCCTCATCGCGTTTTTATATTTGGTCGATAATGTCGGATAACACAAATTCGTTTTTGCATGTCATTGTCAATTTGTCAATTAATGTTCTGACCATGTTAATTTGGAATCAAACACAACTTCAAGTCAATCGTAAATCAACTCTGTCAATACGACTTCCATTTAATAATTTTCATATTTCAAATATATGAAAATTTGGGTAAAAAAGTGTGGTTTGTTCCTAAGATCATGAATTTAGTCTTCTTGATATTCAATGTAGGCCTAAACTAGGCCCAAGTCTCTCAAACCATTTAGCAATTTTGTTTAAATTCTTTATTTAATTTAATTCTAATACCGGGTAATATTATCATATATTCGTTATTCATTCACCTCATAGACAGGCAGCCCAGAGACATTTGGTTAGATGAGCTAGGTACCAATATCTGACTATTTAAGTGTGTTGGGGGTCACTTGATGTCAATAAAAATGGGAGTCTGCCGGGTACCCCCTGCTGCGTCTAGACCGGGGGACCCCGAAACGTGCTAAAAAATCAGCCCCGGTTAGATGAGAGAGATACCACCTAATTTTACCACCATGGGATGCCCATTGGCATCCTAATACCAGTATCACAAACGACCGTCTTTTTCTCTGATGCAAAAGGCCCCCCGAAAGGAGGGCCTAAAATGGGGTTAGCATAGATGAGTGAGGTACCACTCAAAATTAATGCCAAATGAACAAGTTGTGTTCATACAATACTAAATGGATAACAACAGACTAATTGTCTGCTGCAACGCAAGTGCCAGACACCCTAAAGTTAGACTAGAGACCCCCTTCCCCCAACTAGCCCAGCTTAGATATTGTAGATACCACCAGCAACCAATGTTATATGATTTAGCACATTGTAAGCAATACTAAATGACCTATTACAGACTATCTGTACACTGCCTTGGCCCTGGCAGACCCCTCTAAAGTTAGACTAGAGACCCCCCTTTCCCCAACTATCCCAGCTTAGATATTGTAGATACCACCAGCAACCAATGTTATATGATTTAGCACATTGTAAGCAATACCAAATGACCTATTACAGACGGGTGCTGGTCAACCCGTACCCAAACCAACCCGTACCCATGCCAACTCGTACCCAACTTGGCTAACCCGTACCCAAATAATTGGTCAACTCGTACCCACTTTGGCTAACCCGTACCCAAACCAACCCGTACCCATGCCAACTCGTACCTAAATATTTGGCTTACTCGTACCCAAGTATTTGGCTTACTCGTACCCATTATTTGGCTTACTCGTACCCATTATTTGGCTTACACGTACCCATTTTTGGCTTACTCGTACCCATTATTTGGCTTACTCGTACCCATTATTTGGCCTACTCGTACCCAATTTGAATAATTACTTGTAATGAAAAAAAAAAAACCATTCGTTTTAAAACGATTTTCAAAAAGCACATTACTTCATTATCTGTAAAATAAAATGAAAATACAAATTATGTATAAAAGATATTCATGTTTACTTTTAATAATTCAAGTTTTCATCATCACGTGGGTATTTCAATGTCCGTGTACTACTATTCGTAGAAAATAATAGATTAACAACTCATAAATGAAAAAAAATAGAATGCAGCACAGCCGACCACTGACATCTTCCACAGAGCCATATAAAACAGCGCCCTCAAGTATTAACTTGACCAAATACGACGTACGCGCGCAAATACGATGAAAGCTGTGCTTTTTTCGTACGAGTCTGTACATATTATTATACTTTTTAGGTCAATAGTTTTTGCCATTATAATATCGAACATATGATTGGTATCTAAAAATTTAATAAAACTGGGTTTAAATGTAATATAAATATACTTTAAATAGCATTAAACTTGGGTACGGGCCAGCCAATGACGGGTACGGGTCAGCCAATGATGGGTACGAGTCAGCCAAAATTTTGGGTATGAGTAAGCCAAAATTTGGGTACGAGTTGGTGGGTACGAGTTGGCATGGGTACGGGTTGACCTGTATTCATTACAGACCATCTGTACACTGCCTTGGCCCTGGCAGACCCCATCTAAAGTTCAACTAGAGACCCCATTTACCCCAATATGGCCTAGCTTAGATATTGTAGATACCACCAGCAGCAAAAAAAAACCACCTAAAACAACATGTTTAATTGAATAAAGTTTAACTTTAATCGAACTAACACAAAACAATTGAAAATATATCACATCAATGACGATAAAATGACCATTACCATTCTAATAATATAAAGGGAAAAATAGTTTTAAGAGTTTCACTTAAAACTTATATAATCCAAATATATATATAACAAGTACGGATTCGGGTAAATTTAGCATTCCTGCTAGATTTGTGAGGATCTGGAATTCCTTGCCTTTGAATGTCAAAGATACATTCATCTGTAACTCTTGCGACCTATTTTAAGAGAAAGCTTAGTAATCACCTTATCAAATTCAGGATTGTAGAAACTTAATCAAAAGTGATTTGATTAATTAATAGTTGGTAATTTTAAATGCTGTATATTATAATCTTAATCCTGTATTCATATTTATATATATAAATCCAAAGGCAAATAACTGAAAAAATGACAATGCTGTGGGTATTATTGGCTGGATCTCAATGGAGATACAAAAAAAAGCGAAAAGCTAAATCAAAAGGATAAAGTAAAACAGCCAGAAACGTTAGCAGAGCTTTCGGGCAACACTAGCCCTTTATCGGTGCAAGTGAAAGAATTTGGATAACGTCATAGTATAAGAACTGGCAAGTGCTGCCTGGGTGGACAGGAATAAAATAAATACAACAAAAGGAGACAGGGTGGAGTCTGAATAAGAGTAGAAAACAAAGAAGGTAGCTTGGTAGAGATATAAACAATTTTGGAATGAAACTAAAAAACAGCTTAAATGGTGGTTAATATTGAAACTTAAATTTTGGTAGTCATTGGAATAATTTTACCGACCTGGGAGTATGTTTCTAATGTTAAGTACAAAATGTTTTGTGGTTTTAAGTTGTAATTCCCAGTGGTTTTCTTTGACTTTGCGAGTTTTGTCGCTCCATTTGACATCATGGAATATTGCAATAACTCTGAAATTTGCAATCGAGTGACCAGCTGAATTAAAATGTTCGGCTACAGGTTGATCGAGCTTTAATGATCTGTGTTGTGTCATTCTCATACAGAGAGTGTTTTTTGTTTCTCCGACGTACTGTTTGCCACAAAAATTACAGTATATGAGATAAATGACGTTTTTGGTTAGACAATTAATTGATTGTCTTATCCGAAAAATGCGGCCAGTTTGGTTACTCTTAAATTGTTCAGTAGAATCAACCATGATGAACAAGTTTTGCAAGATTTGCCGCAAAGGTGACTGCCCAAATTTTGTCTGTCATGAGAGTTAATTTCACTCTTAAATTTGGATCTGACTAATATATCACGAAGGTTGGGAGGTCTACGAAATGCAATAATGGGTGGTTCCGGAAAAACAGTCCTGAGACGTTCTGTGGACTGTAGAATGGGCATATGATATAAGTAATAGTTCGTAATGGAGGCAACCTAGGGTGATAGGTTGTGACCAATGGCACTCTGGTCGAACTTGGCTGACGTGGTTTGTACGTCAGTGTTTGACATCGAGGAATATCTTTTGCTTTCTTTTTATAGCCAGTTTCGATGTATTCCTTCTTGTAATTTCTATTCCGGAGATGTCCGGTTAGTTCTTCGGTACGATTCTAAAAAAAATCTAAATCTGAAGAACAGATATGTCTGATACGTAATGCTTTACTGTTCGGTATGTTTTTAGTACAGTGTTGGGGATGACAACTGCTAGGGAGCAGGTACATATTTTTATCCGTGGGTTTACGGAATAGGTCAGTTTTGAGTGTACCATTTTCTATGGTCACTATATAGTGTCCAAAAAATCAACGCTACTAGTGGATTTGGTAGCTGTAAATTTGATAGTTGGGTGGGCTGAATTAATATTGAGAAGAAAAAATTCCAAATTATCTTTACCATGGGTCCAGACCATGAAGATGTTGTCAATGTATCTAAATATATATTTTATGGCGATCCTGTTTTGGTGTTTTTTCTTTACACTCTTGGATCTTGAATAAATAAAATAAAACCAAAAAAGTGGTTTATTAGGTTTGAGGGACAGAAATTTGGCCTCAAATTGTCCCATAAATAAATTTGCAAAAGATGCCGCCATTTTTGTGCCCATCGCTGTGTCATGAATTTGAAGGTAATGGTCATTTCCAAAAATAAAATTGTTGGTTAAAATCAACATGACCAGTTCTCATAAATGAGCTTTAGTAGGCGTCTTGCCTGGAATTTGTTTGTAATTTAAAATACATGCGTCGGCTCCTTCTTCGTGAGGGATATTAGTATACAACGATGAAACATCTAATGTAGCCAGAACAGAATTATTATGTAAATTTTGAATTTGGTTAATTTTGCGGTCCATGGAGTCCTGAATGTATGAAGAGAGATCAGTCACATATGGTCTAAGTAAATCATCCCCATATTCAGAAATTTTCTCTGTAGCAGTGCCATTGCCCGAAATAATGGTTCTACCAGGACTGCCTGCTTTGTGGATTTTAGGTAGGAAATAAAATCTGCCTGGAACTGTGCCAAATAAGGTTCAATCTTAGGATTGATGGAGTGTTTTTTTACCATCACAGAAACAGATTTGGCCACCTTATCCGCAATTTCCGGGATGGGATCCGTTGTAAGTTTACGATATATAATGAAGAGGATTGTTTACCTGTCTTAAGTATTCCTCTTCATAAAATTTGATGTCCATAGCAACAGTGGCAGAACCTTTATCAGCGGGTTTAATGATGATATCATTAGGCTGACGCAATGTGGCAACGGCCTGCCTCTCTTGTTTTGAGACATTGTCACGTTTATCTGGACTCGGGACGTAGTTTTGTACATCCTCCTCAATAGCCTGGATAAATGTTTCTAAAGCTGGACAACGATTTTTAGGTGGATTCCAGGAACTTTTTGGTTTAAATTTGTTAACGTTGCCTTCGTTTTGCGTGGTGCTGCTGTCTGAATCAGCAAAATATTCACGTAATCGTAATCTTCTGGAGAAAAACTCCATATCCAAAGATAGTTGTTGTGCGCCGACCTGCCTTGGTTTTGGCCAGAATTTAAGTCCTCAGGAAAGAAGTTTTTTCTCTCCATCGGAAAGTCGACAATTAATTTCAACAACTGAATCTTGTTATAAGTCCCAACGAACCTTCTGCAGGGTTTCCTAAAAGCCCTGAAGTCATCCGAAGGTAGAGTCATTTGTGTTGAAATGACCAAGTCTGCAGGTAGACCAAATTTGTGATGTCCCCTTCAGGCCATTACCGTTGATTGCTTACGGCAATCATTAGCGATAATCCTGAGTTTGTTTTGAAACTCAGATATGCAGGATTCTAGAGTGAATTTCAACGTCAAACTCAGTGAGGATTTTGTGGCAATTGCCAATTTGGATCTCATTGAGTTGACAAGCATTTTTGTAAAAGATTATATTAATTTTGTTCAAGTACCTTTTTTAATAGATACAGTACTACATATCTACATAAATAAACTACATAAAAAAAAACTTATAGCCTACACCAAAGAATAACAAATATCAGGTCAAACAGTACCCATGCTTGTAGACCAGTACACCGCAAGCCAGATGTGTACACTTTTAAGTCCTTATCCGAAAAGACTTGTTCTATCGCCAGAGCCACCATGATCGAGGAGAGAATTGAACCGTTGCCGATTGTACAGTATAGATGGATTGCGACGCCCTCTGTCTTGGCCACTCGATTATGACTAAATTGTTTATCATTAATTATATTTTACAATTTAACAAAAAAAATAAAATTATTTGTTGGGATTTTCCATCTAGCTGACCATTGTGACTCTAAAAAGTATTAAATATTTTAGATCTGATAATTGAATAAATCCCATAACAGGATTACAATACATACTGTACTGTACACATGCTAGCTACTGTAGCTTACTGTGTCTGGGACATATGCCAAATCTGTGTTCTCAGGGTCACCAGTTATTCCTTTCAAAGTATGGATCATTGATCAATTCCAATGACCCATTTGAATCTTAACCTAAACACATGCTTTACTATTATTACTAACTGTACCTATACTACACTACCACCACAATAAATATTCATCATTAACATTGTAATATAATAATGACGTAACAGTGTTAAAGTTCAATAGAAAGGTTGATTATTTTTTACATCCGCAAACCGCTAAGGTAGGTTGTGTGTGTCGCAATAGGTTGTAAAAATCATGCATCTTGTATATGGCATCACTAATAATTAAGTACCAAATTATTAAGTAAACTTGCTTTTTAATATTTGTGACGGTAATTAGTTTAAAATCATTTGACAAATAGAGTAATAAAATTGCTTGGTTGCTCGGGCACTGTTCTTGTAACAATCCAGATGTCTTAGGCCTAATTTATGGACATTTAAAGTATATAGTGTTAAGTGTATAGCGAGCTATTGTAATTTATTTAAACCAAGATTTTGACCTTATAAATAAAAAGGTTGAACATATTAAATTAAGTAGGGTTGTCTAACTTTTCAACTTACCATACTTTAAATGTCTATTTAATTTACTTTGTATGTAGTAAATAGACTACTAAATTTATTATATTTATAGTATGCCAGTGGCGGATCTAGAGGGGTGAAAGGGTGGCTAGCCACCCCCCTTAATTCTCAAAAAAAAAAAAAGATGCAACATACCCGCGACCGTTGCTAGACGTGGATTCGATGCACCCAACTCTTTTTATTTAATTAAAAAGAGTAGGCCTAGAGCTAGGATTAGCATTAGTTGTGTAAATAGGCCTACATAGTGAAAGAAGAGTTTAATATACTATTTATGAATTCAAGAGTTTAAAAAGAAAACGCGATTTAAAATCTTCGGAAAATACCCAGAACTGAGTTATTTTCAAAGCACACGCACTTCTCTACCAGCAGCGTCACATTGTCTTAGCTCGCGCCTCGTGTGAATGCTGACATCATCACGCTTCAAAAATACACCATTTTCCATTTCAGTTTTAATTACCGCCATGGCCCTCCGTGTGTGTGCAAGCGTTAGCGTGGTACAGTATATTTACACCCCTGAGTGGAGTGTAATATCGTGAACTTTTTTATCTTGTATGAAGGTTTTTTATATAATAATGGTATACAGTATAAACGATAAAAATAAACAAGAAACATGGTGTTATTTTATTATTTCATAGGTATAAAATAAACATGAAATGTCTTGTATGTACACGGCCAAAAAAAAGTGTGTGGCGTTTTTGATTTGTGTTATAGACACGGCGATTACTGCAACCATTGTATACTAAATTACATTGAGTTATTCACCCGGCTATAGGGTATATCTGAGGTTAACAGACCACAAAAACACAGTACACAACACCATGCACTTATCGAGGCATTTTCGGAGTACCGCATTACCAAAATGTTTATTTCATTTGAAGTGTTTTTGATCAAAGTTTATTATTAGTTCGTCGAAAAAGATCTGTACAGTATTTACTGTAGGAAGGATTTAATTAAATTTACATTATGTAACACTAACAGTTGTTATTAAATGTGATGGAAACAGTTGCTCTAGCCTATTAAACAGTGTTTAAGCATCTATTTTTTCAAAACATTCCTGAGGCTTTCGTGGCCAACCCCCCATCGTCAGATCCTAGATCCGCCACTGTATGCAGAGGATATTTTTGGGGATATTGTATACAGTAGGCTACTGAAGATCAGAGAATACATCTAGGACTACCAACATTGAAGCAAGGAGATCGGATTGAAATTTTCATATTTCATAGCCTCTTTACTTTACTAAAGGTAAAAACAGGGAGATCTCCCTAGTAAGAATTACTCTTAGACTAAGGTAAGAATAATCTAGGAAAAGTGTTGTTCACATTATTATTATCAGTTATAATATCACCCATATTTTTTAACCTTTTTTTTTGTGGTCTTTTTACAGACAACAAAGGAGTATCTATCATGGCTGAACATTTTTTGTAAGTAAATTTGCTTGTGTTTAGTGTACTGTATCGTTATTTACTGTGAGAATAATGCATATATGTCAAGTTTATTAAGGTTGCTACAGTACACTGGTTTGAGACTTCTTCAATTATTAACTCTCCCAATCCTCACCCTCCCAACTTCAAATTGCCTAGCCCTAGCAGTACTTCCGAGTGAGTTTCGACCCAGACATGTTTCAGTCTAGTCAGCCAAGGACGTTTTATCCCACTTCCTTTCATTATCCATGTGTCATAAACATTTTTCAAACCCACGTTTATTGTCTATTCTGTTTTTTTTTATTTATTTAATTAATTACAATTGCATCAGATTACTAGGACAATTATCCCCTAGGACAACTACCCTGCAGTACAACTACATCTTAGGACAACTACAACTACATCCCCTTGACAACTACGATTGGTATGGTAACCAAATTAACAAGATTCTTCTTTTGGTGCCAATTGTAAATCAAATTGTGTGAGGAGGGGACTACATGGGCTGTGTACCATACTATACATTTTACAATATGTGACTTTCAAATATTTAGTAACTTAACATTTGTAGTCTATTTTGTAATAACTATAACTTATTTTAAACATTTTTTAGGACAAACAATGTATGTATGACATAATTAATCAATTAAACACAGTTAGCTATGTTGTCATAATAGGAAATTTATAAACCTGTTGAATAAGAGAGAGATTGATTTTCTAATCGTCTATGCTTTTTAAAAAAAAAATCTAATGTAAAATTAGGAGGTGCTGTAGAATATGAATTGGAATAAAATAAAATAAATCTAATAAAAGTAGAAATGTTATATAAATACATCATGGGCATAATTATTCTTGAGGTCCTCAAAACGTTTATTGTCCTATTTTCTCAAGGGTGGGGAGAAAATAAAAAAAAAACAAAATCAAAGTTCTTCTATGAAGAGTACCACTAACAGCCAAACCAATATTCCATATTAGTGGACTTTTAGTAAACGTATAATGACATAAGTTCTTATGGTAAAACATTTGATTTGGAAAAGAAATTTTATCGATAGAAAGGGGCCGATAAAAACTAACTTTTTTTAAAATATGATTTTCGATTGACATGTGCAGCTAGGTTCTTAGATTTCTATATGGCATCTTAATGTCACGCAAGAATAAAATAAGCCACTGTTTTATTTTTCAAAAGGAATGCATTCTAAGATAATTTGGAGCGTCTCAATTCTCGTTTAATGTCAATTAATTTACGAATACGCATATTAAAATATTAGAAAGCTTTCATTTAAGATCAATCTCTCTCCCTATGTTTTGAAGTTCAGTAAGTTTAACAAGTATCAATGTGTATTATGTAGTTTATTAAAATATTATTAATAGAAAAAAGGCAAAACAAATGAATTAAATGCAAGCCTAATGTGTAGGTATCATGATATTAGTTATTCTAGACATGTGGTTGTCCAGAGAATGTTGTTGTTCTAGAGAAGCGTTGTCCTAGTTGCATAGAAGTTGTACTAGAGGGTTAGTTGTCCTACAGTAGGGGTAGTTGCCCTAGGGGGTAGTTGTCCTAAGGGGTACTGTAGTTGCCCTAGGGGGTAGTTGTCCTAAGGGGTACTGTAGTTGCCCTAGGGGGTAGTTGTCCTAAGGGGTACTGTAGTTGCCCTAGGGGGTAGTTGTCCTAAGGGGTACTGTAGTTGTCCTTAGGGGGTAGTTGTCCTTGAGGATAGTTGTCCTAGGGGTTAATTGTCGGGGTAGTAGTTCTAGGTAATATTTAAATGCCAACTGCGAGGTATGTATTCTGTTAATAATAGAGGGCATAAGATTGACAAAAAATGTGAACACGTCAAGCCTATGATCATTATATTTAATGGATTTTACGCGTTTAAAATTTTTTTGTTTTTTTTATGGTTGTAATATCCTATGAATAACAACTTTTTAATAAGAATGTTACGTCATACATAGTAGGTAAACATCTGGTGATCAAACAGAATTAACAGTGAGTCATATTTATGTGATTTCTAGATCAGAATTATGAAAATGGTACTACAGGTACAGTATCATCATAACCCCTCAAATAAGTATACTTTATGTTCACAATCTATTTATAATTATTGGCAACATAATACAATAGTTTGGTTTGGTTTTCAAATGCTTTATCTACAACAACAATGTACATTTTATGTTTTTCAATAATTTGCAACATAATAACAGAATTTAACATAATATTTTTGAGTTGCTTTCCTACTACCAGAATTTGATGTTATCATTTTATTATCAATATCACTACACTGTCCATATCACTGTGTGTCTTGTTGTTTAAATAGTATGCCATTATTTCGAGGAAGTGCACCAATTGTTCCTTTCCCTGTAACTGTATAGTGGTATTATCATTTGTATTAAAACTGTTCCACATGCACCAAAGGATCATATCCAAATTATTGTACTGTCAGTTACTGCAGTAACTACATTTTTAATTCAGTAATGTCTTATGAATTCTATTTTAGTTAATTTAAGTGTAGCAAAGTTTGTGAGGCAGTCAGTCCAATAAACACTGTGTATCTACAGTATATCAATTATGCTTAATTCTGAAATTCTTTTGCTCACCCTCTAGTGGCCATCCAAATCTTGCTAAGTTAAAGATTATTAAAACAAAATGTAGTACTGCAGTACAGTAACGAGATTCATTGTTTGTATTTGGGTACGCTAAAAGTATGTTTTTTAAACTGTATATGGACTAAGTGCAAAATTCTTTCCTTATTCGTAACACTAACACTCAATATTTTTATTATTGCTAGAATTACAGTAAAATAATTTTGTTTTTGCATTAACATTACCGAAGAAATTGTTACCATAACAACTATTTGACTGTAAAAATGTCAAAGTACATCTAATGAATTCTAATTTGCAACGGTATCAACCCCTTGAGTTTTGTGTATTAAATTACTGTGGCTATTTAACAAAAGGTTTGGTGTGCTGAGTGTGTAGAGACATGATAATGGGACAATAAAGCAGAATTTGGAACCTCTACCTTATTGAACCCATAAATGTGAAAACAACCACAAATGTGAAAACAACCACAAATGTAAAAACGCATCACGCACAAATGTAAAAACAATCACAAATGTGAAAACGCATCACCCAAAAATGTAAAAACAGCGCCCACAAATGTGAAAACGATCATCACCCACAAATGTGATAACGCCCACAAATGTAAAAAAACAAAACAATTCATGTTAAATTTAGATCTAAACACAAACATTTCTGATACATAAGCTTAGTATTTTACGAGTTAATGTTAATCTATTTATATACATTGTGGTTGTACGATACGCGTTGGATTACTATTAAGTTGATGTTTGCAATTAGCTGGGCGCTTCAAGGTCATAACCATTGCTACTTGTAGTGTGTGGTTGTTAACTCGTTGGCTAATACTATTATGTACGTATTTTCAGTGTTTCAGTCGATGTTCAGTGTTTATTGCGTGCGTGCAACAAACAGAGAACAAATTGGAACTATGATACCTACATAGTGAGGTATACCCCTGATAATAGTAAGCCAACGACTTCAACAACCACAAACTAAAAGTCAATGTTTTAAATTACCTTAGTATCTGCATGCACGCAACAAACACCGAACATTGATTTGGAACTATATGTACATCATAGTATTAGCCATACACACTATTCATACAATGGTATAGAATATTGACCTTGTATTATCGTTCACACATCATCTTTTACAGATTCAGTATTTTTTATTTTTCAATTTCAATTGCACAATTGACATATCAAAGTATGAATTCTTGTCTGACAGACAATTTAAGTATTTTTTGTTTTAAATTACATTTTTTCAGGTGAATAATTGTTTGGTTAACATGAATAACTATTATGTGACAATAAAATGACACATTCAAAAACAAATTTGAAATAAAGGAGGGACAATATATATTTAAAACTGTTTACTTCAACAAGCGAGCAGCGTTTTTTGTAAGAAATATTTCTTGTTTTTTTTACATTTGTGGATGAAGCGTTCTTTTTTTAATTTACATTTGAGGATGAAGAGTTCTTTTTTTAAATTTACATTTGAGGGTGAAGAGTTCTTTTTTTTAATTTACATTTGAGGGTGAAGAGTTCTTCTTTTAATTTACATTTGAGGGTGAAGAGTTCTTTTTTTAAATTTACATTTAAGGGTGAAGTGTTCTTTTTTAAAATTTACATTTGAGGGTGAAGAGTTCTTTTTTGTGGGTGTTTTCACATTTGTGGGTTCAACAGACCTCCGCTACTAAAACATTTTTGTTTATAATGTACATACATAAATTGTTTTTTTGTGTGTTTTCTTTGTAGAGACGATCAGCGGAGACTAACAGAATCAGAAGAAATTAATGTGGATGGCAATTTAACTCAGTAAACCTTTCTGTTCTGTTATAATTTATCCCATTTGGTACACTTACTGTACTGCTTTCTCAAAGTATTGTATTGTATTTAAATCTTGATAGTCAATGATTGTAAACAGTTACTGTACAATTTTAAATATGTGACTGTTTCCACTATTATTAAATACATAATTCAAATGAAATGTTTATTGGCCAGTATAATAATACTCATCAATCAAAAAAAATAAAAAACAACTTGACATTTGTTTAACAGATTGGTTGGCTGTGTGATTATGTCTACAGTATACATGGTTTATCCTGTCATTTTGTAATGTGTTTTTTCTCTTAGCGATGGCGGCGCTATAACATTTTATCTCCGTATTTTCACTCCCAACAAGAGAGGGCGCATTCTGGCTACTATTGTTTTTATTACTTGAAATAGAGAAAGAGCACAACAGTCGGAAATACATACGAAAATCATTCGCTCTAAACTTAAATCAAATCAACATTTATTTATTTTTATCAATGACAGCGACCCTTGGCAGCCGATACAGTTTTCTAAAAGTTAGTCAATTGGGTCGTACCTATCCCAAAAATATTAGTTTTGCTCGTCCAATTTCTAGGCCATCTTTATGAAGATCGATATCATTATTTTAGCGTCCGTAGTACAGCGAAAAACGCACTAGCGTAGCCTTTCCGCTCGCGTTGTCAAAAAAGAATGTTTCTGTTGCAGAAATGAGATAAGACGAACTTTTTCATCTAAGGCAGGGTGTTGTTCGTCTTAGATATAAGACAAAATTAAGCAAATTTTTTTGCTTAGATATATTGATAAATCTGACTTAGGCAAAATCAAGGATTTAAGGCAAAGTTAAGACGATTTTTTTGCTAAGCAAGTTTGATAAATCCGGCCCCTGGTCCTCGAGCTTAACTGGAAACTGAGGAAATTCGGATAACATACTTTTAATCAATTTTTATATGACTCAAACATTTTGTTATATTTTTTACTACTGTTTTAACCTTTTTATATAATGTTTGTACTTGTTGCTTTTAGATTTTACACCTTGGTGTTGTACTGTATTTTACCCATTTTCATATTTTATTCATGTTTATATTCGTGAAAAGCAAGACAATTTTCGAGCCAGAGTGCTTGACAGAATAAAATAATTGAATTTAATTGAATGGTGTATTTAATTTTAATGGTAATTAATAATAAGAAATGTAATGTTGTCTATTTTGTGCCTGATAACTTGGTTAAACTGACAATCATTAGCCCTTTCCTTACACTGGTGGGGACAATTACGAAAAGAAGAATTTTTAGTGGAACACCCTACAAATTATCCCAACATACCACAGTCATCATTTCTTGAAGTTACCATAAATTGAAGGGATGCAAAATTGCACAATATATCTTTAGCCTTTGTTGCATGAGACTGTTGTTGTTGTATAATGTTCAACTACAGTACGTATTTTGTAATCATTTTTGTATTAAAATGTATGATTAATTTTGTTTGCTTATAGTGAGAATAAGATTGCTCATGATGCCGCTCAGCTGTGCCCACATTCAATGGCTCCACATTCATTGGCCCAAGATCAGAAACTGGCCAGAAATATAGGGTAACTACTTTTTCATTTTCACTATATACATTGTTCATGTTGCTCTAATTGCATTATAATCTAATCTTTTGAACTTTAGCAGGGCTTTTGAATCTGCCAATGATCCTCCACATTCAAAGCATATACAAATGACTGAAGGTCTTTGAGTGATAATAACTATCATTTTAACAGGAAAATTATAGAACATGTCCACTATGTAATGAAGGATCAGAAGATCTAATCCATTTCTTATTTATGTAAAATTGTAAATGTCTGAATGCTATCAGAGCCAATGAGTTTATTAATCATGAAAGTGCCTTGGTCTCACATAATTTGTTTAATTATTGGTCTTGGTGGTAGTTCTGGTGATTTATTATTTTAAATAAATAAATTCTGACTACTTTATTAATGACCCAAAGTTTAATCTTCTGTTTTGTAAAGTAAAAAAGGTGTACGCTCCACTATTAGAAATAGGAAAAGTATTCAATGTTCAAATTTTTAATGTTTTTCTTGTTTATTTTGATTGTATTGTTTTATATTGTACTCTTGATAATAAGTTTGTAATTTTTATATTTAGGATGAACTACCATTTGGTTTGTGCCGCTGTTGTAACAACGTCAATCCAAATAAAGTTATTTATATTATTAATTTACAGTACATGCTAAATTTTAAATGTTTTTTTTTTCCTTCAGTTCCGAACCGGATATGGAATCGGCTTATGGGACTGGAAGTCATAGTGCACAGGGTTAGTGATGTTTAAATTATTATCTGTAAGGATAACATTCCCTCTTATTCATCAACTTCATCAACAATTACAAAATGATACGCCCGTATTCTTAAACCAGACTTTAGTCGTAGTTCGAGCTAAAACTCTAAAAATGACGTCATTTTAATTCATAAACCGAACGACTAAATCGAGACGGATTTTGACCGATTTTTTTTAGTCTTCGAGGGGCCAGGCTAAATGGTCGACTTAATGGTATTTAAACAAGGTTTATAAAAACAGTCATTGAGTTGTTATATTGGCCAGATATTGAAGAATGAAATATCTATTTTTATATTACCTTAATTAAATAAACATTGGTATATGTTATAATAATGAAAATCATCTTTATTTGTACAACCGTATACAAATTACATTATTTTCTTCGCGCAAGTCCGACTTGAACTACGTCACGCCATAGCGACAATGGGAGATGCGGAAATTCACCACGCGATGGAATGTTTAGGGGGCCTAGCGCTTTCTTGTCATGCTATGAAGTGCATGGTTCGTCGCGATCATACTTTGTTGGAGGCCTAGAAAATATGAAAGTTACCGTACCGCCATGGTTCCTAAATATATTTTGAAGATTTTTGTTGTTAATCAAAAGTACTTCACTGTTTAATAAATTAATACTGATCTTGTTCTAATAATTAACGTTTAAAATTATTTTTCATGTATATAGTCCTGATGCGAAAAAAGTTTTGTAAGAAAATGGAAAGTGATATCAATGCGCAAAATTTCGTCTGCTCCTCAAATACTCCAATGTATAGCCTCGACTAAAAGCTTGACTTCATTAAGTCGAACTGCAAACTTCGACTACTTCGTTTATGAATCGAATTTGAAGTAATAGCTCGAACTACGACTTTTTCAAGTCGAACTTTGAACTACGAATAAAGTCCGGTTTAAGAATACGGGCGTAACTTTCAGATCCTTATTATAGATTAGTAGTAACCTACTTTAGTACCCAGTCTGTTTATTTTATTATTAAGAACAATGTGACATCAAAGGCCCATGATCCAACAGAATATAGCAATCATATGACTGGGCATGCCTACAATGCTTACACAGCACAGAATGTTTGAAAGTACAGGTATGCACAGATGACAGTACAATGTTCTGTTTCTGTGTACAAAAAAAGTACAAAGTTGCATATTTTCAAGGGTCAACTGTTAAATTGCTTGTGATCTGGCTGGGTTCATAAGATTTATATGTTAAAAAAGACAATCAATAAATCTCTTTAAAATGATCTTAAAACATTTATTTTATAAAAATTTTTATTTTATTTTTAAACATTTTAATTATTGTAATTGTAAATTAAGAATAACTTGAAATAATAGCTAGTGTAAGATAAATTGTAATTTAACTATTTTTTGTAGTAGATTTTGTAATTTGTATGTACGTTTTATCAGATCTTTGTTATAGGACGCAAGTGGAAATAAGTTTGTAACTTTTTTTGGGATCCCTTGCAATCAAGGCCTTTTTTTGTACAATTGTATGTTGTAATTATTTTTTAAAACCTTGATTACCAAATAAAGAAGAAATTCAAAGATAACCTAAAGGAAATATAAAAAATATATTTTTAGATAAAATTAAAATTGTGGTTTTGACCAAAAGAATGATTAATAGTAGTTTTTACTAGAATGAAGACAATAAAAAACTATCGATACAACATGGATTAAACAACACACATATAAACAACCACTAAATATCAATTTCACTTTTTTTAACAGTTGATGATGAAAATGATAGCATTGCTAATGGGACAAAGTAAGTATTCATAATTCTACTGTCTTGTAGTTAGTGGCTTGACTTGCCTGTTAGCTAGGCCCTACTAATCATACAAAATCCATATAAATAATGACTGGCAGATCAAAATATAAATTTGGTGCTTAATTGAATAAGTAAACAGCAGTGGAACATAATCATTGTGCTTTTTGCATCAGGAAAGTAATTGGTATTTGTTTTCCCTACTCAGCTGACACAAAGCTACTTCACAGTACAGTAATTCAAATACAATTATCATCATGTTGGTGCAGTACCTGCTGCTTACAGGCAGGATAGTGGTCCAGAGGTTGTGGGCTTGAGTCCCCCCCGAGAATTACTTGCACATTTTTCTCTATTGTTCTCAATGTGCTGAGTATAAAGTACAAAATTATGTCAGAGTTGGGAAAACATCTGACCGTAGCGTAGCGTAATTTGAGGCCATTTTAATCAGAATTAGGGTATCCATTTTTTCCATTTTTTATAATACATAAATAAAATACTGTGTGCAAAACACATTGCACGAGGTCCGATGCATGCAATGACTGTGTGTAAATCCATTCTTTCAATTTTAAAAATGTAGTGAGTTCAAAATATGCCTATATTTATCGGGTAAATTGTAGCATAGAAAATTTATGCAAACGTAAAACGTATACCCACGGGCCAAGAGGTATATTGTTAATCGCAGAGGCGAGGCTGGTATAATTTGAAAGTGTTCATCGTCGACTCTTCTGCAGCATATTCTTGTGGTGTTTGTATATATGTATTGTATGTCTTCACTCAGTTTATTCAATTGTAAGTTATTTTAGTTTATAGGATTATTTCAGAAGTAGAAAATGCAACGTGTTTAATGAAAGAACATTTAATTGAAAGCTTGAAAAAAAAGGTTGAGGAACTTAAACTAGAGTTGACAAAATTAAAAGAGGAACGGGATTATATGAAGTATGTAATTCAACACAATATTTATGAAAAATGCCATTTGCACATTAGTTGCACATTTTTTGCTTTAAATTCCAGTTTATTTATACAGTTTATTCAATTTTTGGTCAAAGTGAATTTAAACTATTGTGACATTAAAATGGCGTACAAAAAGGGGGACAATATATCTTTATATCAACTACAAATTTATTTATGGTGTTGTTAATATTGTTTAACTTAGAATCCAAGAACTAAGAGATGAGGTGGAAAGAGTGAATGCAGAACGTGATGACATGGAATTGAGGTATGTATTTCGTAATTATTTTATTATTTGAAGTATGTAATTGTAATTGAAAAATAAATGCCAGATTATATAATACTGTACTGTATTGTAGGAGTTTTATTTATTTTAGCAGTATAGGCCTAAAAATGCATGCAACATGAAAACTTTGAAATACTCAAAATGGCCTGCTAAAACATGCTCTAATGTATTGATGTGATTTTGAGCATTTTTTGTAAGCTTTTCCAACAGTATTATTAAGCTTTCATGATATTGTTTTACTTTAGAAACCGAAAACTAGAAGATGAGCTGAAGAAATCCAAAAAGGACATTGATGATTTTGTCAAAATGACCAATGCCATAGAAATAAGGTATGTATATTGATAATTATGAATTATGTAATTGAAAAATCAATACATTATTAATGATAATGCAAGTATTCCATTTACAATCATATTCGTACCAGTATTAGACCTAACATTAGCCCAACTTACCCATAATAGTAGGGATTATATTGTTGTTATGGCTTTCATGATATTGTTTTAATTTAGAAACCGAAAACTAGAAGATGAGCTGAAGAAATCCAAAAAGGACATTGATGATTTTGTCAAAATGACCAATGCCATAGAATTAAGGTATGTATATTGTGATATCGTGGAGAATTCAAGTCAAAGAAATATGTCTATTGCATAGGAACGGAACGTCTGTCCTGTCAGGGGTCTGGTTTGCATTTTTAAAAAGAAATTGTTATTTCAGATCAGTTAATATTAGAATGCATATTTTATTGTTAAATTTACATAATATAATTAACCTAACAAGGTAAATTTCTCCCTTCTAATTCATTCAACGATAAAATATTTTAGAAAGATTACTTTAGAAGTGCAAAATGTGAAGTGTCTGATGAAAGATGAAGTCAGTAGGAAGACTACAAGGTTGAATGAGTTGGAATTTGAGAGTATGAGATCAAAGGCTCATTATTACAAGAGGTATTAAGACTAACAATGTAACAGTATAAATCTTTATATCACTTTATATCACATATCACATTGCTAGAACAACAATTTAGATTGTCAGTTAGATGCTCACATAACTGAGACCACCTGTGAGTTATGTACATACTAGCTGGTGATAGATAAAAACTTTATTGCAATTTATAAACAATAATTGAAATACAAATTGAAGTTGAACAATTCAACAAATTAGGAACATACAGTATATACAAAATTAAGAATTATATAAGTTATAAATAAGGGAAACAATCAATATAAATCTAAGTATAAATCTTAGTACCCGACTGCGCAAGGAAAACCATCTACCAACCATTAAAAATACCGGTGTTAATAATGAAGTTCTTTGATCTATTTGTATTGCACTTTGGTAGAGGAAATTCATTGACTGATCTTAATTTTTATGGTACGTGACGCAGTTGTGGAAGTAGGTTGTGGAGAATATGGCTAAGACTCAAGCAAAGGAATAAAAAAGAAAGTGCCTCATTGTACAAAAACCACAGGAGTATAACTCTAAAAGCCCTTCTCTGAATTTGTTCAATATGCATTGATTTGTAAGCATGGTCAAACAAGTAGCCCACACTGGTGCAGCATATTCAACTACAGGCTGGACAATACTACAATAAAAAAACTTAATTCGTGAACGCTGAGACCGGCTTTACGCATTTGCCTTAGGAGTCTAGAATTAGCCTTCCTACACATGCAATCGACTTGGGCATTCCAAGTCAGATTAGCAGTGATTGTGTTTGGTTTGATCTACACATTCGATGGGGGTTCCATTTATGATCAATGGGTCAAAATTTGATTTAACCGTTTTGCAGCTAACCCAAAACTTTTTTTTTGGACTTTAATTCCATAAGATCATCATTAGCCCATGCGCAAGCGGTGTTAGCAAGTGGCTGGAGACCACTCATACCATCCCTACCAATGCGCTCATAGACGGTTTTATTCAGGTTTCGATAGCTTTTAGGATTCATGAATCAGTTTCCTAAAGTCAGTTTCCTAAACACCAAAAAAAAATGTATTAATATTGATTGATGTGAAAATGTTTGGTTTTATTTCAGTTATCTGCAAAGTTAACTGTAGCCTATAGATATCTACTATCATAAGTTTGTATATTACAAACATGATGAAACAACTATGTATATGTACAGTATGTCAACCTCTACCAGATATTTGTGTTTCCCCTGTTTGTCTTTGTATAAAATATCTTTATCTTGACCAATTAATCAATTATTATTGTAATTTTTATGTCCTGACCTGGGTGCTTTAATACCAATTCATTTTTTATTAAAAAAAAAATAGTAGTCAGAGTAAGTAACACATGACAATACATATTCAATTTCAATTAATTTTCTTTTTTTAGTTTTTAATCAATTTAATTTAAACTATGCTTAACTTTATCAACTACAACTTTATATATGGTGTTGTTAATATTGTTTAACTTTAGAATCCAAGAACTAAGAGATGAGGTGGAAAGAGTGAATGCAGAACGTGATGACATGGAATTGAGGTATGTATTTGGTAACTATTTTATTTAAGATTAACAAATGCCAGGAATACCATTTTTGCAGCAGTAGCCCAAATAGCAGTTGCCCATTCTCTACTGAAATTAATCTAGGATCGAAAAAAAAAGAAACCAAAACCGCATTTTCAAATAAAATGCAATCAGTGCAGGACCTATTATTATTATTATTTCTTTATTGACAACTGGGGATAACAATGTCCAACATGGCACACAAGTAGTATGGTACAAGCATGAAAATAGCAATAACGAACTTAGATAATATTTTCACTAACTTTAAGAACTTCGAAAACAAATTTTGACAGTAATGAAGGTTCAATAGAAAATATAAACACAAGGCTATGGTGCAAAGACTGGGGACCTAGAGGTACATATTCCCAAGATTGTCTTACCTCAGCCCCAACCATGGTGAGGCTGAGGTGTTCGACTCTTTTAGACTTCCTTTATTGCATTGGTAAATGAAATGTATTTTAGGCCTCAAAATTAACATTTTACGGATTGCTGTTTTAGTACATTGCCACCTTTAACTTACAGCATGTGTATAATAAATATTTTTCTAGTTAAGTATGTAGTTTTGGATTCCTAAGGTAATCATACTTGTAATTAGTCAATGAAGCTATGTTAATACAGTACGGTTACTTCCTTATTTTTAAAATCTTGAAACAGTAGGCCTAAACTTTGTGGACTAATCTACCTACATGCACTGCACTGCACAGTGTACAGCACTACTGTTCCCTTCACTTGCTACTGCTATTGTGAGACTGACTACAATAGAACAATAAGCAGCTAGCCAGACTACTAGAGTGTATTGTCTACTGCACACATGGTGTGGCACAAAATGCAAATTAGCAATACTGCATGGTTGAGTGAACTCAACACAATACAGACAATAAAAGTTAAGATTTGAACCCTACAATACTATTAGTATAGGATTTCATAAACTGTGCGCAAAAGTTATGCTGTTTTACCTCTGACAGTGACACCATCAAAAAGTATTTTGTTCAGATCTGCTAACATATCTCACAAAGGTAATGTTTTAAAAAGATTTGATTTCAATTACACTAGCATGAATAAGTTTATTTTCAAAAGCAATGTAGCTTAAAACCATATCAACATTTATTTGGATAAGCTACAGTAATCCTGCTCGTCATCCAAAGATAGAAATCACATTGTGTGACTCTAAATGCGCAGTTCAACTAAAATTTTCTGTTTATCATCTTAAGATTTGCCACCAATAAAACTCAGCCACCAAAGACATCCTCTGTGCAAACTCAAACGCAACAAACTCTAGAGATGCAGACAAGGCCAACAATGACAATGCGAATGCAACAAGCTCTAGCTTCTTCAGGTATTAATTTGACTTTGTGAGAGACATAGTTCAAAATATAGCTCAATAAGACTATTACTATACCATTTGACCTCATTTGGCCTATATTTTTAACCGTGTCCCGATAAAACCCCAGACAATATTTGCTTTGTATGTATATTCAAATTTTATTCAAACATAATATTAATGTTATGACTGTTTTTAAACAAATAAGTCATGTAGGACTTAAAAGTCCTACATGTACTGCGAAATATAAATATTTGGTTTGAGAGTTTATGGTACTGTAAAACTATGGGCCAAGGTGCCTGAAATAGTAGTCTACTATTTCGGGCACCAAGATCTACCTACTGTAGGATTGTATTCAATTTATAGTCGCTATCAATGTCGAAGGAGGCTAGGCTATAGCAGTGCTTGAGTTTTGTTTTGGTTACAAGAGTGGCACATGTACTCTACAGGTTGATGTCATTTATCTGTAAATACTATTTTAGTCGGAATTTACCATTTTGGCCAACCTTAGTTGATCTACACTTGATTTACCACCACAGTAGGAAAGAGCAAGAAGATGACAAGAAACATTGTCCTACATTTACATTTGTTATGACTGCATACAATTAATTTGTTCTCTACACAACCTAAAACAAATTATTGTCTTTATTTTTTTTATTTTTTCCAGGAGTAAGACCATTCGTTATTCCATTGAGATTTCCCATACAGGTAATTATATATAAGCATACAAATATACCTTTATAAATTATTTAATACCAATGGTGCATTAAAATAAAAAACCAACAAATAAACATGCACAAAGTGAGAAATGCAATCTGCTAAACCAATAAAAAAAATTGAAGGGTTGGGGGAAGGGTTATCTGATTATTACCAATTTTAGACATATATTTTACCTCAAATTACCTATAAAATATATGTTACACTAAACTAATTTTAGTAGGTTTTTTAAATAAAATACAGCAATAACTACAGAATCAGAAAAAAAGGTTTGCCTGTGCTAGGTAGGACCCTTTGACACCGTATCTTTGCACATGTCATATTGGAGGACCATCATCAATGGCATGCATTTGTGTTTAATAATTTCTCCAGATGATTTTAACTTAAATATTATAATTAATTTGCAGGAGACTGCACAGCATGGAGATTTTCAGGAGGCACAGCAGGTAAATAACAAATAAAATAAAAAATATTGTGGTTTGTTGAAAATTAAAATTAATAGGGAGGTTTCGCAACACTAGGAATACGATAACAAAAATGGATACGTCACACATTTGTGAAACTTTTGATCTAATCCCCATTTCATATTAATAAAGCGTATTCGTGTGACGAATATCACCAGTCATATTCGTAACTACAAAACGAGTAAAGTTTTTTATCTATTTTACACATTTTGCATTGAATTAGGAATGATTCGATGATGTTAATATAATTATAGATTTATTGAAAGTAATTTACTAAAAGTAATTTACTGAAAATGGCAGGTCAATTTTGATAAATAGCAGTTTTTAAAGTCCTCACTCGCTTTTATGTTACGCTAGGCCTAGGCAGCCAAGCAACACGTACCTGCGCTTTGTTTAAATTTACCGCAGTCATATTTTGGAAGGCGGCCTCAATGCGTTGCCATATGAAACAGATTTTTACTGGCTTACGAAAATGAATATGTGTGTGTTACGTATCCATTTTCATTATCGTATTCGTAGCATTGCGAAACCTATTAACCAAACAGAATTTACAATTTACAATGCTCGACCATGATACAACATGGGAAAAGTAGATTCAAGTAAAATGAATGAATGTGTATGCTGTATACTGTATGTTATGAATATATTATTTACAGTGTGTTACCTAATTAAAGTCAAGACCTATTTTTGTAGAGCATGTTTTTTGTTTGTTTTTTTTTTTCTTGTAGGAGGAGGAGGATGATGGTTCATCTGAACTATGCTTACAATAGCTGAGTGAAATAGAACACATTTTTATCTTTCTCATCTTCATTTGTTTGATAACACACCTACTTTTAACTAGATGCTAGGTCAAGGCCTAAACCATTCGAAAAGGCAGCTCTCCTATTTTAGGATGCAGAGAGGAAGGTTTTAGCTGATATTAACCATTGCTGTACTCGCATAACGAAAAGTTTTCTGTATTTCTGTATTTAAGAGTTCAATAGAATATTTATTTAATACTGTGTGACTCACAATCCATCAATCAAATTACAGTAGGTGTGTTATAATGTAAATATAATAAGAACATAGGCCTCATTCACAGAATGAAATTATTATTATACTATTGTTATAGTGTTGTATTCAAATTTACCATTGTCATGAAATTTAGGGCATCGCCTTCAATGTTTCGTTGCCATGTGAAACAAATTTTTACGTTACAAATACATATCATAAGGCTCAAATGGTGTTTAATTTTTTAATAAGGAAATAAGTAAGCACTGTTGATGTTAAACTTTTTTTAACTTAAACATGTATTGTCCCTTGAAACACAAAAAATGAAGGTCAAAATATTCTACATTTAAATTGGCCATATCAAAGTAATATTAAAGCTATTCACTTTAAGTCGAAAATTCGAGCCAAAAACAACATGTTTACGTAATTAACAGGTAAATTAATTTTATTACATTTCGTCTAGAAAATCGTCACGAGCGAAAGCAAACAAAGATTTCAAACCACGAACATGCATTTTGCATGATGCTAATTGGGATCGTTCACAACTCGTCACAGCTGAGAAGGTGTTCTCACACAGATCGCGAGGAAGTTTTATGATTATGCATACAGAGTAGCCAAACAAGCGCGTTGCATTATGAGATATGTTTTGATCGAAAACTTTGACTGGAAGTCAAAGTTATTTTTTGAACAAAAAAACGTCTGTATTTCAGTTAAATGATTTTGTTTTCAACTAATTTTTGGTGAAAGCTAATAACTATTATGATACTTTAAAATGACCCACTTTTTGTCGCAATATTTTTTTAAAATTTTTTTTTAATTAATCAAAGGGACAATACATCTTTAATGAATAGACCACACCAAAGTAGCTGTAATGTTTTTTCATATTATACTTATACATCATGTATTGGACTAAATCCACAAGATTCTGTACGCTGTCTATTTTTAAAGATAACTTTATACATTTTTACATGTTAAAGGATCAAGTTTAGATTGACTTGTGCAAGAGCTTGCTTTTAAACATACATTTTTTGTTGCATATATGCATTCTTGCCTCTTTTCTAAAATGTTATAACAATTTCTTATAATTATATATATTTTTTGGCATGGAAACTTAAAGAATTCGATCCAACTCGGCCCTAAACCGTCTCGGCCAAAGTCAAGTCGGCCCCTAGTCAACTCGGCCCCAAGTCAAGTCGGCCCCACGTCAACTCGGCCCCAAGTCAACTCGGCCTCAAGTGAACTCGGCCTCGAGTCATCTCGGCCTCACGTAAACTCGGCCAAAAACTAATCGGTCAACTCGGCCCCAATAAAGTATGGAACGCAAAAAGCGAAGCGAGTTGATAAAAGAATAAAATAATTTTAAACATATTATTTTTTATAAACATTTTTATTTTACTGTTATCTTAATAATATCTATCTAATATATCTAAGAACATTTTGATTCATTCTGGGAACATCCTTGTAATGTATCAAAATATAGGCCTAGGCCTAACTAACAAACAAACACGTAGGCTACTGAAACTATACATACACAACTATTAATATATATAAATACTACTTATCAATTAAACGAAAAACGACAGAGTGTGTTGTAATTTAAATATTAAATTTTCCGTTTTATTTTGTTTAGGCCTATGTGTAGGCCTAACCTATTAAATTAGTAAATCCTGCCATTATAATATTAACTATTAGGCCTAGCACTTTTTGCGTTCCATACTTTAATGTGGCCGAGTCGAACGATTAGTATTTGGCCGTGTTGACGTGAGACCGAGTTGGTTTGAGGCCGAGATGACGTGAGGCCGACTTGACTTGAGGCCGACTTGACTTGGGGCCGAGTTGACTTTGGGCCAACTTGACGTTGGGGCCGACTTGACTTTGGCCGAGACGGTTTAGGGCCGAGTTGACCTGCACCCAACTTAAACTGTGTGACATTTAAATTACACAAACAGCAATGAAATATTTAATTACTTTAATTAAATCCAATGCTATGACGATTTTTTTATCCAATCAGTACAATAGGAGACCTGCTAGTTAGTGATTCAGTTTATTTTTTGACAATAAGGAGATATGTACAATAAATAATATATGATTAATATATAAAAGCAATAATGACGGTCTATGTACCCTATGTAACTCTAAATCCACTGAAGATCTTTTAGGCATTTCCTTTTTTCATGTCCTGCGCTCCAGAATATTAGACTGGAGGAATTGGCAATACTTGAGCAAAATCTATCGAATGCAATTGACGTTTGGAACCAATTTAATAATGGAAACAATAGACCAAAAATTAATGTATGTTCTTAGTTCACCTGTACTTGATCTTTCTATAAATATTGAAATTGCATTCGATAGATTTTGTAACGGTTTCGCCAAACGGGCATGGGAAAAGAGAAGGGAAATGAAAATGATTAGTTTTTTGATTTTCAAATCCTGTATTACTCTAGTTATGTTTTTTTTTTTTTTCAAAGTTTCCTTGTACGGTAAATAGGCCTATTCTTAAATCATTTTTTTTTCTATAACTTTTATTTTACTTACTGTACTATTGACGCACCTTCATTCAAGAAGTGTGCCAGCTGTTTCAAAAGTATTACTTTAATTTTTTTATATCTTGTACATAATATAGTTTAAGTTTCCTTGTACTGTAAATAGGCCATAGTTCCTAACTTTTATTTTACTTACTCTGGATGCACCTTCATTCAAGAAGTGTGCCACTGTTTCAAAAGTGTAGCTTCCAAATAAATTATTATTATGGACAACGTTGGCCCAGCTTCTACAGTTTTACTTATTATAAATTCAATTGTGAAAAATGTTTGATGGCCAAAGTCAAAATTAAGCACACTGTTCATCTAGTAGTTTTACATTTGAACAGTAAACAGCCTGCTATGGGGTCATTATATATTAATTATGCATGTGTATTTTTATAATCATAGGGTCCACTAATAGGTTTGATATGTGATAATAAAACAAACTCCGAAAAAAAGTGGGGGAAGCCATTATGATCTATAATGGTAATGGAAATGAACCTAGTTTGTTTTCTTGATAGATTCTTCTGATAATCGGAAGCAAATTTCTAATCTAACAGACTATAAATTCCCATTCTTGTACAAGAAGATATGGCTGGAATAAATTCCGGTGGATATACTGAAATTTAATTAATTAATTTGAAACAATAAGATGAGGAAACCTGTGAGAATGAGAAAAAGTCGCCCCAACCGAGCTCAAACCCAGAACCTTCTGTTTGATATGCAGCTTTCCTAACCATTAGACCACTGGGGCTTTCATGGTATTGTTCAAACTCAGCAAAACAATGAGCAAATCTCTCTGCTCCAATTTAATGTTTATTATCCTGTCGTTATCCTAATAAGCAAATTTTGAAATTGCATACAATACCCACAACCATTGCAACATAGATGTGTCTGAATAAAGTAGTAAAAATCAACAATTCCAACTTAGTTTTATTTACATGTAGTTTAGGATAACTGTAACATAGTTTTAAATCTGCATCATCAGTAGGCCTGTTGATGTCAATAGTTTTTATTGCTTCTCTGCTGCCAAACAATAAATTAGAAAAATAAAATTCAAATTTGGTTTGGAGGGTTTGTTATCTTTGTCTGTCTATAACGTATTCAGCGTTAACAATACACATCTGTTTTTTAAGATATTTGTCTATTACACTTTTAGTTAATCATGTTAACTCACCATATCATACATATCCGTCACATAATGTATCAAATACTTGGCATGAAGAGCGAGTAAGACCATTTCAAAATTTAAAGAATCTAGGAGAGAGAAAGAGTGAAGAAAATCCAGACAAAGATGGTCTGAAAAGAAATCAAATTTGTGATGAGATATTGGAGAAAGATAGTCCTACCATGGAGGTATAAAAATAGATTTTCTATTTTTACCTCCATGGTCTTAAATCAGACGTACTACACACATATGCCCTAGTAAAGTCCACCGTAAAGTCTATTCGGGGTGAGAAAATTAATCTCCCCTCAATTGGATGTTTAAAATGTTTACCATGATAAATATTTGTTTATACATAATATTATGATCAAACGAACGGGTGTGTAGAAAGCGACGACCTCGAATTGGACGACCCCAACGACCCGGGCGACCTAGAATTGGACGACCCATAACACGAAACCGACGACCCCTATACTAGCCTAGCCTAGGCCTAAGTGTGGTATTAACATCCCGAAGCCGAACATAGCCAAAGATCTTTAAACCATACCTTATAATACTCGCAAGCAAGCAATTGGTTGAAAAAATACAGAAATATCGCCATTTGATACTGAATGTGTCGACACGAACAAACGAACATATATGGAACGCCAAGAGTGCATCATTAAAACTGCATTTGACTCGATTGGCACACGAAATATCATAAACATGGCAAACCGGGTAAAAAAACGGCCCCTTTTTCAGCGGCGGGTAAGGTTTGCTCAGTGGATTGGACATCGCTAACCCAAATAATCAAATCAAATCACCTTACCCGCCGCTGAAAAAGGGGCCGTTTTGACCTGATTTCCCATGTTTATGATATTTTGTGTGCTAATCGAGTCGAATGCAGTTTTAATAATGCACTCTTGGTGTTCCATATCTGTTCGTTTGTTCGTGTCGACACATTCAGTATCAAATGGCGATATTTCTGTATTTTTTCAATCAATTGCTTGCTTACGAGTATTATATAAGGTATGGTTTAAAGATCTTTGGCTATGTTCGGCTTCGGGATGTTATACCACACTTAGGCCTAGGCTAGGCTAGGCTATAGGGGTCGTCGGTTTCGTGTTATGGGTCGTCCAATTCTAGGTCGTCCAATTCGAGGTCGCCCGGGTCGTTGGGGTCGTCCAATTCGAGGTCGTCGCTTTCTACACACCCTCAAACGAACAGTACTATATAACATTTTTCAAATGACACTGGATTTTTGTATAATCAAATTTTAATAATCCCGCCGACGAATACCCTACTATCCAATCACAAAACAGTCCAATTTTCCTTCCTTTCTCGACTGCGCGCTCGACTTGCGAACAGCAGGTAAACAGTAAACACTCACTTTCGAAAACACACGTGCCGGGGGTCCTTCTACTACCAAGACCTGTCAATTTAAATAAAGAGTTAATTTAACGAAATATGATATATATAGACTTCTAATAGCATTTCCAACAATTAAACCTCAATTTCAGCGCGATATAGACACCAAAAATGTTACGAAAATGTAAAATCGACAAGCTTCGTGAAATGAACTGAGTTGTTGATGCATACATTGCGTCACAAATGTCCGTATTGCGTCAACTAGTATGGCTCACTGACACTCGACGCAGTTCTCCTGTCGTAGGCCTACTGGGTCGTAGGCCTACATTTAACATTTTTGGTCTCTATATCGCGCTACAATTGAGGTTTTATTGTTTGAAAAGCTATTAGAAGTCTATATATATTATGTTTCGTTAATATAACACTTTAAATTGAAAGGTCTTGGTAGGTCATACTAGTTGACGCAATACGGACATTTGTGACGCAATGTATGCATCAACTCAGTTCGTTTCGCGAACGCGAAGCTTGTCGATTATTTAACATTTTTGGTGTCTATATCGCGCTAAAATCGAGGTTTTATTGTTGGAAATGCTATTAGAAGTCTATATATATCATATTTCGTTAAATTAACTCTTTAAATTGACAGGTCTTGGTAGTTCTTGGTAGGTCTTGGTATTTAGGAGGACCCCGTGCCGGGGGGGGGGGGGGGGGGGGGGGAGAAGACGATGTAACACAAAAGTGTGATGCCATCATGACAACTATTTACACATGCATTGGTCAGTGTGGTAACCAACTAGGACACAATTTTTTTAATACTGTTAATAACACCAGTGATGAACAACAAAGGTAAACCATAAACATCATCAGTCTATAATAGAGAGCGCATACCCTAGGTAGGCTAGTTTTAGGCTAGGCCCTACACTACTAGTACTACTACTAGGCCTACTAGCCTACTACTACTACTAGCTAAGCCCAAGCCTCCTACTACTACTAGCCTAGGCCTAGCTAGAATAGGAGACTGAACAGACGATCGGGGCCACGGACGATCGGGGCCATCATAGAGATGATCGGGCCCATTTTTTTATGTGCCCGATCGTCGTATACGTTTGGCCCGATCGTCTTAGGTGTTGGGCCCGATGCGATAGCCAACAAGAGGGATGCTATTGCTAGTCAAGTCGCCCCATCGCAAAGTCGCCCCTTACAAAGTCGACCCATCGCAAAGTCGCCCTGACACAGTCGCCCCATCGCAAAGTCGCCCCAACGCAAAGTCGACCCAACGCAAAGTAGCCCCATCGCAAAGTAGCCCCATCGCAAAGTCAACCCAAAACGTTAATATAGTGCGTAAAATGTTGCAATGATACACAAAACAACACGTGTAGCCATAAAAGGGGAAGCCCCTCCATGTAGTCTCATGTCACACGATCGGCACGCTCCCATCAGAGAGGAAGCCCCTGACTAATCACTCCGCAGTCGCACTAACGCGCTAGCTCACCAGAGGGAAACCCCCGTAATTACTCCGCCATTGTCGCACCAACTGAAGAAGGGGAAACCCCGCCGGAGTCACTGATCCAACTTTTACGATGATATGAGTCGCGTTCGTAATCGGTCGCGTTTAATTTTGGTCGTGGTAAAATGATGTTACGATCTAGATTTTTTTTACTTTGGTCGATGAATATGTATTATTATTATATTAATAATAGCTTTTTTTTGATTTTACAGATCTATGATGAGAAAAATGACAATTTGTAAACATAGTTTAAGATTATAGTATTATTCGGCATAATGTCATTTAACAGTACATAATTATTTAAATATTTTATAGGGAACGTAGGCTACGTCTGTGTCTTTTATTTTTATGCAAAAAATTACATAAAACAATTTATTTATAAACATTAAGTTTACTATTAATTAGTATTAAAATGAACATTTGATTATAAGCCTGGAAAGGCAAATCCCATCATTATCCATTATAAATTGCATCATATCACCACCTATGTCGTAAAAGATGACGTGCGTGTGTGTATTCGTCGTACGTCCATGTACGTATTACTCCGTGCCCCTGCACTGTCTTGTTTTATTTCAAATTAAATAAACACCCGATATGAGGATATTTATTAGGTATGATAATTAGAATGTTCTATAACCAAAAGTAAAACGATCATATGAATGGATGAAATCCTTTTTTTTAGTATTTTTTATTTCTTCATTTTGAAAAGTCATAATAAAATTAAATAACAATAGACATATAACTTGTCAATAAATGCAAAATGATCAATAAGTAGCCTATAACTAATCTATACGAAGGCCTACTATATACATGTATTATATTATCCTAAAAGATTCGTAATTGTGGCTCTGGTAACTAATTTTAAAATCATATTAAATTAACATTTTGGAAACTATAAATCAGGGATAATCTTTTTAGAACTTTCAAACAAGGAACTATTTTTTTTAATGATTTTCAAAAAGCACATACCCCATTAAAACCTGTAAAATAAAAATTAAAACACAAATTATGTATATAATAGGATAAACATTATTATAATGTATACGACATTTTAGCACCAGACGATCGATATCAAATGCAACCGATATGATTAAAACAGCGTACTACTAGCGGCGGCGCTTCATACCGAAATAAAACGATGGTCGACTTTGCGATGGGGCGACTTTGAATTGGGGCGACCTTGTGATGGGGCGACTGTGCCGGGGCGACTTTGTATTAGGCGAATTTGCGATGGGGCGACTTGACTGGATCCCGCCAAGAGCATCGTTTGTAAATCCGTCCCATTATAGTTTATAATTGAGATGTCGGCAAACAATGTTAATGATAATATTAATAGACCAGGAGCCCAGAGGGGTCAACCTAGCTGGAAAGTTAACCAATTTCTATGCATGTGGCAATTATCTACGTACATATCAATGTATGGAAATGACAGTCTGGCGCGTTTCTTTTGGTGGGTGTGGCTAGGAGGGACATTGTAAAGGGTAAAAAAAATGAGCTAGATCAGCTGAAAAGTTAACCCCATGAAATATTTTGCAAATTGTTTGACATAGAGTGAAATATAAGGAATGGCTATTGCCAGACGATTTTAGTGGTGGGGGGTGCCTGCCAGACCCCCATTTCTGGGGGGCCAAAAATGAGCTAGATCAGCTTAAAAGTTAACCCTCTAAAACTGGTGGGAAAATGTTCAATAAACTCTTAACTATCATGAATGACCATTGCCAGACATTTTCAGTGGTGGATTGTGCCCGCCAGACCCCGTCAAACACCCAACCCGCAAAAAATTGAGCTAGATCAGCTGAAAAGGTAACCCCATGAAATATTTTGCAAATTGTTTGACATAGAGTGAAATATAATGAATGGACATTGCCAGATGATTTTAGTGGTGGGGGGTGCCTGCCAGACCCCCATTTCTGGAGGGCCAAAAATGAGCTAGATCAGCTTAAAAGTTAACCCTCTAAAACTGGTGGGAAAATGTTCAATGTACTCATAACTATTATGAATGACCATTGCCAGACATTTTCAGTGGTGGATTGTGCCCGCCAGACCCCGTCAAACACCCAACCCGCAAAAAATTGAGCTAGATCAGCTGAAAAGTTAACCCCATGAAATATTTTGCAAATTGTTTGACATAGAGTGAAATATAATGAATGGACATTGCCAGACGATTTTAGTGGTGGGGGGTGCCTGCCAGACCCCCATTTCTGGAGGGCCAAAAATGAGCTAGATCAGCTTAAAAGTTAACCCTCTAAAACTGGTGGGAAAATGTTCAATGTACTCATAACTATTATGAATGACCATTGCCAGACATTTTTAGTGGTGGATTGTGCCCGCCAGACCCCGTCAAACACCCCCACTCCCAAAAATTAGCTAGATCAGCTGAAAAGCTAACCTTTTAAAACATGCTGTAGAATGTTCAGCATGATTCCTAGTATAATAAATGCCCATTTCCAGACATTTTAAGTGGTGGGTTGTGTCCACCAGGCCCCCTCAAACATCCCACCCTCAAAAATGACCCAGATTAGGCCAAGGGTTAACCACTGTAAAACTGGTGGGAAAATGTGTAGTATACTGTCAAGGATATGAATTCTCATTACCAGACATTTTTATTTGCTCATTATAGAACCACCCCATCCATCCAACCCCTTACCTAATTCACAAATGTGCCACTATGGTACAGTATATAAGTTCAACATAGTGTAAAATAGGTATTCAGAACAGGACTTCTTTGTCTTTTTGTGGTGTGGAAAAAAGTAAATCAATTAGTCAATTGGTTTATGCAGTTAAAGGACATATTTAGAAACTGACTTATCTTCTATAATGGTTCACTAGAGAATAATGTTGTTGATTATCATCAACATTTCAAAACAAAGGCTGATTTTATTAAATGCATTTTGATTATGATAGAGAGTGGTACATCTTTAAATCAAGGTAAGTGTCCAGCTATGATTTTTTTTAATTGTGTATCTTAACAGTAATACTAAACAAATACAATTAGGCCTAGGCTATTTATGGCTCATTGATAGATATTCCACAGCGTTCAGTGGCGTAACAGCATGAGCGCTCACTGGCCTATTGCTTAATATAAGGGGCCCAGTAAACAGCCTAATGCAACTATGAACCCAGGCGTTGACACATTTATGTTAATATTCATGTTTTACTTGTTAGAAGTATACGATTGATTACCATTAGGAATGTTGTTTCCTAATTTCTAATATTGTGGTTAGGAAGTCAGTGCCATGTCATTAATTAAGCTTTAGGCAAGTCTAAGTAATATGTATATGTATTGGTTTAATTATATTGTTTGAGATTAGGATACAGTGTAATTAAGAAAGACCTGGACAATGCTTTATTAGGTTGTAAGCACTAGTAAGGGGTATGGTGTTTATATAGTTACAGTTAATTAAAGTAGTGCAATAATATATTAATTCACTAATTGTAGAGTTGTGTTTTGTTCAATGTTTATGACAGCCATAATGAATCTAAAAGAAAAGCAAACCGTACCAAAAGAGCGAGACAAAGTATCTTTAAGAATAAATCAAGAGGAAACACATTCAGAAGAAACATCAATAACCTTGGAAAAGTCACAAAGTTGTGCAGAAAAAATGCATCCATGTACAGTACAACTACAGAAGAGCAAGGAGATAAAGAATTACAACATAGTAAAACTCAAGAAAAAACCTCTGAAACTACAGAAGAACAGGATATAAGTGAAGCAGTTGGACCAGCAGCAACAAGTATTTTACCTGTATCTGTTAGTAAAGAGGTATAATGTGATCATTAATTTTAAATAGCCTATGTTTTTTCTCTTTGAAAATGTATTCTACATTCCATATTACTTTTATTTGTAGTTTAATTTAAAGTTTGAATATGCTTGACTTGGGACATTACATTTCTTTCAGAACACTGACCATGTTTCAAAGTGCTACATCTGCCAAACGGTAACGGCGGACAACGATTGTAAATTAAGAGCGTTCAGTGAAATGAAATGGTCAACTGTAAAGAATGCTGCTGCATTACGTAAGAAAATGAAGTCTGACAAATATGCTGATACAACAAACAAGATTTTTCTTATGAAACAACCTGAAAATTCAATCAGCTATCACCCTTTATGTCATAGGTATTACACTGCCGTGAAACAAGACAAAGTAGTGTTCTTCGGAAATCAGATGAATGTGGCATGTTAAAGGGAACTTGCATATTTTGTGGAAAAGGCCGAAAAAATGGGAAAGAAGAGAAAAGTCTTAAGATAGCAACTGTTTCTGGGTGCAAGTCACTTTCCCAGCGGGTAAAATTTTCAAAAAACCAACGTATCAATAGTCTAATTCTGTGTGCCGTTGATCTGCCGAGTTCAGTTTCTTCTAGAGTTGGCGTTCTACGGAGCAGTTGGAACGTACATTAACGACAGCGGTATCGAATATATTCTCCAAGAAGCAGATATCTTGGCTGAGGGGTCAATGATGGGTTTCATCAAAGGAAAGTGCACTAGAATTCACCAATTGCTTGCCAATGTCTTGGAGCAAAAGTTGTATAAACGCTTTCTTCAAGAAATAAATGCAGAAGATCATCACACATTTCAAGAAATAATGTCAACTGCACCTTTGGACCCATCATTGATTGAAGAACATATATCGGATCCTGTTGTAATTAATCACCTGCAGAAGTACGAGAATTACTTCAAGTCAGTGCTTACTGGAAATATAGGTTCAACAGCACAATTCTGGGCTATTTACATTTTTCTTATTAATCGACTCCATAGAGAACTTCAGAGATGTGTGAAAACAAATGATGTCACTGGCTACATTAATGTATTTCCAACCATATTATCTGTTTACTTTGCCCTGAACCGACCTAACTACGTCAGATGGGGAACTCTAGGGCCTATTCATACAGAAACTGAAAAACGCTGACCCAAAGTTGCTTGAAGTACTGGAAAAAGGAGCATTTTCCATCAGACGTACAAATAAGCACTACAGTAGATCAGCTGTTGACCTTTCCTTAGAACAGACGGTCAATCGTGATTCTTCTTCAAGTATGAGAGGGATTGTTGCCTTTCCTAATTCGGAAAATGCAATGCGCCGGTGGTCATTGACTATGACTCAACGAGCCATGGCAGTCACGGAGCTGAGAACATTTGCTGGTCTTGAATTGGGGGAAACTGTAACAGCTCAATGCCGTCTATCAAGAATAAAAAAGGACAAATTGACAGTGAAACGGAAGAAATAGAGATCGAAGAATCAAGTGATTCTTATGGCGATGCATGGAGTGAAGACTCTGATTCAGAAGAGGAATATATGGATTAATTTAAAATAATTTGTGCAGAAAAGTCATAGCTTATTAAATAAGACTGCTTTTTGTTGTAACTAGTGAAAACTACTGTAGATAGAATAAGGTACTATATAAAGTATCATATGCTAAAATGTCGGGTGTTGGGATATTTGATGTAGTTCTCATTTTAGTCATTCATGCTGTTTAATGGGTGTCTGGCGGACACAACCCACCACTTTAAATGTCTAGCAATGGTCATTTATTATACTAGGGATCATGCTGAACATTTTACAGCATGTTTTAAAAGGTTAGCTTTTCAGCTGATCTAGCTCATTTTTGGGAGTGGGGGTGTTTGACGGGGTCTGGCAGGCACAATCCACCACTGAAAATGTCTGGCAATGGTCATTCATAATAGTTATGAGTACATTGAACATTTTCCCACCAGTTTTAGAGGGTTAACTTTTAAGCTGATCTAGCTCATTTTTGGCCCTCCAGAAATGGGGGTCTGGCAGGCACCCCCCACCACTAAAATCGTCTGGAAATGTTCATTCATTATATTTCACTCTATGTCAAACAATTTGCAAAATATTTCACGGGGTTAACTTTTCAGCTGATCTAGCTCAATTTTTTGGGGGTGGGGTGTTTGACGGGGTCTGGCGGGCACAATCCACCACTGAAAATGCCTGGCAATGGTCATTCATGATAGTTATGAGTTTATTGAACATTTTCCCACTAGTTTCAGAGGGTTAACTTTTAAGCTGATCTAGCTCATTTTTGGCCCCCCAGAAATGGGGGTCTGGCAGGCACCCCCCACCACTAAAATCGTCTGGCAATGTTCATTCATTATATTTCACTCTTTGTCAAACAATTTGCAAAATATTTCATGGGGTTAACTTTTCAGCTGATCTAGCTCAATTTTTGGGGGGTTGGGTGTTTGACGGGGTCTGGCGGGCACAATCCACCACTGAAAATGTCTGGCAAGGGTCATTCATGATAAGTATGAGTTTATTGAACATTTTCCCACCAGTTTCAGAGGGTTAACTTTTAAGCTGATCTAGCTCATTTTTGGCCCCCCAGAAATGGGGGTCTGGCAGGCACCTCCCACCACTAAAATCGTCTGGCAATGGCCATTCCTTATATTTCACTCTATGTCAAACAATTTGCAAAATATTTCACGGGGTTAACTTTTCAGCTGATCTAGCTCATTTTTTTGACCCTTTACAATGTCCTTCCTAGCCACACCCACCAAAAGAAACGCGCCAGACTGTCATTTCCATACATTGATATGTACGTAGATAATTGCCACATGCATAGAAATTGGTTAACTTTCCAGCTAGGTTGACCCCTCTGGGCTCCTGCTCTATAATGGTAGCCATGAAAATGATTAGATTAATTAAAGGTGGCGTAAGCTAACAAAAAAACACCACATTTTGTCATTAGGTAACTGTATATCTGTGTCTACTACTATTGCAATTGTTGGAATTGGAAGAGAGAGAAATTGAAATTGAGTCCCTTTTTTAGCCTAAATGAATTATTTGTTTTTTGTTTTTTTTATTGTGTTTGGTATAGAAAAAAATGTCTCTTAATAGAATAATCAATCATAATATATAATAATATTTTATGGTGAACAATAATTATAAATCCAATTCGTTTTTCGTAATCCCGATCGTCTAATTATGCATTTGTCAATTGTATGACCCACTATATGACCCCCCCGGGAGAGGTGCGTCATGGGTGCGTCATTTACAAATAATTGCTGACGCAGGGGTGGGTCAAAAAACCTAGATGGTACGTCAAATCAATGATCAATGGTGTGTCAATGTCCATCACTTTATTACCCAAAATATCATAAAAAACATGGTCACAGTGTGTCAAAATGGGTGCGTCATGGTCACCTAAAGGTAAATCACATTATTGGTATTCATGGTATGACCCACTATACGACCGATGGTCGTATAGTGGGTCATACCAGAGAGTAACAACTCCCTGGTCATACAATTGACAAGTGCATTATGTTAGATAGGCCCGAACGTCCACACAGTATAAGTATGAAAATAAAACAGACAAAGTTCTTGTTTCTGCCTCAAAATAAAATATTTATTGTACGAGTACTTTCGACCATAGATCATCATCAGGTACTGATAGAATATTGGTAAAAGACGAATACATATAGAGAAAGGGTATCACTAGAAAACAAAGGAGTCTATTATGGGCTATATGGGCGTAACAATGACAAACAAAAGGTATTACATAATAATAACTCATGTCAATCAGATAGACAAGATAGTACTCAATTCCTAAATGATTTAAATGATACATTAAGTCCATTGGGTTTGAGAGTTCCAAGTTGAAAAATTGTACGTTCTTCTAGTCGTCTATGGTCACGTTCGGATGAGTTACTGTACATTGTTTTATGCCAGTAACCCGTATATCATTAATATTATGGTTATCATGAAAATGTTCTGCCACAGGAAGACCGGGTGTATTAAGATGAATGGAATGTAGATGTTTTACAAATCTATCCCCAAGTCTTCGTTTGGTTTCTCCAACATAGGTTACATTACATTTCGTACAAATAATAGCATATATCACATTAGTAGAAACACAATTAAAATTATCTTGAATGTCAGAATTCTTACGTGGTCCTATTATACTACTAGTACATAATACATGTTTACACGTCTTACATCTATTTCTGTTACACTTAGTCATACCAACATCATTATGATTCGATGATTTTAATTTAGAATTCACTAACTGATCTTTAAGATTACGATCTCGTTTATATGATATCATGGGATGTACATTAAAAATGTTCTTAGTTACTGGGTCAGATTCCAAGATATGGTAGTTATCCATGGCGATTTTTGCGATTTTTTTTGAAGTAGGATGGAATGTTAAAACTAAAGACATACAGTACGATCAGACACATCATGAACTTTAGTAGGCCGATAGTGTGCGAGAAATATGTCTGTAAAATCATCAATTTAAAGGATTTATTTTGTACTTTTTATGTGATTCTCTTAAGTACATTACTTTACTCTAAGGTGTGGTATTCAAAATAAAGTTAGTTAACAAATTTGAGGTCAAAATAATGTACTGTACAACAAGACAGGTGCAAAACAGAAATAGCGCCTATTTTATGATATAAATGTTATCGTAATGCAACAATTAAAGTATAATTATTCTTTTAGATCTCCATTTGTGTGTCAAGATAATAAAATTCGTTCATTGAATATAGATAGTGAAAACAAAGTTTTAAAACGTTTGATCAAGGATTCCAAGAAAAGGTAGGCCTAATTATCCATTAATGTATGGCAATATGGTGTAATGGTACAGTCGCCTAGGTAATCTGACTAGCATCAGATACCATGAGAGCAGGACGTGTAGCTGCTGTATTTCTCTTTTCCTTAGACAAGATGCCTCATCCTTCAAGTAGGATTTAAATTTGTTAGTCTTGTGTACATATGTATTGAAGATTCAAGATTCAATTTATTGTCACACAATATTACATACATGAAATTTGTTTTCCTGAGCTTAAAGAAACATAGATACAATTTAAAACACAATATAAAACTGTAACACCTTAACTAATTATCTTGAAAAATGTACATTATATAGATGACAAGCATATTAGAAAAATGATTTGAACTTTCAATTGTCTCATGGTATGTGCTGCACTGTCTGTGGTTACAATTAATAACTTTAGTAGTACTACTTAGTTACAGTATTTTGAAATGACAGGTCTTCGCATGATGATTAGGTTTTCAGATTTAGCTCTGTACGCACCCACGGCATCCACAGTACAAAGCCTACCATGATCAGCACACCAACATTTTTTTGACAATGTGCCCATGGACACTATGATGTCATATACTACCATGTGGGCACATCACAATTTGTTGTCAAATATAGTTTGATAGTTTATTATAGATAGATTCTAATAAAATAAGTGGTTCCATAATAGTTTATTATAGATAGAGATTTATTCTAATAAAATAAGTGGTTCCATAATTACTGTACATAATTTGCAATTACATTCTCTTAAACTCTTAATCATTTTTTACATTACAAATTCTAGTTGTTGGTATAATTTGAATTCTTTTTTTATAGCCTGCTAAGGGAAGATAACATTGTATGCGGAAGAAAGGGAAGAGGTGCCAATTGGGCATTTGGTATGTGAACACCAGAGTAGAATCTTTTAATTTGATTGGATAATGTTACATGTTATTCTGTATTTAATATTACATTGTCCAACCAACAGTAAATGAATGGTGAATTTAGAAATGTTAAAAATCAAGAGACAAATGTTTTATTGTCATATGGCTTGAATGCACCCTAACCCTTACACTGCTGACGTCCACTCAAGCTTATGTATTCTGCGCGCTGAATTAAAATTAAATCACGTAAAATTTCATTAAAAAAATTGATTGATTTTTAAAATTTCAGAGAGGTCAATAGTTCAATGACCCAGAAATTCATAGAAATTTCATTCTGACTTACTATTAGAGGGATATAACAACCTTGGAAAACACCTATTTTCCGCTTCCACGCACATAGATCTCGGCGACTAGTCACTGCTCGCGTTGTAAAGGTAGAACCCAGTGCATGTATCAGATGCAGATGGTATACTGGTGCATCTTGGTCACTGTCATACTATTTGACAGGGAAGGAGCCTAAGCACAGAAGAAAGTCAGTGCAACACTACAGCTGCTAGTCAACTGCTCCTTGAAACTGTTTTTACTATAGAAATACAAACCCATTATCGCATTTTTTATTAATGTGTTCTTTTGTTTCTTTTCTAGGTTACCATGGTTTGAGAAATGATGAGGAGAACTTATTAGATTCTTGTTTAGAAGCCTTCAGAAAAGAGGTTGAGAGATGTGACTGTTACACTGGTACTGTCATGATGCATAGTCTCTGTGGTGGGACTGGTTCTGGTAAAGTTCATTCGTTATTAACAGCAGTAACTTTATTATTACCGGTTACTGGTTGTACCCTGCAGTACATTAGAACTTCAAGTTTACTCGCGGATCTGCTTCATTATAATAGAGATCCTTTGCGACAGCCTAGTGACTTATGATGCCATGTTAATGTCTAGGAGCACAAATGGGTAAATGTTACTCGCCCACAACAAACCTGTCGTTTATGTAATTAATGGGGAAGTAGAGAGCATATTTCCTTTTATTCTATGTCCATTATAATGAAACATGAGAAAACATTTTATTCCAAATTATATATGTTTTAATTTTCTTTATTATTTAAGTCAAAAATATCAATTAAGGCATTACCAAATTTTATTGTAGTACAGTAGCTATAAAGAAACATTTTATTTGGCACACTGATAAAATAGTATATAAAGCATAAGTGTATTACCTACAGTATGATGATCTTCTAAAATATTTACATTGCAATCACAATTATTTTATATTGCAGGTTTTGGTTCACGCTTGTGTGAAGCTATTCGAGATAACTATCCAATGGCTTACATCCAGTCAGTGGTAATTGCCCCATTCCAAACTGGGGAAAGTCCTTTACAGAACTACAATGCAACACTATGTATGGCTTGGCTACAAAGGTTTGTTTCCATGGGTTTGCATTTATTATTAACATTTAACAGTTAAAAGAACAGTACAATGTAAATACCTGGCCTTATATAACACATTTGTTTTTTCAGGTATTCAGATAGTATTTTTATGTACCACAATGAAGAGATACTGCATCGGTTGTCAGGACTGAATGTGTCTAAGGTTGTACGAGAGGAGGCAAAGGTCACAATTAAAGATATCAACGAACACATTGCCGAGAGTCTGGCTGGATTGTACAAGCCAGTTTCTTCAGGGAAGTAAGTATATTAAGTATATTTATCATTACAATACTAGCAGAAACACATCTTTTAAAATGTTGAATTAATCAATTGACACACTAGTGAACTTTAGTTTGCAAACTTGATACAAGTTTGGCAATAAAAGCTTTCTAGTGTAAAGGCTCATTTACACTAGGACGATACCGATCGACGATAAATAGATAAACATACATTTTTCTTACATAAAACAAAAGAAATTAGAAAAGTTATTTTTCTAGAACTAACCATTCATTGTGTGTTTGATAAAAATAATATTTTTTTTGAAATCCTATGAAATGATCCATAAGAACAATAAAATTGTTGTATTAGCACAAGATTATTACTCTTACTAATCATTACATCATCTGATTGGATGTGTTAAAAAATGTTTTTCATCAAAGGCAGCATAGATGGTTATTCTATAGTTCTAGGACGAACAATGTTTAGATTTCTTTTGGTTTATTTATCATCGATCGTTATCGTCCTAGTGTAAATGGGCCTTAAACCATGCAGTAAACTACAGAAAACTAGTTTGTAGAAGTTAGGTCATGCACTACTTGACAAACATGTAAAGTATATGATCAATGTACAGCTTTTTGGTATATCTTTTTCAAACTTAATTGCACAATACTGAAATACAAATAATTGTGCACTGCGTCAGTATGACATGGTAGAATGGCTTTTAATATTTCAATGTCATAAACTGCCAATACTGCCCTCTAATGTCTGACTTTCACAATGTTAACCCACTTTGTGGTTAACCTGTGTTATTTAAGTATAGTATGTGATTTATTGATGAGTTTAATCTGTGCAGACTACATCAGTTAATTACTCAACTCACTGATTTTGTATGATAATCAAAATCTATGTTAAATTTGCAAGGGAATGAGGCTGTATGGAACAGAGTGTATAGTGATCAATAATATTGTGTTCAAGTATTGACCGCAATACCCTATTTAGAGTTTATTGCTATTCACAATTCAGTCGACCCATTCAGACACAGTGGATTCACAACAGTCAGCCTCTTGTCTGGTTACAATTTATTGAAAACAGTAAAAAACAACAATTATAACAAATTCATCTAGATATGTAATTATTTTGTGAAAATATATGCCTGTATATAAAGTACAGTACTAGGTAATTTACCCATCCCAGGATGGTTTTCAAATGTAGTTTAAAGCCTTTCCAGTACCAATCTGGTCATTTCGACACCCAACGTGAAATAGCAGAGATACAAACAAACAAAAACATACAAACACTTATAATAAAGATATTGCTGCCAAATTGGACACATGACCTTTAGAGGAAAAGCATGTTATAGAAAAGGTTAACATATAATCCATCATGAAATACTGTAGCGATATATCAATGCAGAATGTAAATATTGTACATTTCAAATTTAAACCTACTCTTTTGGCTAACCCAGTTGGTTAGTGCTAGAGTTAAATACAACCCCATTTAACAACCAAAATAAAATGTATGAACATTTTCTCTTTATTGTTTAAAGACTTTTTATAGATAAAGATAAAAAAGAAGTAAAAGTTGTAATTATCGTTCTCAAGCTTAAATACAAAATGAGTAAATTCGGATTAGGCCCTCTACATACCCATGGCAGTCAGCAGTGCAGCATCTACTTGATAAGCAGACTGGGATACCTTTTTTCAATTAGTGGTCATACTTTAATATTGCACAGCTTTACGTCCCAACCGAAGTATGAGGCAATGAGAGTAAAGGTCTGGTCTGTACAGCACCCGATGCAATATTCCCATATGGTCTCCCATCCAAGAATGCAACTTAACTTTGGTGATCTGACAAGAACCGTTTCAATGAAGTATGACTATAATGTGGTATTAGAAAACATATTTAAAAATTAGTCAAAACAACTACAGTGCAAGAGGTTGTGCCATTGCGTCCCTATTGCCAATTACATCAACATTACAAAGACATTAAAATGATGACAAGTGTTAACAATAATGTTTCAACGAGTAGTAAATTATGAAGATGCTGCCTTATATTTATCAGAACTTTGTTTGTTTCTAGGAGCACATCACATGGGAATGAACCTTGGGAAATATTGCAGTCTGTTTGTCCAATGCCATCGCATAAATTTGCTCATGTTATTCACACAAGTCAAACGTAAGTATTGAAGTTAACCTATCCTTTCTAAAAAAAAAGAAGTTGTTTCTTTTGTTGCGGGTGTGCTCTACCATTTGTTGGAAAGAAGGAGTTATGAACTTTTTATATCGTATAACTAATAACTATCGTGTGCAGAATAATTTTGTAGGCTGGAATAAAACAAACAGTATGTAAGAATATAAATAAACAAACTTTTACATATGGTCAAATAATTTTGTATTGCAACAATGTCAAGTTAGGCCCTGTTTCTGCTGCCAATCGTTTGGCCATGAATTGCTCAGCTCAACAGAGGTCATAGCTATCCCTCCCTCAATCCATACAGACGAAATGCATTTTTGGGTAATGAAAGTCAACTTTTAAATATTCCTCCCACAAATAAGTTTCAGCAAAACAGGTCATCGTATTATATAGGCCTACCGTATATTATTATGGTATTTTTATTACGTATTGACGATATGCAGAAGAAACCGGGCCTTAAAGAGAAGCAAATTTGTGACATTCCAGAAACTGTGGAAGGGGTTGGAGTGGGTACAGTACAGTACTTTCTCTGCATAGCCCCGACACTAGAAAACTTTACATACCTTTGTTGCAAAAGTTTTGGCCTCTGTTTCAAGTTTTTTTTTTTACATGTACACAGTTACAAGAGGCTGTATTTTTGTCTATTTGAAGAGTCGTGTAGCTACAAAGAGATTCAATAGTTAACAAACTTCATCAAATTAATGTGACAAGAAGGCGCACGGCCTAAAACTAATTTTCTACAGTTTTCAATAGTTTGTCAACTGACACAAACAAACTTTTCTTGCCAAACTCGAGTTAGTAAAGTTTGCTAGTGTACTGTACGAGGCTTAGAGGTTAACAACTTATGTTTACACTGGAGTTTTAATGAAGTACTTTTTGATATAAAATGATAATGTGTTTGTTTCTGAAACAACAGTACAATCTACCGTATAACGTAATTAATATGTATAGAGTATATTTAAATTATATAATATTATTCATAATGTTTCTTTCGGGAACACTTAAGCTTAATCCCAGGTGTGTCATCTTGAGACAAAATATGCAAATGTAGTTGTCGCAGGTGTGGGCAACATAACAGTTCTAAACATATGACGCCATAGTAGAATTATATTGCCACAGATACCTGTGTCTGCGTCACAAAAAAGACACTTTATGAATAAGTGTTCTTGGAAAAGCTTTCTGATATTCAACTTCACTATACATTTTTTGTTGATGAATTTAATGTTCCATTAGCAGTCTATATTTAGTTTGAATTCAACAACAACCAAATGATTTAATATACTACAATGTTCTCCTGAATCCGAAATATATTATATCAGCTCATAACTAGAATTGAAAATGGTGTAAAAAATGTTATATTAAGAACACGTTGACATTTTTGGTTTAGTAGCAATCAACATGTGGGAAAAAGAATACTTGATTGTAAATATTTATATAATATTTCTGGTTGTTGAAGCATTTATATAAGATAAATGTTGCAACCAACAATTTTGACATTAGGCCTAGCATAAAGATTTTTACTGACCATACCAAAGTCAAATGGCTAGATAGACTAAGCTACACTTCCACTCACATTATGTGATTATAACCACTCATAGCAGACAAATTCTATGTTCTATTTACGTCACATGCAATTTGTGTCTGTGTTTGAACTAATGTACCACAATCAATAACTCATTGCTTAAAAAGATTACAGCAATGATAATAGATGTGATATTTTCAAGTTTCAAGATTATCTTTAGTCAATCCTTTTTAGTTATCCGCTTGGTATACCAAGCGGATAACTCCTTGTTATTGTATGAGATCAACAGTTTTTTGGTTATCCGCAACTTAGAAGTTGCGGATAACCCTTGTGATTGTAAATATCTTTTTTTTTTTCATCTTCTTTGTTCTTCTTTCTTTCCCGGAATTTTGTTGCATGCATATCTCTCATCCTTGTCAACATAACATTGTATAACTTTGTCAAAAGATTGACCTGTAGCTGTAGATGTGCAAGAAACTTCGTTATATGACGTTAGAGTCGCGCAGCGTAAGTTACGCGCAATTTTATGAATTTCAATGATTGATCATAGATTATAAACCAAAAGTCATTTTGTATTGACACTTGGTGAAAATTTAAGTCATATCATGGGAAAACTTTCTATGGATTAAAAATAGCATGTTTCACAAGAAGTTACGCGCGCACGCGCATTTAAAATTTCAAAATGCGCAAAATTAATTTCTAATCAACTTTCTACGCTGATCATGACATTTTGAACATGTCAAAAATTCCCACGCGCGCGAAAAAAATTACGCGTAAGGTGCGCACGGAGCATGAAAATCATGTGTTTTTTTCTTGAATTATGATTTTACAGCCTTTCTTAGTCATTTTAAAAAAGATTTACATCATTTCAAATTAAAATGACGTCATACGAACACGTTGATTTAGACCATTTGCGCGCGTTTTAGTTGCAAAAGTGACAACATATTGTCAAAATTAAGCCTATTTTTAATCTATTATAGCTCCTCAGGATCATCCACGACCCCCAATTTTTTAAATTTAATATGAAAGCAGATATGTTGTAGATATGAATTCATGCAGAACCTTTACCACTCGGATGTTATGACGTCATCGTATGGCCACACGAATGTAAAATATAGGATTTTTTACTCTTTCGTTATTGCTCATCATATTAAATAGAGCGCATCTCACTTTTACGTGCCCAAAATTCTTCAAATTTGATTTAATGTAATTATTTAGATAATTATCTTCTAAAATTGTTATCTTTATATGTCAATTTGATGACGTCATCGTGTTAATAATTGGATTTAAAAGATGGGTCTCGTAATTTTGTCTATGCTACACTGTATATAACATATACAGTTTATTCTGTAAAATACTGTAATATGATGTATGCTACATAATAGGTACAATTCAGCACTGTAAACATTTATTTCATGTCATAGGATGGCATAATAATTGTCGAGGTTCATATGGTTAAGTATGTGCATGTTGCGTTTGCGCGGATAACCCGAACTCGTCAAAGTGACGAGTTCAAATCTAGTTTCTGTATTATTCTTCTTTCCTTCCTTCCTTTTTGTGATTCGCGTTTCTCTAAAATGTGTAAACATAACATTTCATAACTTTGACAACATATGGGCATTTACGTGAAGTTGTGCACCTCCTATTTTTGAATGACGTCATAGTTGCGCAACGTGACTTACGCGCAATTTTATGAATTTCAATGATTGATCATAGATTAAAAACCAAACGTCATTTAGTATTGACACTTTGACAAAATTTAAGTCATATCAGGGGCAAACTTTCTACGGATTAAAAATGGCATGTTTCACAAGAAGTTACGCGCGCACGCGCATTTAAAATTTCAAAATGCGCAAAATTAATTTCTAATCAACTTTTTATGCGTTTCTTATCATTTTGAGCATGTCAAAAATTCCCACGGGCGCGCAATTTTTTACGCACGCGGTGCGCACGTAGCGTTAAAAACATATTTTTTTCTCTTGAATTATATTTTTCAAGCCTTTCCTAGTAATTTTGAAAACAATTTAGACCTTTTCCAGTTTAAATAACGCCATACAAACACGTTCAATAAGACAATTCGTGCGCGTTTTTTATGAAAAAGCTTAAAAAATCGTCAAAATTATGTCTTTTTTTAAACAGTCATAGTTTCTAAAGTAAACCGTTAACCGTTTATTTTTATTACAAAATCTAGAAGTTGATGAGTTGTAGATATCGGATCATGCATCGATAAGGCTAAAAAAACATTGTGACGTCATCGTATGGCCACACGAATGTAAAATATAGGATTTTTGTCTCTTTCGTTATTGCTCATCACATTCAATGGAGCGCATCACGCTTATCTGTATTCCTTTTTCTCCTGCATTTATATATTGTGTAGGTCAATCAACTTTCTTTAGCATGAGATAAAAATATTTTAATTTTTATGACGTCATCATGCCTAAAAATTTTAATTACGTGGGTCATTAATTTCATCTTTACAGTACATTTTAATCTGTAATAGCTCGTAATAATAAAATGTGATAATCACGATTAAAACGTTTTATGGAAGCTATTGAATTGTAGATACGAATTCATGTAAACATTTTGCCAATCGGATGTTGTGACGTCATCATATGGCCAGTTGAATAAAAAAAGTCGTATTTTCATATTTTGCGTAATAGTTCATCACATTTAAAAGGGTGCGCATCTATATTTTACGTATTCAAATTTCTTCTACACGTTAATATGTTGTTCCTGAGATAATTTCCTTCTGAAATTGCTATCTAAGTGTTTCATTTTGATACCGTCGCCATGTTAAAAATTGGAATAAATGGCGGGTCCCGTAATTTCACCTATTTTACACTGTATGTAATATGTATACAGATTATACTGTTTACAGCATATCATATTCTTCAGTTCTTGTCATAATGCCATAATCTTTATCTGTGTGGAATATTCCAACGTATGACGTGCACGTGGCGTTTGTCGTGGTGCGGATAACTAACTCGTCAAAGTGACGAGTTTCATGTCTAGTCATAAATTGCTTTTGATAAAACACAAAAATAATTAAACATGAAAGTCCTTTGAGTTTCTTTTTAAGAGCATCTATAGACTTCTTGTTGTTAGGTCCAGGCTAATACCATGGCATATTTTTACTTTTCATAGTAACTAGGAGATATAGGTCCTCTGATGTAGTAGCATGTACTGATTGCTTAACACATCAGCCTATGGATACATTACATTACATACAGTACTGACTGTATTTATATCACCATGATTATTCTATTAGAATTGTATTACATATCTGACAACAGCTGATTCCGAAAAGAGAATTCCGAATAGCAAGAAATAAATATTCCATGAAGTGATTCCAGGATCACCTGATTTCCCAATAGGAATTAGGAGTTTGCGTTTTTACATGATTCCCAACAGATACTGCACTAAAACATGCATTATTCAAATCATATGACAAGACATATTAACAATGTTCAACTTCTTTCCAAAGAAGTTTATCCATCTCCTGCAAATATCTTCTTTTTTGCTGTTTTTTTTAAAAGCACCCATTGGTGTTGGTTGTTTTTGTATAATTCGATCACTTGATCTTGAAAATGGTTCCATGATGGTTCCGAAACATCGATCTTCTTTTTTTTTGTCATTAAATTTTATTGTAAAGTTATATAGTAAGCGTCTATTAATTCGTAAAACAGTTTGTGTCACTATTAAAATTATATAAAAACACCTCACACACAATTCAGCCCTAGGCTATAAGACAGGTTGTTCCCATCCATAAATTTACATTTTTAGTTAGTCAGTATAACATATCCCTTTAATAATACAAAATGCTTATTTTAATTTAAGATTTTGATATAATTTCTTAGGGTATGTGATCAATTTTTCTTTACAGCATTAGACCTCGTAGGTTTCAGAGTTATATCCTACAGTATGTAACATCCGATATGTATGATTAGACACAGAACAAGATACACAACATGATGAAATAAATTCATGTTGTTTATTTAATTACTTTGAGAATTGTTCTTCGGAAGATAAAAATTAGGTGAAACTTATAACAATGTTTTGTGAACACTTGGTCCATTCACATTCAGTTGCCATTTTACACGAAACTTTCACTACATTTTGATTTAACTCCAATTCTCAAAATAAACAACATATTTATTTATTATTATTTAAAACGTAGCTGTATTTCATTTCGTTTCATTTTTGTCAATTTAAAAACATGATAAAACAATACAAATAAACATAACAAAACCCATGACGGTGACAGGATTTAACAAAAACAAACTTAATTGCTGTAAAAATATTCACCACCATCACGGGTGACATATAAAAGACAATTAAAATCAATTGAGTAATTTAAATATTAAAATACAAGATATACAATAAAAAGATATATAAATATAATAAAATATTAAAATTGTAAACTGTAGTATCTTCCTTAATATGCAAATTGAAAATAAACAATGATGGCCTCAATCAATTTTTTAACTTACCATTTTTCCATTTAACCATTTGCACTTAGTGATGAATTTCGGCTTTGGTAGAATACTATTTTTAGATTTGTCGTTTAAACTGTCTCTTTAATTTTATTTTTTTGCAGTAAATCATCTTGGGAAACACTGAGTGGTGGTCTCCTGAGATCACTCAAGCGTTACGATGAAGATGGACTAGCTGTATCCTTTATACCATGTCACTGTACTATCATCAGTATTTCTTTTTCTGTGTCAACCATTTACTAAACTACAATTAACATACATATTATAGAATATAGTTTCTTACTTAGTCTTTCAATAAAAATGTTTGAGATAGTTTAGTTTACGCATGTAAAATTCACAATTAATAGTTCCTATTTTAACATTGTATGTCTTGGGAAGGGAAATTGTATACTGTATTTGTTTAAATTATTGCCCTGGGGCGTTTATTGTTCAAGATGGTTTTTGGGAGCAGTTCATTCAGTGGAGGCATTTATTTTTTTTGAGTGTAAGATGGTATCATGTATAATCAAATAAATACCCCCTAGATATAAAAAAATACACATGATTATTATTATTAAGAAGGGGTAAAATATACTAAAGATTGTAGCAAAATTGTAGAATTGCAATTATTTCCCTATCTGTAACAAATCTTTAATTTTGGTGTGCTCTGAACGGTTAAAATGAGAGTTCTCTGTCATAGCAAAAAGGACTATTAGCTCACTGTATCTGCTGATCATACATTTGCAGGCAGATATGCACAGTTTTAACACATTATTACCCTTGTATTTGTTCTTTAAACTATTAAAGATTATGAAACATTTAGAACATATTGTATAGGCCTAGTTTATATTAATTTACAGTTTTGTACTTTGAACATTCATCAAACATTCCAAAGTATCTTGGAAAAGTATAGAATGTCTGCTAGATATTTATAGAGTGTGTTACCCTTTAAAACATTGAACTTTTAGAATATTAAATCTTTAGAATTATAACATGTGTCTAGTCCCATCCCTGGTATGTTCATCCATGGAGGAATTAGTTTGGTGTAAAAGAAAGGAGTGCACATTCCACAGATATATTTCAACACATAAACATTTTATTGTAGGTTCCCATATTTATATTTTTGGACTATGGTAGGCCTAGCTGTTGCAGAACCAGTACAAATTTGAATTTACTTTTTTCAAAGAACAGTTTCGTTGGATGATGTAATCAGCGTTTTAGAATCAAAAGTCATAGTTTACTGCCATTTAATTGAAATGTTCATAAAAGGAAGTTTGTGTGTTATTCAAAATGTTTGCTACTGCACGCATCCATACTGCACACACATAGGGTATTAATATCAGATTTAGGAAAGTTTTTAAACTATATTTGAACAGCCTCCAGGTGGAAAGGATTGGGGTAACATATACCAGCTTTTATATTTTTTGATAGAATATACAACATTTTTTTAAATCATAAAAGTAAAAATGTCTAATGGATAAGAAGTTTTCTTTTTAGATCTATCCTTGTCCTTTGAAACATTGCTTCATAATATTAGTGCTCATGTTTTAATTAACTCACTGTGATTTACATTAAGCAGAATTGAACAGAATTAACTTTAATCCTGTAGATAGAAGAGAAAATTATTTCAATCATTTCTAAAGCTTTCATACATAGGACTCTTCAACTTACTAGTTTTATGACAAGATGAGTGTTTTTACGTAAGATAAAAAAAAAAACAATTTTGTGCAAAATTTACTTTGTGTACACCGTTATTTCCACTTTTCTATATTGGCGAACTTTTGATTTTATAGTCTGTAGCCATGAATTTCACAGCCCCTGTTATTTTTACCAAAAAGGGCACTTTTCCAACAAATGCAGGGAAAAAATCGTCATAAGCTAGGTTAGTCACCACTTTAGCTTTTGGCCTCTAGAGTTCATTCAAAATGTACATAGCCAGGATTTTGGTGTGTCCTTTTACCCACAAAGGGACACATTTTATTCTCATAAGTTAGGCTAGAAGCATATTTACCTTTACCTTTTCTGCTGATCAATAGTTTGAAAATGGGCACTTCAGGGAAAATGGATATTTGAACCCCCTGGCACGGACCACATTTAGACCACTTGTTTGTAGTGTAGAAGTTAAATTTATGTGTACTACATTATATAGTTTGTTTCCTAAACTGTAACAGTTCTCTTCATTGGCTAACTTTGCTGTTGCTCGTGGAGATAAAATGAGTACGTTCTGCAAACATTCTAAGAGCATTGAAAACAAAATCAAGGCAGCTTACAATTGTGTGAGGTGGAACCCGTATCCAGTTGATTTTTGGATAGGTATGTTGGCATGATTGAAAAGAAATGTTTGTTTATGTTTGTATCATTGATCATCATTTTTCTAACCATCATCATTATCACATAACCATCTTCATTCATTATTTTCATCACAAACATCATCATCATTATCGGCATCGTCATCATTATCAGCATCATCATCATTATCATAATCAACTTCATCATTATCATCATCATGGTCTTTTTCATCATCATCATCATTATCATCATCAACTTCCATTATCATCATACATCATCATCAACTTCATCATCAACTTAATGATTATCAGCATCGTCATCTTTATCATCATCATCAACATCTTCTTCATCATCATCATCATCATCATCGTTATCATATATCATCATTATCATCAGGCATCATCATTATCATCATACATCATCATTATCATCATCAACTTCTTCTTCATCATCATCATTATCATCACCATCGTCATTATCATCATCATCATACTTCATCATCATCATTATCATCATAATTATAATCGTTTCAACAACATTTTACCATGATTATCATTTTCTATTCATCTACTATAATTTCTCTAATTTTGACATATTTCATAAAATTATTTATTTATTAACCACAAAGCTAATAAATGTTTTAACAAAGATTAATTTTTAATTTGAATTAAAGAAAAGGTGATTAAGCAATTCCATCATCACGGCCATAACCACAGGTCTTTGGTAATCCCTATATTTGATTACAAAATGTATATTAAATCTGTCGCCAAGCCCCACAGTATATTATTCATTGGCCCAAAGCCACTTCCTGTCTAAGTATTACCATCTATTATTTTGACCTACTTTTTTGTATTCTTTCAGGAAAAGATTCCATAAACGTGGCTAAATCTGGAACTGCCTCTCTGACCATCTGTGCCAACACAAGCAGAATAGTTGAGTATGCTGGAAATGTTCTCAGTAAAACTCGGAACATGCTGGAGGCAGGAGCCTATCTGCACCTGTATTTGAATCATGGCTGTGAAAAGGTATTCCCTAATGACCCAATTATATATTGATCTAATTTCAATGCTTCTATATACAATACAGAAGAAGTATAGAATCCTTATTTTAGGAAACCTCTATTCAGGGGTCACCCCTATTAAAGGGACACTTTCTGGTGAAAAAATGGCAAACCCTTATTCAGAGCACACTTATTTGTGTACAGAAGGTGTCCATTTAATAGAGGTTGTACTGTATAAATTATACTTTATCTTGGAGATAGGCGAAAACAAGGCAAATCCGTTATGTCAAAGGTTCTGTCTCGGATACATATCCTATCTACCACCTCTCAAACCAGGATTCAACAAACATAGATATATACATGATACAGTAATATTCATGAAACAACTATTTTACTGATCCATCCATATGTTGATTGCGGAGGGAAAAAAGGCCGGTTTCAATCATTTGGAAATGATATGGTTGTCTAAAACTCAAAACTGTCATCACACTAACATAGGTACATTGGCCCACTGGTGATAGGTAGTATCAAATGCCAATTATAACTTATCCAAGTTTAAATGACAAGAATGACAGCCTAATAATTTAGGTTAATTTAAAAAAAATTGTACAGTATATATAAAATTCATTTCATCACAAAAAATGAAGAAGTGTATATATAATTCAATACTGTACAGTTTGAACATCATTCACAAGTCCAGTCAGTATTCAATCTCCAAAGGGATTTATCCAAAGTGCTGTCATGATGTAAAAGCTAATCTGTTATCACCATTTACTATAAAATGTTTTCTCATTACATTCATGTTGTAAAGATAAGTGCATTGTGTTTGTAACATAATACTAACATACATACTTATAACAAAATTATTTATGGCCAGATACTGAGAACATTAGTGACCTTTCATTTAAACATCGCAGCATGCTCATGCTAGACCCTAAGTCTCTAGTTCTTGTTTTCATTTACGGGCGCCACCAGCCGGGGGTTTCGATTTTCCATCTCAAGTATAAGTATGACAAAATAAGAATGTGTTTTACCAATATTTCTAAGCATGCAGAAAATAACTTTTCGACTTGACAGCTGTTTAGTCATGAAACGTATCATGAAAACCAAAAGTCGCTACTAATGGAGCAAAATAACCATTTCAACATATTAATTCTGTTATATATTATAGTGTATGTAGTGGTGGTATAATTCTGATTGTAGTGATAATACTGTTGCTTTTGATGGTGAAAGTGGCATGGGACAAAAACAATAGCCATGGGATTTATCAATGAACAGATAAAACAAAAGCTTTTCTCAATATACGTGACCATCGTGGGAATTGAACCCACAAACTTACAATTGTCAGTGTGAATCGCCTTTGCACTCGGCCAGCCACTCAAAAAAGTTAATATGTTAAATTAAATTACACAAACAGGCATTAAAGGCCCTCAACTTGACTCTTCTTTCTTTTCCTAGGGGGATTTCATTGAAGCCTATGACACTATGCAATGTGTCATCGATAACTACAAAGATGCAGTTAAGTGACTCATTTCCGTTGTACGTCTCATGTTAATGATTATATGGTCTGCTGGGTGATAAGTCACTTGAGTGAGTAGCCCAGGGATGGCCAAGGCTCAATGGAAGGGGAGGAAGTAGTCGAGTGTGGTGAAGTGACTAGATGGACAATCCTGCTAATTTGTATTTTATGCATACAGAATGAATATGGATTATTAAACTAGGCAAGCTATTTAAACTGATTCTAGAACAAGGCTGCAAATTTGGATTATGATTATTACTAAAGTACATTCCTGTCTTCTGGAGAAAGTTTACATTCCCACATAAATATATTTGATTATATTTTGTTCTTTACCATACAAAATATAGTTTCTAGAAAAGTTGTATTTAAAGAGGTAGACAGAGACACGATATATCCCTTCCTTTGAAAAATCCCTATAAAAGGGACACTTAATATTGGCCGTCCTTTATATATAGAGAGTTTCTGTAGTATATAAGCCAGGATGTGATGATTCTTGATAGTACTTCATAGAGAATTTGATAAACTTTTGGTAAATCTTTTATCACCAGGTTTGAATCATATGTGCAAACGCTTAGCGGCATAAAGTGCATAGTAACCTAGTTAGGTCTAGACATTATGACAGACAGGTTTGTAAAAATATATTAACAAAAGAAAAATGAAAATATCTCCCAATTTTAACTTTTTTTTCATGCAGGGCCAATTTTCACTGCCAGGTAGTGTCGACTGAATACTGAACTGTATCATCTACTGTATCTACTCTCATGATAAATTTAATTTGTGCAATAGTAAATACATTTGAATAAACGGTACTGTAATGATTTTTTCACACTGAAAAGTATACATTTAGCTCATTGTTGTGTGTTTGTGTTTGTGTGTGTGTGTGTTTGGAATGTAGGGATGTTGGGTCGTGCAAGCAGATGTACAGTAGTTTGATGCAGTTTTGTAGGTTTATTTAAAGTTTATAATTTATAACGATATATGGATGTTAAAATGTATACACGTTAGATGCGGAACGTTATGCGTCATTTAGATTGTACACAATATGATTTAAAACAAAAAAGGGGAAGATGATCTATAAGTTCTTGTTTCCTCCTTTTCCTGCACTTTATAAGAAACATGTACTTTGTTATGTTGTGTTATATAAACTATTGTTGGAAATAAACATATCAAATATGGCAATTGTCAAACTTTACCGTAACATGCAAGTGCTTCTACAATTAATTCTACTGTTTATAGTATACGATAACAAAAACAAGGAAATAGTATACATATATCCTACAGAAAACAAAACAAAATAGAAACATGTTCACACTATAGAAGTACCGTATAGGATAATCATTTATACAGCTTTCAATAAAAATAATTTTTGTAGAAATTCGATCAAATGACATCGGAACAGGGAATTGGTTGTATTGATGAAAGAGTGCAACTAGGATATTCAACTTGGCCTATATTCCATTTTAATGGTGGACGGTATCTTGGCCTATATTCCATTTTAATGGTGGACGGTATCTTGGACTATATTCCATTTTAATGGTGGACGGTATCTTGGCCTATATTCCATTTTAATGGTGGGCGGTAACCTAGGGTTTCGGAACAAACGTACATCGAGGCCTATATATCTTCATGTATTTATGCTGCCTTTCCCGCGTGTAATATGGATAACACGTTGTCATCTGGTGAAACTTGTCTGGTTTTATTTTGTCTCATAAAGACACCATTAATGTCCACAGTTGCATTTGTATGTGGACATGCTGGTTTTTCACTAGGTAACTTACTTTACCAACAATTCATTATGTGTATCGTTGACGGAGGTTTTTTTTCAACAATGACCCATTGACACTCCCGATAATATCTGGTCTATACGCATAAGTATCATGTTAGTCCATCTTAACGCCAATTTACACGACGAGCGGTAACGGTAATCGGGAAATCGCGTAGCTAGCTAATGTCCCACTCATAAGTGACAGTGTATCTAGTGCGGTTCTGCTCAACCGCCTGTCCATCCGCGTTTTGTGTAAATGGCCATACGAAATAACATTCTATATTTTTGTTTTTTTGTTTACCACTCACCGTTTTTTAATATGTACCGCTCGTCTGTGTTTAGCCTTTAAAGTGTCTGAGTCTTTGGTATATACACCCAGTTATAAACTGTGTGTACAAATGGCCAGTTCATTAATTATGAACCCGATTCTCCGAATCTGTATTATCTAACTTTCTTCTGTTACATGATGTTCTGTATATTCCATGGTACAATGTTCGTCACATGAACTCTTGAATTGGTATTGCGATTATTTTAATGTTAATGTGTATACACATATGACTGTGACACTGTATTTTGGAACACGTGATATTTTGCCTAGATAGGTCTACGCTATTGCTCGTCTGAACTTAATCGGATCCTAATCTACATATGTCGATGGTTTATAGGATTATAGTCAAAATTACCTTTTTAGCCTCTAAACAATTTATCATTTTTCAAACTATTTAGATTGATTTAACAGAAACCCATCATGAAGCTTCCTTAATTCACGAAGGGAGTGACGAAGATTATAGAAGCATTTCATTTTTATTATCGCATTGGTTCCTTGTAGTCTTCAGACGTATTATAAATATATGCAGATGTACGTAAATTAGGAATAGTTTGACTAAATGCTCATTGTGTCGATGGTAAAACCAGTTCTCGGTAAGTGTGTTGAATTCTCTTTTCATGTTGTTTCAAGTGTAGTATTTTTTTTACACACTGTAAGCATCGGTTGACGATTTAAAAGCCAAATATACAGTGTTAACATTACTACTGTACTAAATCAAATAAAAACCTAACCCCTGTTAAACTGAATACCCTCCGATAATCTCTTGCACTCCCAACATTGTGCGGCCGAATTCTTTTGCGACCGTAAACGTACGATACCGTTATACAGCCGTCAACCCAACGTTTCTCGTGTTCTTGTAAACATGATGAAATCAACTGTTATTGCGAATGAATTTAATTCAGAAGAAAACAGAAGAGTTTGAAATACAGTACCATAGAACCCCTCAGTGAAACAAACAAGGGGAAATTTAGACACATTTGTTGGCTCCCGAATATAAGGTTACTGTATACTTGCGCATTATACATTATACAGTATACTTGATTTCAACTGTTAGTTTTTTCTCTAACTCATACATCTTTGATGATATATTTTCTCATTTTTCTTTATATACCGTAACCACTTGAAAAGATACGGTACCCACACATGGTCGGTTTTCAAATGTAGTTTGAGACTTTTCCAGTAACAATTCCGGTAATTTTTATATGGATGCGTTCAGTAGCCAAAAAAAAATATGCATGACAAATATTCATTATGCCTATATGCCTATCTTAAGCATATTATGTGGAGCAACTGACCAAGCCATGTTAGTAAATGTAATTAACAGTCTGGAAGTAGACTGTAGAAAATATCAATAATTCAGATGTACAACTGTAGACGAGTTTGTCACGCAAAAATGAAATGGTTAATAATTCTTTGGATCAACCGATAATCGGGGTATCAGCCCAGACGAACCCGGATGTAGTTTGAAGTCACGATTTCAATCCTAGGAACATTCAGTTGAATCCATAATCTATGTTATACGCTAAGTTAAATGTAGTGCTTCAATCGGTTAAAAACGCTTGTTCGAAGTTGTAGGCCTATATTTGTCCTCTAAAACCTATCAGAGTTATTATGATATGTCGGAGGTACATCGGAGTTATATAACGAAGTTACCGACACAGATGTTTATACTCTGTTACTCGGATCAGCGTTACTCCGCGTTTAAACATCACTTATAAAAGAATACCTTCATTTTAAACATTTTGTAATCATGTGAACATCGCTTATAAAAGAATACCTTCATTTTAAACATGTTGTAATCGTGTGAACATCGCTTATAAAAGAATGCCTTCATTTTAAACATGTTGTAATCGTGTGAACATCGCTTATAAAAGAATACCTTCATTTTAAACATTGTAAGGAAAAATTGAAAATAGACTAGGGCCTATAGGTTCCCACACATTGAAAGTTTAACTACACTGTAGTTTCATTTACTCAATTTTTAAATCGTAAATACATTTTATATTTTAATTACAATCATTTAACGTTTTTTAATAGTGTATCGTTTTTATACGGACGGGGAAGAGTGTAATTTCACTAACTAGTGTGACAAAAAAGTGTGATGTGCCCAAATATAGATGACGTCTGCGCTGCTAGGTAACATCAGTCAGTCTGTATAGTAAATATCCATCTACTCAAAAGGTGTGTCTGATTGTAGTGCATAGTCGTAACAATTGATAAAGTTCCATATTAATAATGTAGTGTTTATAACGATGATCACAGATGGTTTAAGCATTGAAGAAAACATTAACAATTTAGAACGGTATTCAATTACATCATTTCGGATGTACATGTCATATTTTTATATTTTTTTCACGAATAAAGTTATTTCCGTCATCCGAATAACGCAAAAATAGACTGAAATTTATTTTCCTTTTATTTATAGCATTAACCCCTAAACATTTAAACATTTTTTTTTGGTTAGCCACCACCTTTATTTATGTATTATTTATTATGTATTTGTATATGTAGACTTCATATCATAGCCTATTTTGTCTAATTTCTGTTTCCCCCCCCCCCCCCCCCCCAAAAAAAAATGTTGATAAAAAAATTTCAAATTTAACATAGTTAATTGATATTAATGAGAAAAACACACCAACACACAGACATATAAATAACGTACAATCAAATTGAAGCAAATTATTTTCCTTATTAGGCCATTATATTCTTGGCCCAAGAAATTATTTGTATAAAATGTTGTTAACAATTAACATAGTTCATTGCTAAAAAGACAAAGACAAAACAATTATCAAATCGAATCAAAATTATTTTCCTTTTATAATATTGGTCCAAGAAATTGTTTTTAATAAAATGTTGATAACAAAACTACCGTACCACAGATGATTACGAGGAAGAAATAAAACGAAACAATTTTTGTTTAGAAGAAAAATACCACAAAATGATTGCCTACAAGAAATCAAAAAATAAAACAACACTAATTGTGTTTTTCCTGTTTCACGACATTGGTCCGAAACATTGTTTGAATTATGTTTTTAACACAAATACCACAGTTGATTATTACTAGAAAGTATAATAAAGTAATAAACATACAGTGTTTCGTAATTCTTTAATCGCCATAAAGTAATGTTTCATCATTTTGTAACATTTTGGCAATATACAACATATTTACGACGGTTATTATCACTCTATATAGCTATTACACCGGGTTTGATTTTAAACAAAAAAAAACAATTACCGGATATTAAATTATGAGTTTTGTCAAATGTTGGTGTTCATTTTCCCGCTAGGCCTAGTAATGTGACCCAACATTCATTTGATTACTACGGCCTTAGGGTGACTCGTATACTTGTCAATACCGATCAATGTATTGTCATATCGTATGGTGACATCATTCACCTACCGTTGACAACATCACATCGAATGTGTCATCATCTCTGACATAGGTCTTCAACCCACTCTCAAAACAGATAACTGTTAATGACATTAGCTAATGAAAGAAATTTCAAATCCATAAAATATGAAAACACCTTTTTAGGAACACACTTGATTAATTCAATTAATTCTGCAATAGAATTGAAATAGTTCGGTCTAATGAAAGAAAACAAAGAAAGTAGACAAATAGATTTTAGTACAATTAAACAAATATAATTAGCTTTTGTGTTTGAAAAGTACATACAAAAAAGTATACGAATACAAAGCGTTTGGGCATACTCTAAAAACATGCCAAGTCAGATAAAAATAGATAAACATTTAATTATATATACATTTGTTGAGTTAACGTTTCGACTAGGCCTAACATATTTCACATGTATTGTACGAAGACGTGTTGCTGTCGTTGATGACAATAAATCCAAGTTTGCTCTCGACTCTAAAAAAGATTATTATAACCAATGTCACTTTACGACACAAAATGCTAATACAATAAAGTGATTGTTATGGCGGTTCATTTCCCGGTAATGTAAGAGTAATTAGTGTTATTGGTGATTGTGAATATATCGATTCATCAATTCTAATTAAGATAATTTTCTAATTAAGATAATTGTAGTAGCTAATTTTACCTACAAACCACTTTCGACAAGTTAGTGAGACCACGATGTGATACGCACAAGAAACCTTTTACTGTTCCATCATTGTTTTAACGCGCGCTACACTTTTTCATCAGGATTTGGACGTGCGCGTACACAAAGCCGTATCGATTTATCAGCGTTTGGACACGCGTGTACACAAAAGCCGTACCGTTTCATCAGCGTTTAGACGCGCGCGTACACGAAAGCCGTACTGTTGCATCAGCGTTTGGACGCGCGCGTACATTAAAGCCGTACTGTTTCATCATTGCTGGCAGACCTTGTTTTAGACAAGGTTTAATATGAGTTCATCCAACCATCGTCATTAGGAATGCATTGTCTCAATGTGTGCCACCAGAGAGTTAATACACCACTGATTATCAGTTTATTAATTTTATACTGAAATTTATTATACATGATGTGCACATGATTTAGGTAATCATAGTTTGAGGCAGTTCTACACAGCGAAAACAATCACCTGCATTAGTCGTCATAAAAAAAAATAATTAGTTGATGGATAAATGTTGTGCAATTTTGCTATATCCAAGGAATTAACCATCATTATAAGGCAATGTTTCGTTTTATAATACATTTTATATATTTTCAAAGCGTAAACGTGTTTGAATATTATTAAAACATGATTTAATATTAAACAGAATAAAAATCAGTTTCTCAAAATGAATGTTGTTGCATTGCATAATTTAGTCAGCATCTACATCATGCATTTTTACAATTGTGTCAATGATGGCTAATGATCTCGTCGGCATTGAGAATATTTTAATTCTGTACTGTTGTACACAACTACTTTAAGTTCATGGGCCTCAGATACCATCTGTCAACTTAACAAATTTCATTATGTGGCATTCAGTTTTCATTGCCTCCTGTTTCACATAAACGTATGCTATCTAGGTATCATCCAGAGGCATGACTCGAATAATATCTCCACTAGTATTAAATTCGTCTGTAAATTAGATAGTATGGTGATTAATTATTGCTATAGTATAGTAATACATCCACATTGTATCAGGATAGTCAAGGCAATTGAAGATTGCCTATAATATATAGGGCATTAAACGTTTACACTCACAGTAAAGCAAAACCGAGTGACTTTCCTAAATAAGTAGCTAATCAAATGTGAACGTCACTTTAGTCTATTAGCGATACTGCGTTTGTTTTACTTAGAGTGATATTGTATATTTGTACAACAGTGTACATGGTGACGTTGAAAGTGCGTATACACTATAGTCCAAGCGCACATCATAATTTGTGATATTTAATTTGACAATGGTCAGGCTTTTATGATTATATGATTTTGAATATTATGATTCGGGATGACCGGGTTGTTCGATATGCATGTTGAAAGTGTTCCCATTTACAATTGTATTGTCATAAATAGAATTTATCATAATAAAAGACGTTATTATAAAATAATGAAAGTTTATGTTAAAGGGAGAATGTTCATGTGTTGAGGGATTGACTGTTGAGAATCCACCACAGAAACAACACGAACCGTTCCCCAGAATGTATTCCTATTATTAGCTATTACTATCATAAGTGGCACTTAGTTAATTAACCACCGCAAATATCATTTTCCATTATCGTCAACACAAGTTTGTAGAATTAACGTGTCTACTGAAATTAATGGAAGAAAGTGTATTTTCACATGGATAGTAGATCGATTGATATCAATAACACCATTGATTCAAATTCTCAATATGGAATACCGTAAGTTTCTATAGCCTATTTGTGACAGGATTTTCTTAAACACAATGGATTGTACACGCTCTCTTATTATCTTAGTTAAAAGTTAATTTTGCGGCTAGTATTTCGTTTTGTTCAAACGTGTTCAGTCTCGTTATAAATATAAACCGGTCCTTTAAACCTATCGGGTATATATCGGTGTTACATTGGACTTGTATATTGGAGTTAACTAATACGATGGTATTTTTGCACACGAGACGACCGGCGCGTCGGTTGATATGTAACTTGGATGTGATTCGAATTAGCTTACTTAACACTTTAGTTGGTGTGAACCCTTCACCATAGTCAAACCCAATTCACAAATCAACCTATCATAATATAGGCAAGTAGTGTGTTTGCCTATCTTTATCGGCATATATATATATATATTATAGTAAGCGTTTCTCTACATCGGGGTCTGGGGACCATCCCTACATTAACTCATGTAATGCACTCGAAATACAGGCAACCAGCTACAAATTAAATTGTGACGTCATTCAGAAATCATACAAACTCGTCCCCCGATTGAGTTTGGTAATAATCATATCGCATTAGAACTCGTTAGCATTAACACAATTAATGCGGTCATCACAGCTGATGTCATCTATCGTATGCACGTTAACATGGTCGCCACTATACTACATGGGCTAGGTCTGTTTGATGCTCATGTCATTATCATACACCAACTTCATATGAAGTCTCTTTTCTTTTTTGTCTTAGAATCTCTTCTTTGGGACACACCCTATTCTAGAAACATTCCTATTAAGGATATGCTTAACTGATGCTCATCATAAGCCTACGTGACGATATAAAATCAACTCAAATTAGAACCTTTACGCAATAAAATGTCTACTTTTAAAACTTCCTTTTCCGGAAAATCTCCTATTAAAGCCTGTTTTCCTGTCGACGTTAGTCGACGCTATCGTTACCAATAATCGACGATCTTCTACGTAAACATTGAAATGTTAACGATTTACAGGAAAAGGTACTCGCTATCGTTATCATTTCAACTTGATCGTTTTCAAACGATCGTCGTTGAACCGTTAACGATCAACGACGATAACGTCGACAGGAAAAAATTCTTTAGAGGACACTTTCTGTGAAAAGAATGGAGGGAAAATGATGTCTTCAGCCAACACCTATTCAGAAGGAACCCCTATTCAGGGTTACCGTTCTGTGAAAAGGAAAATGGAGCAATGTTTCAACATAATAATGGATAAAGTAATTACAAGCAGTATATTTTTATTTTTATTTTTTATTTTATGTCTTTAGGCACTGTGGCCAAGGATTACCAATAGTGAATTAATCACTGTCCTATCAGATAGGTGGTAATCCCCCTGATACAGAGGCTATTGTGTGAACCAGTTCACCGGGGTAACCCCCTACTCTTTTTCGAATAATGAACTGGGTTCTTTAAAGTACACACAGGTTATAACTGTGTACACTGGACCTACGGTTTATAGTCCTTATCCGAGAAGACTTGTTCCACCACCAGAACTAGGAGCGAGTCGGCCTCGAACCCTTGCCGATGTTAGTTGGCTCTTTAGGTACGATAAACGGCGCCCCTGCCTTAACCGCTCGGCCATATGACTCGCTCGGTATTGCTATTACAATAAAATACTGTATTATATAGCCTACACTCATTATAATTGTTCAGAAATAAAGTGACACTCATCTAGGAGATGAAACATAATTATGCTTTTCTATAATTTAACTACCACCCAAGAGAGCATATTTTTATTTTTAATATTTCACATTTCAAACGGTCCAGTGAGCTTCCATCATAAACTGTTCACTAAACCAGATAGTTCCATAATTAACATAGAACCACGTGAATAATAAGTGTCACAATGGCAATTTATAGAAACTGGGGACTTATTTTAAACAAATTCCATTCTTGCAGCAGACGTTTTAAGTAAAATAATAATAAAGAGAAAATAATATGTATTTGAAGTTAAACCGAATGTTAGTTACTTAAGTTAAGTCGAGTGATAATTTTGTAAGATATAGGCATATTCTCCCACTGACAAAATAATTTTTAAAAATGGTTGAATATTATGCAGTTATAATTTCAATTATTAACCAATGACATTTAAAAAACCCGTATTAAAGGGAAAAACTCAACAGATTTCAAGCGGGGTTTTTTTCGACTGTTTAAGTGAAATCATTAGTTTTCTTGGTTTCTCTTGTTAACATTATTAAAACTGCAAAATAGCGGACTCAAAGTTTGATTTTATTCATATTTATTTTTCATGTTTTGGAAGACATCATCTTTTATGTTCTCAGTACTAGTTTTACGACTATAGAACTTATTATAGAACCGTATACAAGGTAAGTTATAGGCCTACACGAATAAATAAGTCACAGAAGAAATAATGAATCGATGATATTGGTTTATCATTGTTTTCCTAAGAAAAAAATATTACTAGGCTAATTGATCTATTTTATTTTGGAATTACATTAATTACGACATTAACACATTTATCACCAACAATTTACATAGAATTGAATTATTATACGCATTGATAATTTTTTTCCTTTAGGCACCATCACATTTATAACTATAAAACATGAATATGGAATTTAATAATATTTTAAGAATAGAATTTCTAACTAGATCTTAACATTTAATCGCCTACAAACGAAATGAAATTCACTTTGTCCGTACATGGTCCGTGTCGCTTCATATGTTGTAGTAGTATGAAAAATTTACATAGAATTGAATTAATAGAAGCATTGATATTATTTTTCCTTTAGGCACCATCACATTTATAACTATAAAATATGAATATGGAATTTAATAATATTTTAGAATAGAATTTCTAACTGGATCAAGAAATTTAATATCTCTACCAACGAAATTAAATTCATTTTTGTTCGTACATGTGTCCGTTAGACGAACTTTACGCTTCGTATGTTAGTATGGCAATCAAGGTGTTATGATAAATGGTTCACCAACTACCGAGGGAACAAAGACAATTATAAAATAAAAACCAATCCAAATATGCACTGATCCAGCCCAGAGCTAAATCAAGCAAGTCTACAAAAAAGGTAAAAGTAGCACGAAGCGTTGTTTTAATGCTTTTTCATAGAGAATTGAGTCGCTTGTCGGAATGATTTTTCCAAATCAATTGTCTCTATGTATCGCGAAACGTTTATTAATATTCATGTATTTAATGAATGCAGTCAAAGTAAGGGTCACTAACCTCTTATTAAACGGATACATAATTATGTCATTAACACAGATCGATGAAATTATTAAACTTGACCTTATTACAAATAATACAAATGTAAATTAACAAAATATGATACGATTTCATATTCAAAATATTAAATAATACTTCTGATTTACGTTATGGTTTTGGTGTTTATGGTTTGTTTTTTTGTCATGTAATTATTGACAATTTAACCGCCAAAAAAAATAATGTAGGCTTATTATAACTTAGACCTAGCCTAACCATCATACTATACATTTACGGTTCGCACGTTTACGTTGTACAAAAAGGCGAAACGAACCGATGGAGGAACTCCCGTACCGAACAAATAGTCTTTAACTGGAGAATAACAATTGAGATCACTCTTAGTGGTAGTCTGTGGAATACCGATATTAAACATTTTTGGTGTTAGTCTTTAACTGGAGAAAACGATAGAGATCAGTGTTAGTGGTAATCTGAGTGATACCGATATTGACCATCATTGGTGTTTTAACTGAAGAATAATGATTGAGATCACTATTAGTGGTAGTCTGTGAAATACCGATATTGACCATTATTGGTAATAATCTTTAACTGGAGAATAACGATAGAGATCAATGTTAGTGTTAGTCTGTGGAATATCGATATTAACCATTATTTGTTATTTTTTAACTGGAGAATAACGATAGAGATCACTGTTAGTGTTATTCTGAGGGATACCGATATTTGACCATTATTGGTGTTAGTTTTTAACTGGAGAATAATGATAGAGATCACTGTTAGTGTTAGTCTGAGGGATACCGATATTTGACCATTATTGGTGTTAGTCTTTAACTGGAGAATAATGATAGAGATCACTGTTAGTGGTAGTTGGTGGAATACCGATATTGACCATTATTGGTGTTAGTCTTTAACTGGAGAATAATGATAGAGATCACTGTTAGTGGTAGAATACCGATATTGACCATTATTGGTGTTAGTCTTTAACTGGAGAATAACGATAGAGATCACTGTTATTGGTAGTCTGTGGAATACCGATATTGACCATTGGTGTTAGTCTTTGACTGGAGAATAACGATAGAGATCACTCATATGGGTAGTCTGAGGGATACCGATATTTGACCATTTTTGGTGTTTTAGTCTTTAACTGGAGAATAACGATAGAGATGTGTTAGTGGCATTCTATGGAATACCGATATTGACCGTTATTGTTGTTTTAGTCTTTAACTGGAGAATAATGATAGAGATGTGTCAGTGGTATTCTATGGAATACCGATATTGACCGTTATTGGTGTTAGTCTTTAACTGGAGAATAACGATAAAGATCAATGTTAGTGGTATCTGATGGTTACCGATATTGACCAGTATTTGTGTTAGTCTTAACTGGAGAATAACGATAGAACCACCGGGAGTGGAATATCTGTTAATGTTAGTCTTTTACTGGAGTAATCCAATATAACCACTTATAGTGTTACTTTAGAATACTAAAAGAGCATCAAACTACATAACTCATGTTTAAAACTATACTAACAAATGTAAAGCAATCAACTTAATTAATTAATCTATCAATCTATTAAAAGCGTGCATGCGGAACTCGATATATTTTGTGCACACCAGAGGAGTGTGCTGTAGCTTAGACAAAGGCCTCACGAACTTGGCCAATATTTTAATTAGTGAACATAATCCTGCAAGTAGAAACTTAATAAACGATAGTTCGTATAACCTTGAAGTATCATATTCAATAAGATACGTTTATCCGAGAGGACTCGTAATCAGAATCACAAAACGATCGTTTGCTCCACCCATCATTCAAGCTCATATTTAAATGAATTAGGATCGCAAACCCAGTTACCAAACGAACATTAATTGATTTATCTGCGAGAAATATCAACAAAATCACATATTTCTCCACATGTAGAATTACATTTCTATCGTAATTCAACATGCAATATTATTATGAAGAAATATTGACTTTTAGCTCGACGAAGGTTTTTACTTATGAATTACTAACACAGTGTCACCGTTGACCTTTTTTAAACATTATTAAAATGTTAATAAAAACAATTAATAACAATAAAAACAACAATGCTGTCGTGTATTTTCCTTTTTTTCTTCAGCACATTGACAATTTAAAAAAACTACAGTAATTATTTTGCCAATTTAATAAAAGCATCTTTTACAATTCTTGGAAGACGTTTTTATTTATTGCCTATTGACACGATATGTTTATTGACCCGATTCTTTCTTTTGTTAAAAAACCAGTCAAAAGTGTGCCCGGATGTTTTACGCGAATCACGGATGATGGAGCGAACAAAGCAAAAATCTTTCAAAGACAATGAGTGGGAAATTAAAAGCCGAGAAGACAAAGAGAAACATATGAAGGTCTATTTATGATAATTATCATGATGGTCGTGATGATAATGATAAAGATGACATGGGGTAGCAATATTGTTACTGATAGGAAAGTTGTTGTTGGTGGTGAATGTTGTTGGTGATGATAATGACTGTGGTGTTAGAATTACTGTTGATAACTGTGTGCTGTTTTGAAGGAATGTTATATATTTGACAGTAGTGGTTGATCCGCCCTGGTCAACAATGATTATTTATGTCGAATTTTTTAAAAATAAATGGTATTATTGGTGATGTTAGTAGAATATCAATAATTCTGATGATTGTACAGTTATTTAATAGGATGATAATGATATTTGTTGGTGCCAGTGGCGGTAGACATAATGTTGATAACTGTAAAGTGTTGTTTATGGTGATGAGGGTAGTGTTTGTGATAATAGCTGTGGTGGTATAGACATTGTTTATGAGGTGTCATCTTGATGATAACTGTAGATGATGAAAGTGTATGGTGATAGTGGTAGTGGTGGTATAGACATTGTTTATGAGGTGTCATCTCGATGATAACTGTAGATGATGGAAAGTGTATGATGAAGGTGATAATGGTAGTGGTGGTATAGACATTGTTTATGAGGTGTCATCTCGATGATAACTGTAGATGATGGAAAGTGTATGGTGAAGGTGATAATAGTAGTGGTGGTATAGACATTGTTTATGAGGTGTCATCTTGATAACTGTAGATGATGGAAAGTGTATGATGAAGGTTGGTAGTGGTGACGATGTTAATAGCGATGTTGACGATAATGAGTGTTAAACACACACAAATGTGATAACTCCCACAAATGTGAAAACGTATTACCCAATGTGAAAACAACCACAAATGTGAATACATATCACCATATGTGAAAAGAACCACAAATGTGAATACGTATCACCCAATGTGAAAACAACCACAAATGAGAAAACGCTCATATGTGAAAACGCCCACAAATGTGAAAACCACAAATGTGAAAACAACCACAAATGTGAAAACAACCACAATGTGAAAACAACTACAAATGTGAAAATGGTTGTGTTGGTAGCAATAATGCTGTTATTGGTGTTGGTGATAATGGCTATGTTGGTCACAATGTTGACAATGGTACACAGCGTTGATGCGATTGATAATTGTTCGTGATATGAGTAACAAAAAAAATAGGAATAATGATTTTTGTGGATGAAGGTTATGATTTTAGGTATAATATCTGCTGTAACGTTAAAGTTTGGGATAAATTACCAGTTTTCATGCGGGCGATTAAATAATGGCTGTGTGGTGGCGGTGGTAATATGTTAATAATGTTGAAAAAGATAGTGATGGTTTATTGTTGCCGAGGAGGAAAGATGAGTACTGATAATATAATTAGTATTATGTTGTGTTGTCATATAGGCGATATTTTAGTTTGATCTAAATTCTTGACATTAGAAAGAACAGATTATGCCATTAATAAATTATAACCACTCAGCACCAAATTTGTAAACAAGATCTGTTGCATATTATTTCAAACAGCTGATATTTGAAGTTATCCTGTTCATCTAAGCCCACTAGTTACATCTATTTTATTTATCTACTGAAATTGAATGAAAGAATTTTAAATACGTATTTTCGGAAGTCCATGTGTAACGCAATTACTATAAGTACTGGTTATGAATTTCAATAATGTTTGCGTTCAGATCCCACCGGTTATGAGGACAGCATGAGGGATGTTGCCCGGCACGATCTGTCGTGCTCATATATAATTGAACTAAACAGCTATACAAATGCGAAGTAGCCTTTGTATATAAAATTATATAGACTTACCCACTGTGACTTGATTATTATGATTGATTGGTCCACTTTAGGGAGAACACGCCCCCAACGACACAGTAAAAAACAAACTGTCGTCCAATTTATGTATCATTCGGAGTCTTTGTGCTGACGGGGTTTTAAATGCCATAAACGTGCTTTGCGACTGAGTTCAAAAAGGATTATTAAAGCTCTGCGGATATTTACATTCGTCATAAATTACATTTGTCGAGAGAAAAAAAAAACATGTATGGGTTATGATCTATTTAGATGTTCTGAAAAACTAAGTTTTAATTCCGGAGGAAAAAAAATAATATTGCGCATCGTTTACAGTTTTGAGTTGATGCGAACGTCTCTTGAACAAACATTTTGCCTGAGGATATGCGATCCATCTGTCAACGGCTGCCGGTGACATAGACGTTTTTTTTTACTGTACTAGTCACGCATAATGCCATCATGCTAAGCACACGTACTTTTGTAAAAGTGGAGTTTACTTATCGACAATGATATACTAATAACGTAATAATTAAAGGATACAAACGTGTACTACTGTACGTATCTATACGGATATTGGAAATTTATTTGATGGATTTTTATGGTAGTAAAATTAAGTAGTGGTAAGTTGAATTAATTATTCGTAAGATTCGACTTTTCACGTGTAATGAGATAATATATAGTATAATTTTCGGTATGACATTTACAGAGAGTAGAGTGATGTCTGTTCTTCAGTTTACGAGATACATTCAATGTTTTGACCGTTCTAAATTTAGATATCAAGTGTACATACTATACCTTATAATAGTGTATAATGTGAATTTTGTTGTTTTTGTTTTCACACACATCCAACAGAATTAGCCAAATACCCAGGATAGTTTAACTATTTTATATTTATTTAGCATGCTTATAAACTCTTAGGGTTAGGGAGTGGAGTTACAACCCCCTGGCACTAGCTCAGGATTGAACCCTGGACATAGGGATTGGCAGGCAAGCATGTCAACCTACAGCTTCACTAATTTGATGTTGCCCTCGCGGGTAGGCCCATGTTTAATTAGGACATATATTATAACACATAGTTTAAACATTCTATTGTACCTTATAATGTTAGATATTTTGTATTGTACCGTATTACAAATTATTAAAATAGATCCCCTGTACTCTTGCAACAAAGTGTTCCCTTAATAGGGCCGGGGTGAGCTGTAAAACATATACTTCTTCTCGTTCATTTCACGAGAAAGTGTGCCCTTAACAGGTGTGTCTCCCGAATAAAGGAGGGGTTATATACTATATCAATGTGGTACTGATACAATCCTATGACACGCGAGTAGTATTAGACTGGCAGGCGGAGATTAAAATGCGCCATGCAGCATATTCCCCGTACTTCCACCACAACCCCCTTCATATTCTGCACTCGGCCTCGGTCTAGCTACTCCAGTTTGAATTGATTTAAGCATGAAGAATGAACTTCACTTTCTCTTTAATATAAATTAATTACCGTCTATACAATTAATTGCAATATTCAGATTGAATGATGTATTTAATTGCTGTTGATGTATGTTGCTTTAAGAGCACAATTAGACCAAGGCTGATCAATCATTCTATATCCATACACTGCACGTCACTAATGTTCAGTAACATCATCCTAACAGTAAAACATATTTAGCTATCTCATCAAATGCTCACTCGGCGAACATTAGGCCTAATGGCCTGTGTCTACATTTAAACCAACATTATACATTGATGTATGTAATATAACACTGTGTTGGGGAAATATTATGATGGCTATTATGCGTACATAAGGGTGAGGGGAATGGAGTGGGACTAGGTAAAGAATTGTAAAGGTGTAAGTCCAAATCTATATTAAAATTCAGACTTAAATGTAACGTTCGAAATATTGAATTACCAATACCAGTATATTGTTGAAGGATAAACAATATGGGCCTACTGATGGGCGGGAATATCTAGGATAGGATGCGCCACTTCTCTCTTCTTCTGGGATACACACATGTTTGTTCTCTCTCCTCTAGAGGCAACCCACTTGTATTTCATTCGATCTTTCAATTTTGCATCAATATTTAAATATGTAATATGCATGTCTATAAAATGTTTTAAATTTGTATTTATATACCCTATAAAAAATGTAATCAAACTAATTGTTTTGTTTGAAAATTATAAATAGTTGGTTACTTTCAAGTCATATTATTTATTAAAATATTAAACATCATATTATGATGCCAGTAAGATCTGTATGGCTTCTTATTAATTATATAATTATTCCGCAATATTATATAATATATTCCTTATTAAATTATGCGCTATATAAGAATGAATTATTATTAATAATTAGATTTGAAAGTAACCCACTAAATGTTTATGTTTATTTGAATTTCACTGGAGTTATAGGCCTACAATAAGGATCCTAATAGAAATAAAGAACAATTGAATTTGAATTGAAAATTGAATAAAACTCCCCAAAGAGGCCCTTGTAAAAATGGAAAAGTAAGAAAAGTAAGGGGAAAATAGGAGTAAGAGGAAAATTGACACATCACAATCCTGCCTAAACAGAGCAAAATGGTATACAATGTGGAAAGCGTCAGATGATGACAACGACGTTGATGATGATGATGATGATGAATATCTGTTTTCTTGCTTTAAAAATTCTGGATTATAAAAATGATAAATTAACAGTTGTATTTCCTCACACAGCTGAGATTCTCCTCATTGTGTCTATACGTGATTAGTAATGGGCACGATGCACTTAACGACTTCAATCATGGATAGAGTGACTGAGATTGTTTACACAAAACGCGAGCAAGGATTTAATTAAAAAGACAGTTAAGATGCATTTATTAATTAAGGAAAATATCAAATGATCTTTGATCTGTAATTCAGAGCGCTTCTATAGTTTACCCCATAATGTTAAAAGTGTACCAAATCCAGTTTTTAGGATCGTGTTCGTTGTTCGACTAAGCGCCGCCGCAGTCTAACAATCACCGCAGCGGCGGTCGAGAAAGTTCCGCACCATAAATACCGCTGTGGCGCTTTCTGACACGAACACACACAAAGTGTGAACTATTTCATAACACAAACCTAATCTTGATTTGTAGGGGTTGCGGACACTATAGCACTTCATTGCTGACACAGCCCCCTGTGTCAAATAAATGAATGACTAATATCATAACACAATAAATAACATCATATAATAATAATAATAATTTATTTGGAAGGTACACTTTCGAAACAGTGGCACACTCCTTAAATGAAGGTGCGTCCAGAGTATTAATTAAATAAAATTAAAAGAACGTGATTTAACAAATAGGGCTATTGCAAGAAAACTTAAAGATATATTGTCCCCCTAAAAATTATTTTTGTTGTTGAATATGCCATTTTAAAAAATAATATTCTATTAAATAATTTTTATTTTCATGTTTTTGGGGGACAATACATCTTTAAAGCCAAAAATTAGTCAAATTGGCTGGCAGCCATCACATAATAGTTATTCATTTTACCAAAAATTGGATCGGAAAAAAAATGTTTTACCTGAAAAAAATGTAATTCAAAGATGTATTGTCCCCCTGAAAAAAAATAAAAAATTTATTGTTATGTTTTTGGGGGACAATACATCTTTAAAGCAAAAAATTAGTCAAATTGGCTGGCAGCCAATGGGGTTTTTGTTGAATTTAACCGTTTATTTTGTCATTTTATAAGTGACAATATTATTTTTCGGGGTTTTTTCTCGGAAGTGATTAAGTTTGTTAAAACTAAAAAATGGCCTATTCAAAGTATGATTTTATTAATCTTCATTTTTTATGTTTTTTTTAGGGTGGGAGGGTGAGGGGGAACTAAATTATGTAAAAAATTTAAAAGTAACAAAAGTAATACAGGATTTAATAACAAAGAACTAAGCATTTCCATTGCTTCTTTCCTTTAGGCCTATATGATTCTTTTGACAATAACCGTCATCCCATAACTACGAGGCACCGTTCGTCACACAATTCTCATGGTTTGTAAAAGACAACCCATGTAACATAATTAGTCGAACGGTGCCTCGTACATAACTGCATATGGAATTTTGGCATGATACCCTACGGACCACGCTTTGATCATTTACAGTAAATTGAATATGTTGTTTGTTTTTTTTTTTCAAATCTATAGGCCTAATAAACATAAAAAACAAACTCAATATATTCAGGGCAACCAAATATTTTCATTTAAAAAGAATTAGTTCTTCAATTTTCCATCTTCAATTTTGTTATAAATTTGACGAGTTCTATAGTACCTTTTTGTGTAGTTAGGCCTACCATAGATAGGCCTACAGAAGATCCAATATTTCTCCATTCCCATGGAAATGAATCACCAAAATAACATTCGTTATATCCGACGCCAGGCAGGAAATGAGTAATTCACGAAGTTACAAAAACCCCCATGATAGCCCCTTACACAACCCCAGGCCCGATGTTATTGACAGGCACAGTGTCATAACACAGTTGGTATTTTTGACTCATAAACTAATGACTGTTCTGTTTTTAATAGATTGACTCATCTAATAATGAAGTGTGAAGTGAGTATGATCTGAATCTAACCCGATGACTGCTGCTTGATGACTGCTGCTTGCATAGCTTTTGGATATACATGCTTCATTCCATTGCACTCATCAGCCAAGCAAAAAACAATAATTAAAAGCTGCTGATAGAACTCCAATACACGAAAGACAACATTCTCTACGAATGTTATATTGTAGTTACTCTTATTTCGACGAGACTTACGCACGTACACGATAACGATTGTATTGATGTTCCCGGTGATACAGGAATAACGTTGTCAGTTATACCAAAACGATTGACGTTATAGGCAGACAAAATGGGCGCGGCAAATGGCAAGCCACGCCCCACCATAAGATCGGTTGTCGAAGTAGTTGATCAATCAGATGAGGAAATTGATATTATTGATTTGGAATATTCTGATTATTTTGATGATGTGTTTGAGGACAATGAACCGGTCAAACACGGATCACTTAGGAAAATACGATTGTGGGATTTTCCGTATTCATCTCCGACTAAAAATGGAAAAAGAGCCGCAAGTGAAAGCGGTGGAATTGCATTCACAAGACGAGGTAATGTACTAAAATCACATTCCTATCGTAAGTATATAGGCCTATAACAATTTATGATATCGGTTAATGACATACTAATATTTTGTATTCAAGATTTTGTTGATCTAGTTTAGAGATGGAATGGTATTATTAAAGATATAATGAACAACCCCTCATTTGCGACACTCCTATTAAAGAAACACTTGTGATCATGAAGATTTCCTCTTAATAGGTAATACTGTCTAATAATCAATACAGTGAACCCACCATATGGGACATCCACGAAGGGGACAATTTCCTTCGGAAATGTCCGGATTGACAAGGCAGTTGATACGGGCGTTAATACAATATAACCCATTTTGGGACACCTATTCATGGTACATCCTTATCAAGGAGAAACAACGAGGGATATTGTGTTGTGTCCCAACACACACGCACACCCCTAATGGGGCTGTATTGTAAACTATAATTAAATAGGCCTACTTCTTAAGCTTTTTATGAACTACGGCGGAGCAATACTATGTGTAATGAAATTATATGGTTTAAAGGTTACACATAAACCCGGTTTAAAGGTTACACATAAACCCAGTTTAAAGGTTACACATAAACCCAGTTTAAAGGTTACACATAAACCCGGTTAAATCAGACCTTGTGATCTTGATAATTTTTATTATCACATATACAAGCCATTTCATAAAATGATAAATGATAAATCCGGGTTAATTTTGGGCATGTTTTGAAACACTTATGTATTTACTTCTTCGGCAATACATAACTGAGTATTTAAGATCCCATGACCTCTACCCCATTCCCTCGTGATAAAATCCATTACTCTTATGGACAACATGCATTACAACTTATGCTCACTGTTGTATACCCACTTGTTTGATTAATTTTGTTCACACGCACTGTAGAGTTAAAGCGTGATAGAACGGATTTAAGCTGAATCATGGGATGCAAGTGCATATGGATAATAAGCATAACTTAACTCCGGTATAACTCCGATAGGTTTCAGAGGTAATTATAACATTATACCACACACGCAGAACAACAAGAGTGTAAATTCATTCTTCCCATGGTTTCCGATTGAAGCACCGTTAACTACGATGTAAATATCACTTGTACGTAATATTTACAAAATTATAAACGCATTGTAACAACATTAATAAAATGTCAATCAAAAAATGAAGTATCTAGTATCAATAAGTCATCACAAAACAAACGCGTTGTGTGAATTATTGATGTTGAAATTATGATAAAAGAAATGTCGGTAAATTAGCTCGGGCAAAGTTTAAGTGTTGGTAAATACGAGGCTGGTCTGACACGTCTGTCATTGGTACCCACATTTCGACAGACCAGTTGTGAATCCTATCCGGAACAACTAACTTCTCTGAATATAAATAACGCAGTAGTTTTTCAGTGGAGGGGAAAATAGGCTTGACTTAAAGATAATCCTCACTAGTAAGAACTTAAGGTAAGGTAAAATGAAGAACTTATATTAATCGTCTTGACTTAGTGGGCCGAATTACCCAGCAGTCGATTGTCACTTAAATGTTCGTCTATGAGTAGGCCAGCGGTAACTTACGTCGTCTGAAGATTGTACACACGGTAATATACAGTATTGTAATGTCGTCTGAATAGTATTCGTCTGAAAAAAAATGAGGGTTGTGACTTTCGAAATGTGTTATCAGGCCTTATGTTTTATGTGACTTACGGTAAACATGCAATCAAGGTCGAATGAAATGTATATATTTGGTATGTTTCACGTATCAAAGTCCAACAAAGAAAACTTATGAGTTGTAACTATAACAAAACAGAATGTAGCGATGACACAGAATTATTGACATTTGATTATTCAAGAAAAAGAACAAAATAAAGCAAAATATCTTTCTTGATTTCCTAGGTCTTTACTCAGAGTCAGACGTCATCACTCCACCTAAGCCAGACTATGGTACAATTCTAAACCACGGTCGCAAGAGAATTCAATCTGCCAAAGAAGCTCGCAGCAATTCTTCTAAACGATCTAATCTTCTAAGGAAACTTTTCACCAAACCCGAGAAAAAATCTGACCCAGATTCAGATGTCTACCAAGCAAACGCCTTTCGAAGACTTCATATACCTTCGTCTAGCGCAATGGGAACGTGTTGTAGTACTTCAAAAAGCATTTCCAGTTTGTCCACACGTCAAAGTGAAACCTTCGCGAAAACATTTCCACATAAAAGAGAGTGTTCAGGAGAGGTTTCGCAAAAACTTGAAGAAAGTTCTAATAAAAGTGAATTTGAAACTAAAGTAAATTGTAAAAGAGACTATGAAAAAGTATCTAATGATGAAAAAGCTTCTCATAAAAGAGAGTTCGAAGGAGTATCTTATGAAAGAGAAATTGAAAGAGCTTCTCATAAAAGAGAGTTCGAAGGCGTTACACGCAAACCATCGAGACCTCAAGATAAAACCTCAGAAAATGACAAAAATCAATCCAACATTGTAAGTCTTTCAAATGCCGGAAATACGGGTTACTCAAATGGACAAAACAGTACTGATATTTGGGTAGGACGTGAATCTGCTAAGCAAAACAAAAATGGACAAACTCATGATTTAATGATAAATGATGACCGTTTAAAACATGTGGATGGCAGACATAAACCTAGGCCTCTGCCAAGAACGTTTGTTAATAACGGAGCAACAGAAGCAAGGAATTCGTCAAGTGCCAGTGTTAGGAAAATATATATGCAACAGAACAACTCCCACCGACAACGGAAATTAACACCTGCTGTTCCTTTAACAGTACCAGGATTTAAAGGTAAGAACAAGAATTACCCTGACAAAGATGCTGTGTCTCTATTCAAATCGTCCACACGTTGAACACGTTGGTATATGTTTTTTAAATGTGTTATGTGTTATATTCTAAACTGTTTGTACCAACATACTGGTACTTGGTCCAACAATATGAATGTTCACCTATAACAACGGTGTAAAAATCAAATTAATTGACAGGACTTGGAGTAGCATTATAGACAAACTATCACCTTAAAACTAGTTACAATTACTCTAACAATTAATCTTATGCCATGGTTTCCACTACAGAGTTAGGGTTACGCAAGGACGTACAGTAAGCTCACGTGAGTTAATGTTCGGTTCCCACTAAAGACGAAACACAAGGACGTAACGCAACGTACGTGATTTGACCAATCACAAGTAAGTGGTGGATTATTCGAACTGTCATCTTTTATTGGTCAATTCGCGTGCGTTGCGTCTACGTCCTTGCTGAAGCAAGCCTGTACAATACATCGTGTATAGTGTCTAAAAAATGATTTTCAAGATCCACTGAGTATAAAAAAACGGACGGAAAGTAGTACACAGAATGAATACGCGTGTGACTTTCATGATACAATAATTGAATTCGTCGACAGCATTTGACATAATGCTTTTTCCAACCGTACATCACAGTATAATACATTGAATTGATTTGATAGGATACGAATTGATAGCGACGATGTTTGCACATTACAAAATTAATAAAGTTGTCGCTGTCAAACCACATTCATTATTGATCCCGTGTACACGTTGCACATTCCAATAAGCAATATAATAACCATATACTGTAACATTTGTACATTTATATTGAGTGTTGTGTTATAAGGAATATGAGAACAAGTGATTGATAATACGTTATAACACTTCGTCTAAGTAAATAGTTTTAGGAACAAAATATTCCCTGTAATAAGACTGGCTTTTATTAATGCGTCATGTATTATCCTCTCATATAAATATGTATGGTGTTTTTTTGTCAACATGTAATAAAACGTATGGAAATTTGTATAGAACCATTCGTATTATACTCATACATAGGCTTAGTATAATACTAATAATAATTGTAACAGACAAGAATGATATCCTTATATCAATATAAACTAGTCATAGAATGAACTCATTTGTTTTCAATTCAATTTTATTTCGCAACAAGTCCATATCAACAATACAAATAACAGCAATACAAATAAATAGTTGTAAAAAGAGATTCGACTACAAACAATGTATGAAAAGTACTGTAAAGAGAGATTATTATGAATATAGTATAGTTGGGTCTATTTTCTATACAGTTTTGAAGTTTTAAGCATTCGAGAATTAACACACGTGATAAGCGAATTGCAACTATTATTAATCTTAGTTTTAAACATTAGGCCAATCGTAACCTTCAATAAAACGTATTTTAAACATGCAGAGGTAAGCACAAATCTCACTACTGGGAGATGACCAAACCCCCCCCCCCCCCCCCCCCCCACTCTGCCTTCTTTAGACGGAACCACTACACATCTCCCGCCTCCCCTCTAAACTATAAAACTGTCAAAATAATAAATGATGGTGATTTTTACATATTTGTTCCAGACCTGCTGTATGATATTTTTGTTGAACATATTACCAGAATTCTGTTGAGCATGTGAGCATAACATAGCAGAATTTGTATTTTAACATAATTATCTTTAAACACAGCCCCTTTGCAGAGTAGTCTTCCTCCAGTTGGTGACGTAGAAGAGTTGTTATTTGAACGTGACAACAACAGTCAGAGCAGATCAAGCAAAAGTACACCAACAAAAGGTGAGACAGTTTATGGTTATGGCATAACCAAAGTAAAAAATATTAATAATCAATTAGCGTAATGTAAAATAGGCTTAAAGGCCGCCGTTGCACAATAAACAGCTCACACGGGAAACGACTCACGTCAAGCGTCAAAACGAACCGTCATTTTGACGTGACGAACTCGAATAATAATAATTTATTTTGAAGCTACACTTTTGAAACAGTGGCACACTTCTTGAATGAAGGTGCGTCCAGAGTAAGTAAAATAAAAGTTAGAGAGAAAAATTGTTTAACAATAGGCCTATTTACAAGGAAATTTAAACCAAATTATGTAGGCCTACAAGATATAACAAAAAATAACATTAATTAACAATAGTAATACTTTTGAAACAGTGGTACACTTCTTGAATGAAAGTGCGTCCAGAGAAAGTAAAATAAAAGTAAGAGAAAAAAAAAATTAAGGCCTATTTACAAGGAAACTTAAACTAATTATTACAAGAAAAATAACATTAACAAAAGTAATACAGGATTTAAAAAGCAAAGAGCATTTTCATTCTCTTTCCCTTCTCTTTTTCCATGCTCATTTGGTGAAACCTTTACAAAATCTATCGAATGCAACCTCAATATTTATAGGAAGATCAAGTACAGGTGAACCAAGAACATACATTAATACATACATAGTACTAGTGTTCTATTATTAAATTGGTTCCAAACATCAATTGTATTCGATAGATTTTGTTCGAGTATTGCCAATGTGACGTGTAGGAAGCGTCATTTCCAACTTCGCGCGACTCGCTTCGATTTGACGCGTGCCGCTTCGTGTGTAAAATGTTGACGAACACATTTTAGTGGTTGCGAGGAGATGTGGTTTGTTTCATTTTTCGAATTGTTATAGAACCTTTATTTTGTTTAAATAATTTCTCTCCTTCTCTTATCCTTCTAATTGTAAACAATGAATCACAATCACAAATAGAGTATCCGATGTTTTTACTGTATATTTGTAATCATTTTATTTACAGTTAAAACCAGGCCACCGCCAATTCAATATCATTTAAATTCATCACCATGTTCATCTAGTTGGCCTAGCCTATCAAATGGTGACGGATATCAGCATCATATACCGCCGCCTTCCACTCCACCACATAAAAACCTGCTATCACCTTCGCCGAAGCATCTGCTAGTTTCGGCTCGACACAATCACGACATGCTTCCTAAAAGAAAACTAGTTCGAAAACTTACTCCTATTATTCTAGAGGTTCCAAAGAATTTGGAAGGCAAGTATTTTTTTAAATAATGATCCTGAACATCGCCATCATCTTTAAGCCATATATTTTTTTTTCACCATTTATCTTTATTTATCATCCTCATTATCATACATTTATATGAATAATACACTCTGTCAGTAGAAAGTCAGTGACTATCACAAGTCATCGAGTATTACAAGTATTTAAAACTTGACTTGCGATAGTCAGTTTATCTACTGACAGAATCGGGTGAATAATATGACGGATATCAAAACTTACAACATTCGACCTAACACCTTAACCATACTTAAACTCACCACCTCAACATTGACCTGTTGTGTTTGTGTTTTTTAGAAACGACACAGTGTGTGTGCACCACATATCTTGCCTAATTACTAGTTTCTTCGCCATTGCAAACACCATTCAATTTGTATTTATATTTAAAATTACTATCTCTGAACATTGCAGGTCGTAACAATAGTTTATCTTCCGATGAAGAGGATGAGGCTCACCAATTCCTCCATAACGGTGTCTACGGGTACGAGAGCATGGTAGAAGGAACACCAAAGTCCAACGGCTACGGACCAAGCGACGAATATAGAGAGGAGTTGAAGAACACGGTCGACGAACTGATAGACCAGTTGTCACCGACGATCATGGGGGACGAGTTCATCGACAGACCCTACGGGCGACGAAGCCCATCGTACTGGCGAAAGCAACCTAGCCAGCCGCGAAACTTTGTATTTCCGGAGGTACGGCGTGTTGAAGAAGATAACGGCAATTTAGAGACAACCTTTCCGCCAACAAATGGATATAGTGGAGATGTGTCTCCATCGGTATGTAAATAAATGTTCAATAAATGATGCTAAGATGATGACGAAAATATCACATACTATAACAGTGACAACGCCTACAATATGTTTGATAATGTACCGTGTACAGAATTTTTGATAATGGTTACTATAAAGGTTTTACTTACGTAGAGAGAAGAGTTTTGGCGAACACCGACACGTGATTATGCAGAATACGTTTTAGAATAGAAAATCTAAATTTTTAAATATATACTGTATATTCACTCTGTCTAGTACCATAGACAACGTATGTAATACAGTATCGCATGTACATCATGCGATACTCTATATGCCTACATTGCCGATGATATTCGGCAAAGAGTAGGCCGACTGGGAATTGGCTATTGAACGATTCTAGTGATCTGAAGGTCCCATTGAAGATTTCTCAAATTGTAGGCCTACGGTACTGACTCATGCTGATGTACTTTAATAGTAATGTTTAAAAAGTAAACAATATCACTGATCAAGCCAAAGCACCACGTAATAATTTAATGAAACATTCAGTCAACTTGGTTGAACTGGCATTTTGCATATTAATTACCATCTGGAATTAACAGACAATGTAATGATTTTTCAATGAGCAATGTTAATATACTCGTTTTCTTTTTCTCTTAAGTTGGCACCGTTAAATCATAAAGTTCATCGACGGAAAATAACACCGGCGCCTTCCGTTCATCCACCTCTTTATAGATTAGGTACGGTATAAAGTTGTTTAATTAGGCCTACGGATTTGTTTGGTTTTGTGTTGTTTTCTGTTCTACTTTTTTTGGCGTTTTGTATGTAGCCAAGGCAAAGCGTTATATTAATTACATTATTGGCCTGTTATCCTAATTATTAACTAGGCCTATTAGGCCAGTTGTACCGGCGTTCATTGTGTAGTGGGTGTACCATATGGTTAATATTAAAATTGGATTACTGTAGATGGATACTAAAACGTTATGAGGGTAGCACAATCTCTCTTTTTGTTGCCATATGCATACGTGTTTGATTTTTTCGTGCTATTTTTTGAATGACAACAATACTATACCCAACTACTACCTATCCGTCTGTCTACACACACACGCACACAAACTTTTCATTCATATGTTATTCACCTACTGTATTAGTTTATAGAACATACTTGACGTGCATTACAAAACATCAAACTTTATTCTTTTTTCCTTTTATATGTACAGATCATTCTAAAATGGCATGCAACTCGTTTGTCGAAGACGAAGATCAATTCTAAGCAGGATATTCAAAAAAAAACATCAAAACAAGTGAAGTGAATTTATGGCAAATAGAATGTTATGAGTTTTGTTGACGTAGGTTGGGTATTGGAACGTGAGCCTGTTCATTTCTGTATTCGACGAACCAGGGCAAATTGTTACAATGATTAATTGAAGGCATATAGAACGGAATACAAATATATTAAAGCGGAAGATACGTATTTAACTAATTGTTTTTCATACAGAGCTAGCTGTGTTGCCTACGTTTACACTGAGGCTACCGGAGAAAAATTCATCATCGTTACGTTTTTTGATCACTAATGTACGTTTAGATTTAGTGTGAAACACTACACCCATGTTCACGCCACCGGACCAGAATCAGAAGCTTAGTGTGAACGAATGAAATTCTGTTCAATTAACACAATTTAACTCCTAGTTTGTTAAACATAGCCAATTCATAATTGTTGGGTCAGCTTTAATTTTTAAAACGGGTCAGTGGCCGAAGTTTTAATTTTTAAGGATAAAGATAAAGAAAAGTATTTGTATTGTATCTTTTAGAAGTGTTTTATAAAAGCACCCCCGGCCAACTTTAAATAGGTATTAGAGTAGACCTAGGCCTTAAATGGTATATAATGTGAAGATATGTATCTTCAGAGTCCCCCAAAGTGTATATATATACCATAGGGCTTATTTCAGTTGTCTCAATTGTTTTGTGTCACAACTTTATGTGAATTTTTCATCATGAATGCAATAAAAAAAATTGAATTTGGCCATGCCAATTTATGTTTAGCATTCAAGAAATATGTTTGTGAAAATCATAAACCAGTTACTATTATTATACAAAATACAATGTCGGCCTATTATTTAAAAAATCATTTATTATAATACAGTGAATTTGACTTGTAATATATTTTTGAAAGAAATGTGTTTAATTTAAGATTTCGTTGGGTAAAATACTTATTTTATACAAGGAATACTTAGTAATAGTATTAAAATATCTATAATTTCAAACAAAACGTGTTGTTTTCGACCCTGTGTTCTAGTTTAAGAGATACACATTTATTTATTTAGTTTGTTCAAGAAAGCCTTTAGTAAAAAGAAGAGAAAAAGAAACATAAACAAGAAATATTTCTCACAAAAAACGCTGCTCGCTTATTGACGTAACAGTTTTAAAGATATATTGTCCCTCTGAAAAATATTTTTTATTTCAAATTTGTTTTTGAATGTGTCATTTTATTGTCACATAATAGTTATTTTACCTGAAAAAATGTAATTTAAAGCAAAAAATACTTAAATTGTCTGTCAGACAATGGTTTTTGAGTTATAATTAAACGTTTCTTTTCTCTTTTTATATGTGAATAAATATTATTTTTTTGTTACAGAAGTGAATAACTTTGATATGAAATACAGACTCAATTTCTGTCACTTTAGTACAAACATGGAACTATAATTATAGTTCCATGGTACAAACAAAAACTTTCATCGTTTTTTGGGTCTAGCAGCTGGGACCTATAAATTATAGTGGAGTTTCCATTTTAGCAAAAATGTCAGTCTCTCAGTACTAAAACTGCTGCTTGCTTTATATCAGATTACGTCATCTCTTGTGACGTAGCGGGCTAGAGCAGCAGCGTGAAAAAAAACAATACCGTACAAGATTGAATAATACAACGTCGAATCAATTCTTAGAAGGTTCTATTATTAACATACTGTAGATAATAAATAATATATGTTCGTTTATTGTTCAGTGGGAGGTCTTTTTCCAATAATAGTTAATAGACGACGTTGTAACTGCATTCAACGAATTAATGACAATGACTGCTTAAATGCATGTTTCGTCTTCTACTTTGAGGTTGTTCAAAGAGTGGAATGAATGGTGTTGACGAAGTAACACCCTCTTGTTAATCGGAACTTACCTCAGGTGAGCTCATTTCCCAACATAAACAATACTATTATATTATAAGTATTTCGTCATTGCAGGTAGGGCCTATAGTTTAATAATGGCCATAATGAACAAATTATCACTGACGTCATTCACGGCTTATGGTTGCAGTTGGTCCATGGTTGGTCTAATCAAAATTAAATATCTTACATGTAGGGGCCGCGTTCTTGTTGCGGTGGTCGATACTCCTAATGCTTGGTTCGACAGAACGTAACGCAACGTAAGTGAGTTGACCTATCGCAAGCGATGGATTATTCGAACTGTCGCTTGTCATTGGTCAACACGCTTGCGTCCTAGTGGGAACCAAGCTTTAGTTTAGGTAGCAGCTGGGGTGAGCTGCGGCGGCGTTTACGCATTAACGATTTGACGTAAAATTCTACTCTTTACTCAAAATAACATTGAAAATTCATGTTTCTTTGAATAATAAAAATAGTTTGTTTGTATTGAACTTTATCATTAAATGCAGAATTTATTTTTTGTAGAATCCAAATGAAATGACGTGTCTATTTTTAAATAGGGAAATATGGATGACATGGCGTGGATTCGCACCTCCCTGCTATGATTGCTCGGTATTTATCGGCTCTGAAATTTCAATAAATATTTACTGCATTTCGACCTAATACTGTACAGTATTTGGTAACATTCTAAATAGATTGATACATAAGACGTTCCATACGTATAATTCTTTGGAGCAAGTCTATACGTTACTGTAATGCGCTACCTGGCCTCTGAATGAATGCCCACATTTCGCTAGGCTAAACATAAATTAGTGAATCTTTGCAGTAAATGTGTCTTGCTATGTGATTGGTTGAAGTTTCCTGAATAGCTAATGACGCTACGTTAAAACCAATCAATGGCAAGTACACATTTAGGCCGCTATTATAATAGTAATATTGTATAATGTAATATGGCCCCTTCATTGTCAGCATATGCTGTTTATGGCCACCCTCTATAAATAAGATTAAATAAAAAATAATATATCTGAGAATTTAAATTTTACTGGTAAGAACGGGAACCAGGACGTGTTTCCATTTATACGACCAAAAACAATATAACATTGGTATTGGTATGGACAAGTATTACGTTTCGTATCACATTTCCGTTTAATATATATGTACAATATTTATATACACAGAGATAAATACACTTTCTATTATTATACAAATTGTATCTTTCATTATATCTCTTTTTGTATTGAAAATGTAATTTACTAAAAAAAAAGATTTAAACAAATCATCATTTGAAAATTACATGATTCATATGTTTAAATGAAATACAACTACTGTAACGTATTGTAGACCATGTAGTAGTTCTTATTTTCATTATAATGTATATTTACTTTAGATTGCCAAAGTGATCCTAAAGAGCATATTTTAATTGAAACATGTTTCATTAGTTATCCACATTTTGCGGATAACTCTTTGTAATTGTCCGTCTCTTGTTTTTTAAATTACTTATCTGCATTTAGTAATTGTTGTGTGGATAACTAACTTGTCAAGTGACGAGTTAATGTCTAGTCTAAATTTAATTCTTAAGAAGAGTACAAGCAACTACACATAACCTAATAGCTGCTAATCAGTAACCTGAACTTTTCGTTGACACATTTGTTCATAGAAATAAAATAAAATTGTTGAATCATAACAAAGTAGAAAACGGTGTTCAATATATGTCTACTGCATCTTACGTTGTCGGTTCTCACTTGTGATGCTCAAGGTTAAGTTTTCTGCTTCGATACGTTGTGTTTATGTTCTTGTGTTGCATATAGTGGGAACCAAGCTTCAGTGGATGCATGTTTCGTGGGAATAAAATAAAAACTGTTTTGGAAAATCCTCCAAAAACCCTAGAAAGCTAAGTTATACCTTTAATCAAACCACTTGAGTGAATGCTAGTAACTGGTCTCTGATTAGAATCAAGTTAAATAATAATAAGAATATTTTGTGTCCGTTCATTCAATGATTTTTGGATAAATCATTATTCATTTATGTATGAAATGTACTATTGCAATTGATTTTCTACAGAAATTTGTCCCTTTTCACAAACTTGTTATTTTCTAAAAGATGTGTGACCTCTGTGAGGGAGATTAGTCGACTGTTCATCCGTTTTAAACCTTCCAGAGAGTTTGTTAGCAAGATTGCAGATTATGGCAGCCTGAAAAATTAATAAGTACATGAAAAATAGGGTATATATTATTATTATTACAAACAAATTGTGTTATTTAGGAGAGAGAAGAAAATATTTATTTTACAAAGTTGATAGAAAGGATAGAGAAATGCAAAATAAGAAAAGACTCATTACAAAACAATAAAGTAATTGGCTTATTCTGGAAGTCAGAGCTTCTCACCTGTTTAGTCTTCACAATGAGTGAATGGCTACCAGAACTATCACGATACTTAAGATGGAATGACTTCATATCAGATGAACAGTTCCATGAGCTGGCTTGCTCATATGGACAACTTGATAGTAAAACCTATTATGAAAAGGTAAAAATTAAATTACATCTCTCAAGTAGGTATATTTTAACCAAATATTGTTTAGTTTGTATATGTACTGTACAAAGTATGTTTTGCAGAGTCTTTACTGGACTGGCCACCAGGCACAAAAAACAATTCACTAATTTTTAGTCCGGATTCAGATGTTCATTTAAAACAAACTGTTTCTATTTAAAGACACATGAATATACAATGCTCGAAATAGACATAGATCTAAACAGATTCACATGCGCAAAGGATGCTTGAGGCAGTGGCATAATGCAGAGGCCTGAGGCCTCTGGTTTAGGAAACCTACATGGCCTTCCAAGTTCCAGTGCTCGAGGCCTCGGGCGTTTTTAGCCTTTCTGGCATATTTTAATGCTTGTTTTTTCTTTTGGGCACTGTTCATGGGCCTCCATAAACTCCGGGGCCACTATAGCTGTTACGCCATTGGCTTCAGGCCTATATAATTGACTCTTGAAACACAGAAAATAGGTGATTTAATAATTTAAAGTGATTGAGGAAAACAAGATAAAAACTTGATATTTTATACAAACCTTGCTGATTGCATTGATGACATGAATCCCTCTACAATTGGTACCTACAAACACTGCAACTGGGGGTCGCTGTGTCCCCCCAGTACGAGATGCACCCATTTGAGCAAATCCAAAGAAGAACGCTGATCCATAGATTACAAATGATCTACATTTTTCAAGGTACATTAATTGAAGTTTCTGCAAAAAAACAATACATTATTAATAAGAATGCCTTGAAATCTTTGATTCATTTTTAGTATTAAGATTTGTTTTGGACACAATGCAATTGAGTTGACCAATCACAAGCGACAGATGATCCATCGCATTATGATTGGTCAAATAACTTGCAGTGCGTACATTCTTGCAGTGTTTAAATTGAAATTTCAACTTTAACTTCATGCAAATGAGATGAATTACAGAAAGTTCAGACCAATCAATAACAATATTCAGCTATTTTAAATAAATAATTTAATTTCAATTATTAAGTGTTTTCTACATTTTCACTTCATTTCATTTCTTTGTTTTATTTTGCATTTTAATTACACTTATTTTCTAGGGTAAAGATGAGATAAACTATTTCAAATAACTTTCAAACTAATTCATTGTGCGCTTACAGGGATATTGGAACATGTTTCATCACTCCCCATCTCAACACATACTTGATGCTTTCTATGTCCAGATGATTTATCTGATCTAGTAAGATGGTCAGTCATAGTAAATCGAAAGCTTCCCAATAAATGTTATTGAACTTGCATTCATTAGACACTCACCATGATATCTCTCACTCCTTTACTTGTAATGTTCTTGTGTTCTGCTGAGATTCTTTGAGCCCAGTTGGCAGTTTTAGTTGATGGGGCCTTAGCTTCTAACTTAACCCCTGGTATAAAATGCCTTAAGTTTATATTGCTGGGGAAAAAGAAATATAAAGGTTTCTTAAATGATAATCATATTGAACTACTGCTTTTGCCTCCCAATGCATTTAACCAGTATTCATGCAAGTAATAATATTATAGAATAAACTTGAACTCTTTCACATATATATAGAATTACTGTATAATAAAATTACATGTGAATTTACAATTTAAACAATCAAGATAGTATTGAGAACTTACTTTAAAAATCCTACTTTGTGTTTCTTTGGATCATGGTCACCGTAAACAATCTGAAATGATAAAAACAAACTTTTAACAGTTTTTATTCCACTCCAGTTTTAAGTACTATGGTTGAGGAGTACTTTGAACCTAGTTTGTACCAATATTACGGTTGTGGTGTGAAGTACTCTTGTCTTAGCTCATCAATCACTCGACTCCTATTAAAGACCACTTTTGGGACCATGGTTTTGTTTTAGTGGTCTTTGGGTAGTGTTGGTCTCTAATTAGAATCCCTCTAATCAATGACCGGCACTAGAAGTTGTCTTTATTTCCTATTTAGAGATAAATTGGAGGGAGCAGCTAAATGGTAGATGATAGATCATCCGGGCCATGGTACAGTGGATGGATTCTTTAAAACCTTTATTTCATTTTAGATATCATTAATCTTACAAGAACACTATACCTGCATGTATATGCCAGCTAATAGTACAGCATCATTGTCAGAACATGGATACATTGCTTTGAGAATATTTAATAAGCATTCATCAAATAACATCTTTATTGCTTGTGGGTCTTTTATCTGTCATAAAAAAAGTAAAAAACTATGTAATTCATGATGTTCTACTGTAACTGTATCTTCCTGAACATGGAACTAAAACAAGCTTTACATTTCTGAGGTGAGTACTTATGATGAGCACTTTTCAAGATCAAGTCACATGACTTTTTAAGTTTCATTCCGTAAGTTCTAAATGTCTTTATCTTACCAATCTTTCATCATTGAGTGTGAGAAGAGCATCTCTTCTTAAGTAGAGGACAGGTCGCTCAGTATCCGGGTTATAATTTGTAAGTTGTCTAACTATTGCATCCCATTGTCGAATGTGAAGAATCGGTTTATGCTCTGGTCTCATTTGAAGATCTGTATCATAAAGATAAATATTAATGTACATATTAGCAATCTTTTACTATTGGTTCAGTACCATTAATTTTATCATGGTTAAAAAACTGAGCCACTGTGCAATACCTTTAGCTTAGTTTACAATCCTATCCTGCAACTGGGTGATAATTATGAAGAATACAAACTGTCTTTTAATTATTATTATTATTTATTTATTTATTGATGGTTTGATTGACTAACTGGTTTACCTGACTGACTAACCAGTTTACCTGACTGACTAACAAGTTTACATAACTGACTAACTGGTTTACATAACTGACTAGTTTACCTGACTTTATACTAACCAGTTAAACTGAATGCCTAAATTTTCTTTTACAAATAAACACATTGTAATTTAAAAAGGTCTAACTTACGTAGACTTTGTGAAGCTATCCATATTGCAAATACATGGTGGCAACCCTTAGGAAGTTCCAATTGCTGAAAAGTTAAGAAAATATAGTTTAAAGATGGTGTAAAATAAGTAACATGTTCATCCAGAACACAGCAACATATACACTGCACACCAACCAACCAACCAACCAATTTACATGTTGTTTACAGAATTTTCCTAAAAGTTTTTAGTGTAAGTTTATATAATAGCTAGCTTTCGTTTTGGACTAGTAGACAACTATATTTGGTCGATTTCAATTTTTTCATTCGGTTACATTCCCAAAACAAAACCTCACTACATACTGTACTGTACCAAACTGCTATTTTTTGTACCCTAACAATTCAGAAAGATGGTGTAAAATAAGTAACATGTTCATCCAGAACACAGGGTAGAGATTTGTTAATACATCTGGTATATGAACAATTACCACACTCCTTCCACTGATTATAGAAGACACTAAATAGTAAAATATGTAAATAACTCACTTTAAGTAATTGAGCAACAGAAGTGTTGCTACCAGCAACAACATCCAAAACAACATGTGAGCCATCTAAGTCCATTAGATGTACATCCACTTTAATTGGCTGTAAAGAAATAAAAACAGAATAACTAATACACATACATTTGACATACACCATTTGTACATTTGACATACACCATTTGTACATTTGACATACACCATTTGTACATTTGACCTACTCTTTCTGTACATTTGACCTACTACCTCTGTAATTTTACCTACTCCTTCTATAAATTTGACCTACTCCCTCTGTACATTTGACCTACTCCCTCTGTACATTTAACTTACTCCCTCTGTACATTTGACCTACTACCTCTGTACATTTGACCTACTACCTCTGTAATTTTACCTACTACCTCTGTACATTTTAACTACTCCTTCTGTAAATTTGACCTACTCTCTCTGTACATTTGACCTACTCTTTCTGTACATTTGACCTACTACCTCTGTACATTTGACCTACTACCTCTGTACATTTGACTTACTCCTTCTGTACATTTGACCTACTACCTCTGTACATTTGACTTACTCCTTCTGTACATTTGACCTACTACCTCTGTACATTTGACCTACCTCTGTAATTTTACCTACTCCTTCTGTAAATTTGACCTACTCCCTCTGTACATTTGACTTACTCCCTCTGTACATTTGACTTACTCCCTCTGTACATTTGACCTACTCTTTCTGTACATTTGACCTACTACCTCTGTACATTTGACCTACTACCTCTGTACATTTGACTTACTCCCTCTGTACATTTGACCTACTACCTCTGTACATTTGACCTACTACCTCTGTACATTTGACCTACTACCTCTGTACATTTGACTTACTCCCTCTGTACATTTGACCTACTACCTCTGTACATTTGACCTACTACCTCTGTACATTTGACCTACTACCTCTGTACATTTGACCTACTACCTATGTACATTTGACCTACTGCCTCTGTACATTCAATATCAAAATATACATTTGACTCACTTAAATAATTATACTGTACAAAGAAGGCAAGCGGGTCTGAAACCCCCTTTTCGAGACATTTACTGTATTAAAAGGAACATAAATAGTGGACTTGACTCTAGTCTCCTCATGTCTGAGGACATGCACACAACGAACTGTAACTTTTGGTCATAGCAAATCAAAAGCTCCTATAAATTTGTATGTAACTTACCGGCTTTCTCATTGCTTCTTTAAGCACTTTGATTGTTCCTTCCCAATCGTTCATCTTTGAATCCTCGCACTGGCGTAATGCTGTTCTATTTTCATTATTTACTGCAGTCTGTAAACAAACAAAATTCTTTTCTACACTAATTTTTCAAATTTATCATAATGTTTCCAGTGAGTGAAATACACATTGGGATTTGTAAAAAGTGTGTTGGTAACAAATCTACAAGGCTGCCATTATATTTCTGTTAGTCAACATACCAAATCAATATCTTTATGTGCAACAAGCACCTTGACAATATCGGTGAAACCTTTGTCAGCTGCAAAATGTAGAGGAGTTGATCCATCTTCATTCCTTTAAAAAGAGAAAATGTCATAAAATTTTGTGGAATATACAATCTTGATGCCTGCAGCCAAAAGGCTTGAAAGAACACCTGATTTTGCTGAGATAGAGACTACCTTTTTTACTTTGTATAGTGGTGGCATTTTATGATAGAAAAAAAAACAGATTTCTATTTCAGTAATCTTGTTTCAAAATGGGAATACATCATCAAAAGGAAAAATATTATCACAAAGAATACAAAATAAAGGCAGAATTTTGCAATTCTAAAGTCTTTTGTTTTGTTTTTATATATTTAGGCAAATTGCCAAGGATAATCATAAGCGAATTCATTCTGTTTCATTCACATTCACAAGACAAGACAAACATACAGTACACAAAAGATGCTGTACATACAAAGTCTTATTAGAAGTCTTTGGAAGTGGAGTTGTAAATCGTTAAATTAGAAAAAATCCTGAAATATGACAAGACTTGAACCCAGGACCCTTGGAATGGTAGCCAAGCATCATAACCACCAAGCCACAACTCCACTCTACTTTTGATGAACTAAGCTTTTGAGAATAATGAATTATACACGCTATAACAAATTATCTACCACCAAAATTTTAAATTTCTGACAATAGTAGGCCCTAATAATAGATACGGTAATAGCAGTAACTTACTCTACATTCGGGGATGCTTTGCCAAAATGCAAAAGTGCTTTAACTGCCTCAGTATTGCCATAGAACACAGCATAATGGATAGGTGCCCATGAGTGTTGGTTCGGCTGATCAGCATAGTATCCCATTGAAATAATCTGTTTTATAGCTTCTACATTCCCTTCAAAGGCTGCGCTGTGAAGTGGAAACTCATCCACCCAACTGGAAGTAAAATTGACAGATTTAATGTTTACAGATTGAGTTCTGGAACCAGACTTTGAATACCAAAGATATCAAATTATTTCCTTATGTAAAATAAAACGTAGTACTATCCAAAATTGAGCGAGTTGACTGTACAATGGTATACAGTACATATACTGTAGAGAAAAGACAAACACATACAGTATGAGACCAATACAGCCATGCATGTTGCCGTATGTATCCTACTACACTGACAGCCTATCAACATTTACTCTCATAGTCTCATGTCTTGAGTGTGATGATATGGGTGGCTGCCATGGACAGAGTATCTGTCTTTTGTAAGATTCACTCACCTTTATTTTCATTTCAGTATATTACAACAGTATTGTTACAAATCATTTTAATAAAAAAAACTCTTTCTTTACAACCAGAAATTGCTGTTGATATTTCTTTTCTTACAGTATTTCATATAGCAGTAACTGTAAATGTAGATACATGAATAAATAACCTACTTCCTAGATGGCAAGTCTGGAATGTCCAGCCTGGGAGGAGTAATTGCTTTGTAGTCTGGAATTCCCATACCAAAGAATGGATTCAATACAACTCCATCAACACTTATAAAATCATTCACTCTCTGTAAAAAATTTAAAATATATTTAAAATATACTAGGACCTACAGTATATAAATTCACTGCAATATCTACTATAATAATCGCCCTATCTTTTTCTGTCTAGCTTTATTCAGAAACTAGTCACGGTCTTCAAAAAGAAAGAACAATTTTTTAGGTCAAAGGTAAAATCTAAACAATTGCTTAGATCGATCAAGCGGAAACTTGGGGAAAATAATCCTGATGATAAGTATGAATCCGATATCGAGGAGGGTGCCATCCAAGGTCATGCGATATAAACTTTAAAAATTGCACCGATTGAGCTGAAACTTGGGAAAAGTCTTTAAAGGTGGTGGGTAGGTGCAGTTCGGTATATAAGAAAAACAAGTTTCGTTTGTTAGGTCGTCAAGGTAAAATCTAAAAAATATTTAAATTGCTCTGATCGAGCTGAAACTTCCATAGGGTGACCTACAAAGTAGGCATGTTATAAAACAAATAATGAATGTTTTATATTCGTGAAATGGTACAAATAACTTCAAAAAAGCTGAAAATGTGTTATATTTTCACCTCATAAAATTATTTTTACTATTTCACTTTATAAACATTCAATATTTATATACTGTACAACATTGGACTATACAATAAAGTACTATTCACTACTGATTTATAAACTAAAAAAACTTACAGTGTCTTCAACAGGTAAGTCTGTTTCAAGTTGAAAGAACTCGTTTATAACCAAGTTGTCAACAAGATCCAACAGTTCCATTTTCTTGAGGGCATCTGCCGGAGTGTATGTACTTCCTTGCGGAACCCTTGACACGAACGCTGGATTTGTCACATTGTTCTGCAGGCGTTCGTGAACTGAACGTGGTCTGTGCATTTTTAACAATTTCTTCTCTAAAATATTGCTTCAACAACTTCTGTGGTATTTACTGGATACATACAAAGTGTTCCAAGTTTACATTAAGAAGTTAATGCTTCATCAAATTTAAAAAAATGTAATTTCTCACTATTTTCTCAAGCGCTCTAAAAATGTCTTTGCTTTGAACTGTCTTAGTTCAGCATGTAGTTTATTCACTGTATAATCCTAATGGTTTATTACAGTATCAAATCTGCCTTTTTATGCCTACTGTTGGTGTTTGGCCTCGAGTCAATGATCCTTTACAATTAACACACAATGATGGGCGAAATTAATACATTTACAAAGTTGGCCTCTGTTTACACTTGTGTTCCAGTTTTTTCCACATGACCAAGCAATGGGTGTGTCCAATCTTCTGGCAGGAAATTTCAATCGAAGTTGAGAAGGGTAATTGGTTATTGACCGCGGCGAGTTATCTGCAAGAGAACGTAGCATATTAGGGTACACTAATGATTATTATTTTTAACTAAAAGTGCATTGTGTGTGTTTGTAGGAGAATAACCTGTGACTCACACCCTATTGGGCTGAATTGCGCACCGCTTTGGACTTTTATCTTCCTTTGCCTGTAGTACAGCTGCCACCAAACAGTGGTAATTCATCTGTCCACAGCTGCGAGAGACAGAACACCTCCGGCAACCCTCAGATGGCCTGGGTTTGTACACACAAGCCAATCATAACAAAATATTGTCCCTATTTCTGATAGTTTTAATACTAAATATTTAGGTCCTGGGTTTTAAAAGTTAATTGGAAAAAAAAATGTCTAGCATATTCTATTCCATTTACTGCCACGTGTTACTGTAAAAATGTTAAATAAGCAAATACCTAGTAATCTTAATTCATAATTTTACAAAAGAAATGAAAGTAATGTTTGTATTGAAGAGTGTCTCCTTTAGTTAAATTCCAAATAAAGCCACAAACCTAGAAAATGAAACGCACCATGCATTCAGGCAGTTTCAGCAACGCCCATATTTGTATAACCAATTTGAAAAGAATAATTTGAATAGGTTTCACTGAATAGGTATTATTACTAAGTATTAAATTTAACCTTCAGACTGCATACTGAGCTTATAGGAGTTTAACTGATGTTGACACTGACACAGGTGAGCTAGGGGTTAAAGCCAATAAAGCTATGTTTTTTGACCCACTACATTTTATGTAAAAATAAATACTATATGGACCTATTTTCCTCTTTAAACTGTTAAAAATGGGGCAAATCAATTCTAATAAATTAAGCGGCCCGCTATATAAATACCAGAATGCATCGCGTGCGGATTGATATTTTCATATTGTGATTTGAAGCACCCAGTTTTGATAGATCGTGAAAGAGTAAACAAATAATTAAAAAAAACCAAAAGAACATTTAAGCGAAAACACCAGATCTTCCCCAATTTGTATACAGTCTGCTAAAAAGGGAAATCTAATCTACAGTAATCTAGGAACTGCTTAGACGAATGCGAATGCGTTGATCCACCGGCTAAATCAAGAAAAAATTCAGCGCAGCCTTGGCTTTCTCCGATTAAGCAAATTGTGTCAAAATTGGCTCCATTATGCATGTAAAGTATAGGAGGAACAAAATACTTTTAACATTTTCTTATACTGTATTTCAAAAAATGTAATTCAATTGAATATTTGACGGTGAATTATGGATGTGCAAAACGTACAGAGCTACTTGCTGCAAAGAATAATTATGTTCGCATGCTACTAGTAGTATAATAAATTGATTGATTTTGGAACGAAACATCCCATTATTTCTACGTCTTTAATTAACAATTGCAATTGTAATATTTTTTAAATAATAAAGGAAACTATCACATATAAAAAAAATGATGAACGAGTCTGAAATTTGATAATAAACGTTTAGCAGCACAGTTTGTGTATCAACGACAAACGGCTACTACTTTACTAATAATAATATTTATTCGGCAAAAGTTCTTAAAAGTACGTTTTACAATTCATCTTGCCAGGAGCAAGTAATAGGCATGAGCCCAAACAGAAAACTGCTCTTACTCCATTATTACTTAATAAAATACAAAAATAACAAAACTAAGTTGTACAAATTAAGTAAAAACAAAACAAAGTTATAAAGAGACACCAATTAAAAATAAGCTGCATTGAATAAACAATATAAACAATTATACAACTTAATATTTTGAGATCAAATGTTTGGTGAGTTGGGCTTTAAAGTCTGAAATTGTAGCACATTTCATTGGGAAGTTGCTCCCATAATCTAGGGAAAATAACAAACGATGAATTTAAAAATGTATTGGTCTTAGCCTTCCAATGTAATAACCGCCCTTCACACCTCTCACTTGACCTCACAAACTCATTAAAGGATGAGGAACATAGGCCATGCATTATTTTAAAACCTAATGTGAGTCTATACACTTTAAATATATCTTCAATACTTAAAATATTTAGGGTCTTTAACCTATATAAATATGAAGTGTCCCAATTTCCTTCTTTTCTGAACATAATTATTCTAGTGGCCTTTCTCTGAACCCTTTCAAGTCTATACATATGAGATATTTCAGTAGGTGCCCACATACAACAACAGTAAGTCATAACAGGTTTGGAAATCTGACCACTAAAATATAAATGTTTAGTTAGGCATAGAAAAACGTTGCATTTAAAAACAATTCCCCAATTTCCAGGCATTCATAAGCTCAGGTTTGCCGTTAATAGATCGCAATTAGCGTTAGCCTAGCGTTTACGATGGGTGGAGTACCCAAGTTTTGCTTTTTATTAATTGATTGAACAAATAAATTCTACACAGATTTGAAAATGTAATAATTATTAGGGCATACAATATAATATGGAATAAAAATATTAAGATTCTTACACTTAAATTAAGCTCCATCTTCTTGAATAATTAGGCTGTATTTTTACACAGCGTTTTCTCGCTCTCCTCAGTCTCTCAAAAACAAAACATTACTATTTTTATAGAGGGCAGTGTGCAGTAAACAGTTGCAGAGCCATATGGCTCTGAACAGTTGCAGAGCTAGCCATAATAAATTATATAGGATTCCATATGACTCTGAACAGTTGAATTAATCAAAGATAGTGTAGTACAACACTATCTTTGAATAAATTACCTCATGAAAACTTACCCCAGTCTAGATTAGCGAGCAACAAACCACTCAATCAAATCTGGGAGTAGTTGTCTTTGACCTTGATATAGTGTAGTTTTGTCTGGGAAGGCTATAAATGACAACTGAAAATAGTGTCTTATATTTAATCGCATTATAATTTGCAACATTTAGGTAGGGTCCGGGCCGACTTGAATAGGTAGGGAGTGGATGGACGGGTTCGAAGGTGCGAATAAACCCGGCCCCCTTCAAGTGCCCTTCAAACTATAATGCCAAGGGTAGGCTTATCTCCAATCCTTCTTCTTCTTCTTTCGGGTACTTAAGGATCAAAACAAGCAGGGTTTGTGCTTGTGCGGGGTCTTTGATATTTAGTCTCTTTTATCAGGTGATATGTTTTTTAAGTGTTCCTTTAATGCTTGCTTGAAAGATTCACTTTCTTCAATGTTCTGTATATTTGGAGGTAGTTCGTTCCAGTCCCTAGTTGTTCTCGTCACATATGAGAACTTGTAAGTATCAGTGCGTGTTTGGTGTTGGATAATGATTTGCTGGTTGAAGATCGATGGGTTTGCCTTTGAGCCGGCGCCAGATAAGAATGGAGTGGCAGAGCCAGATGGCCCCCCATGGCTTTATGTAAAGTAACAAGACGTGATGTTTTTCGCCTTAAGGAAAGTGGTTCCCAATTCAGATCTTTCATTAGTTCTGTTACACTCTGTTGCCAGTCATAGTTGTTATGGACCATTCTGGCTGCTCGCTGTTGAATTTTACCAATTTTTTGTATGAGTTCAGTGGTGAAGGGGTCCCAAACCCCAGAACAATATTCCAATGTTGGCCTTACCAGTGCAGTGTATGCAGTTGCTTTAGTGTCCTTATTACAGAAACTTAGGTTTCGGCGAACAAAACCGAGAGTTTTATTGGCTGTGCTAACTATTCTGTTAATGTGTATGTTCCATTTCAGATTGTGAGCAATGTCAACACCTAAATAGGTGTGGGTGTGAGTCTCTTGCAAGATCGAATTTCCAAGTCTGTATTGTTCGGTGATTGGGTTTTTTGATGCCGCAATTCTGAGGAGATAGCATTTGTTTACATTGAATGACATCTGCCATTTTATCTGCCATATTGACAGAGTGTCGAGATCTTGCTGTAATAATTTTAAATTTTGGTTTTAATTGTGTTATACAAGACGCAGTCGTCCGCGAATAAACGGGTGGTACAGTTTATTCCATTTGGTAGGTCGTTTATATAGACGAAGAATAAGAGCGGGCCTAAGACCGTCCCTTGTGGTACTCCAGACAAAACATTGGCCCATTTGGAGTGCTCGCCGCCTACAATTACTCGCTGTGATCGGTTTGTAAGAAATGTAGAAATCCAATGATTAAGTTTGCCGCAGATCCCATAATGTGATAATTTAAGACGTAAACGCTGATGTGGTACTACATCAAACGCCTTTGAGAAGTCCATCACAACAACATCGGTCTGGTGTTTGCTATTTTGTGCAAAGGTGAGATCATGTATAGTTTGAATAAGTTGCGTTTCGCACGAATGCTTGCTTCTAAATCCGTGTTGTTAATCGGTGAGAGTATGGTGTTTATCAAAAAAGTCCATAATGTTAGAATGGACTACGTGTTCAAGTAACTTCCAATTCAGAACCCGACATTGCTGCACAAACACCATTAGAAAGAGTTTCAACATTGACGCAATCAACTCGGTTCCATCACTCATTTAACCTTGTTAAAGGTCAGTTTGCCAACTCTGTGGTAAAGAATGTTGGTTCAGTCCATGCAAGAGCTGTCATGAAAACACATTGTGCGATTGAATCCCACCAGATGACTAACGTGTCTATCAACAGCATCATTGCAAAATGGCTACGAAGATAACCTGAACGTGTCATCAGTACCGAACCATTCCACTATGGTTGCTTCAGTTTAGATACCAGGTCACACAAGGTACGTACCTGCATGTGGCATTATAATATTAACATTATAAAACATGTATTTGATACCGATACATACTAATATTTATTTCTTTGAAAAAATAACAGCCTCGTTACGGTTTTATTTGAATCTCTTATTACATCACATGAATACGACACCGTTGGAAAATACGGATAATTCCCTACTAAAAGCTAGATTGTCGCCATCGATACTGATAGCACCAAGACCAAAGCATGAACAAGTGAAGTAAACTTTAAGTGAAACTTCTCTTTCAAAAAATCAGTTAATGAACTAACTAGCTTAATTATCTTGCTATAAACATTTCTGTTCTTTCTTTTTATAGGCACTTTATTTATTAGATCAACCATCACTTGACTTTGGAAGCCAATACTATGAACCTCCATGCTATGAATTATGTTATCGATCGTTGTTCCTGCCATCCAGACCCGATACCACTCGTCCATCATACACAACCGGCCATCTACTACAACAACAAGCTGGTTATAAGCTTATTTTTTAATCATTTGCAGTCTTCAGTGCATATCATCTTTGAAAGTGAACAAGCCCGATTAATCTGTGTAATGATGCTTACCAGAATTTGGATGCTATTTGCTGACAGCAATGGTGTTGGGAACCAAAGTGTGACAACATTAAATGAAACACCAGCATCTGCATACTGGTTGATATACCATATTTACCAAGCTCTGTGTGGTTTGATTCATCTCGTTATTCTCAGTATGAGCAGGCGAACTGCTGTAATGCCTCCCATAGGTGAAGATAGTGACACTGCACGAGCTTTGTGCCAATCATATTCCGCCAGACGCCATCATTACGTCATTAGCTTTCAAAATGATGTATGTCCCAGTTGGATCACATTCTTATTCATCACCTTACAAACTGCTGCAATCGAACACGCAGACTTGGCTGTTGTTGATAGTTACGGATGATTATGACGGTTACACCACTTCGTCGAGTGCTTCATTCGGTGGAGAATGGCAAAGCAATTTGTGTATTTATTACAAAAGTAACCTCATTGTTTTTATTCCTCAGGTGACGCTTGGAAAAAGTTTGTACGGCGAAGTCTCTTTATATCGACTCAATTCATTAGATGGCCCTCCTGTTGCTGTAAAATCCTGCATGGCCCCAAGGGACAAATCGAAGCAACCGAGGTATGAGTTTTTAGTCACACTCGAAGCAGATTATTCCCACCATTTATTTGAAAGGTTTATTTGAATCAAGAAAGAAGATCGTCATCGAGTATGTAGGAATTCCAGAACGTCTCCAGTCTGTGACTCTATCTAGAGCCATCAAATCCCAAGACCCACAACTGAGTCTCATAGAAGGTATCCACATAGCGGTAGATATAGCAGAGAGGGAGTTGGAATAATGCAAGCGCACGGAATCATCCACAATGATCTAGCTATTAGGAACGTTCTTATCCACCATAATGTGACAGATGGTGTGCAAAAATTATTGATTTTGGTGCTGTCTGTCACGTGAATTCTTCATTCGACATGTTTGAGCTGAACAACACTCCTGCTGCACAAAGCGAATGTGCCATGTTATCTAATAGAGAATATGCCCCGGAGCTTAATTTTCCGAATTCACCACCATCATTTAAATCGGACAGTCTTGGTATAATTTTCGTCGACATGGGTGCTTTTTTAGATATGAAACCTCTTCTTGAAATAGATCATCGTGATCCAGACCGCCGCCCTGCCATTAATGATATCCTTGGCATCAAGAGATCAACACTTTGTAATTCACTCAGCTGTCCCATAAAGAAATTACAATATTTAAAAAAAAATGCAATCAATCTAATAATAATTTCAATTCATTAATAATTTTTACGAAATATCACAATGTACCTTTAAATTAATTATTTTTCTACTAATCATTAAAATGTATAGTTATCAGAAATTTGTTAAGCAAATAAATATGTTATTTTTATAACACTAATTACATGAATTTAAATGGTTTTTATTTGATTTTTTGTTTATTTCTACAAGCAATGCCCATGACATTTATCAACTTATTGTTTAATTGTGTATCATGGTACTTCTTTAAACTGAACGACACTCTTGGTGGTGAAAAAAGGAAAGGCCTCAAGGCAACCTAAAGATAAGCCTTACTTTCACCATCTACAATTAAATCGAATATTCATAGCCTCGGCTTCATTTTTCTGAACATTGGATACTTTTTATTGCTGTGTTACGTTCCACGAATTCGTATGCCGTGTTATTCTTGGTTTTATCACATTTGGCTATTAAATGTGCCCTGTCCTGCCCCTCCGGCTTATTGACTAAATTAGTAGAATGAATAATCAAATTGGTTTATTAGAGAAGTGTATTAAATTTGGAAAGCTAAAAAAAACTACAAAAAAAAAACAAACATGAAATGTCTGAAAGCACTGTGAAAACAAGAAAAGGCTAGGATTACTTTGTTTTTTGAAATATAAAAATAATCGTTTTTGTGTCAAGTCATATTAATTTAAAAATGATGTTCATAATGGAATTTGTGACAGTGTTTTTATTTGGGAGCTATTTTAGCGATATATGTAAATTATTATTTCGCTTTTGTTCTCCATAAAGTTATGATGTTAATAATGTTTCTGTTTTTTATGTTAATTTACATTTATTTTAAAACTAAAAAAAAAATTATAAATAAATCTTCAAAGCTTAAAGAAAAACTATAATGATAATGTAAAAGTAAACATAGTTATTTTGAAATTAAATTTAACGCGCGTTAATAAAATGCCAACTAATTAGGCCTATTTATCATTCATCCCGACAGTTAGATTATCAACCAAGAAAATTCATGTTCACAGAAATGCGGATCCAAGGTAAGAGGGGGATTTTTTAAGGGTGGCCGTTTTCACCAATAATAACACTTAAGTGTATGTATCAAGGTATGATTATTATTATGAAATCAAGAGAAAAAAGGTTGATTACGCTATTGATTGCATGTTAATTTTTTTTCGACAATCAAACAAACTATGGCATTTTCTTGGACCGAAATAACAAACTTAACATTAACCATCTTCTTTAAAATGCTCATATATTAAAGTTGAAAGTATATACTTTGACTGTGCATCATTTAAAAAATGTTTAAAGATTTCATCATAGTCAAAAAATATGATTCATTGCGGTATGTAATATCTGCACCTAAAGCCTGTTTTCCTGTCGACGTTATCATCGTTGATCGTTAACAGTTCAACGACGATCGTCTGAAAACGATCAAGTTGAAATGATAACGATAGCGAGTACCTTTTCCTGTAAATCGTTAACATTTCAATGTTTACGTAGAAGATCGCCGATTATTGTTAACGATAGCGTCGACTAACGTCGACAGGAAAACAGGCTTTAAGCCAAAATCTGAGGAATTTGCGAATTTGCATATTCCTTCAGTGAGACAGGTGCTTCGCCATATTGGCAGACGATGGGTTGTTCTTTTCTCATTTCGTAGTACATTTTTGGGTTATGCGGACATCCTATGTACAGTAGCTGTTAAATGCTGTTATTTTGGTTGTTGAAAATGTTGGTAAGTTTTACATTAATCATAATAACAGCTATATTATTAGTGTTAGGATTGGCGTTGTAATTGCCATCGATTATATATAATTAACTATTTTTTTTCGACATCAAAAGTGACGCCTAACTGTAGCTTACGGTGCGGCGTGATGTGCCATTACACACATTGTCTACGACCATTTGTTTCGATTAAATTAAAACATATTCTGAACTACTTGTTTTTGTATTGTAATGTATTTTTCCAATATCGTTTGTCTATGATGTCATGCACAGCTCTTTAAAATGCTTGAATAACAATATGGTAATTGAAACTAAAGAAGATACAAGATATTTTTATACATGTTTTTCTCCCTGGGTCTTGCCTGAATTGAGTATTTACGCTATCCTCTCTGAATGGACGTGTTAAATTCAAGTAAAGCGACCACACCCTTAGCCTGGTTAAATATGCATATGATTAACAATGACTTTTCTTTAGGTGAGATGCGTGCAATTCAGTATAAAACCGAGCGTAACGATGTTTCGATTCATTGTACTTCTGCTTTCAACATGAAGAGGAACACAAGGAAAATGTGAATGGTAGCCAGATGTATTTTACGCCGGACTGCAACCACATGGCAACTATGATGTCATAGAATAAATAGTGTAGGGTAAGTATGCCATTATATTTACTACTACCACATTTATTCAGAAACATTTACATTGTTTATATACAATACTGCAGGGATCCTATTTTCTGTAGCCTTTTAAAATAGAAGTAGATGAATAGAAGATGTTTTAAAACTCTCTTTCCCTATAGAATTGCAAGTTTCTATTCTACATTAAAATGCTCATTTATCGACCCCATACTCTTTAATTTTTACATTATGGTTTATATAAAGTTTACCAGTCTTAAGTTTGAATATTTCAAAGTGACACATCTTGATGATGTTACTACAATTATAAAATTATTGACAAATTTACAGTAAATCCAAATAAAATGTGTACATACGCATAACGAAATGCTTTCGGTCTGTATTATATTGTATTCAATAGTTTTATGGTGAATAGATTTAGTTTCAGCAGCTGTGTTTCCTACAAACACAAATTGTATACAATAGTATAGTTGGATAGTTGTTGGTTTCCATCGTCGTCCTATGCCTAATCTATATCACTTTCTTCAGCATAAATCACCACCAGGTGGTGGTCCCATCACCATTATGTCCAATCAATGATAGTTGCTGATTTCCATCGTCATCCTATGCCTAATCTATATCACTTTCTTCAGCATTAATCACCACCAGGTGGTGGTCCCATCACCATTATGTCCAATCAATGATAGTTATCATCAAGCCTAAGATTCTCGTTTCATTATTGTCAAATTTCTTAAGATCACAATTTGATTTCTTCATATCTTGTTGTAATAATGTCAATATCAATGGAATTATTATTTCTTCAGTTAAATGTGTGCAGTAATTTTATTCTCCAGCTGATTCCTACCAAGTAAATGTCATAGTTCACCCAGAAAGTGGTTCACTCTTTGTATTCACTCTCTTTCCCAACCCACATTTTCGTCATAGAACTTTCAATAACAGTCCAATCTCTAATAACTACTCACACCAACCACGCCTGATACGTTGTGTGTGGTGTAAATAAGAGATTCTTTCACGCAACACGCCTTTTGCTTTAACACCGTTTTTTTAAACATTTTAATACAGTTCTTCAATGTAAAAATAATACACCCTCCAAAATATACCATGTAAAATATGCCATCTGTATCTCTTTATCCAATGTCGTTGTCCGTCATACTTGTACTATATATTTAGGCATATGCAATGGATAGTTTCAAACCTTATGAAACCATTGATAACTAGAACATAATCTGCATTGAAAATGGAAAAAAAGTAATTCTGAAATAAAAGTATTGGTAACATGTTCAAAAATCCTAATTATAGTGTTTATCCAATGCATATTGAACGAGTTAGTATAGAAAGCGCCTTTAATAGAATTTACACATCATACCGGTAGTATAAAACAGCCATGATTCAATCTTTATTTGGATCCTCATCAGGAATTAAGACAATACATAATAAATGAATAAGAACATGTAGAGAAAATTTGGCGTATAAGGTAGTGCCAAAAGAAGTGGCCTTACACACGATCAAAAGTCCGATATGAACACAAACACTGCAACGATTTATTAGTAGTTGGACAAACCTTGAAGAAAATTTGAACAAATTAATGTATTGCATATTAGACATCTTGAACGTCACAAGTTTAACAATACAGAATATTTAACAAAATCAATTGCTAAAGGATGGATATCTTGCGCATCACTAAAAGCTACATAAAAAACTGAACAACAAGATAGATTTCTGTACTGTATATTTCTTGAATTGAATAGATGCCGAAATTGCAAAAATTTGCAATGGAAGTTTGTAAAGAATCTGTTAAAAAAATAAAAAGTTTGGATGTAATGATTTAATAATCTACCGTAAGTGTTAAATGGAGTAAACATACGGAATACTTAATTTTTGCACAATTTAATAAAAGTACATACAGTATTTGGAGAATGTGCAAACAGAAGCAAGTACATACATGATAAAAACATTTGACCATATTTATTAAAAGATTATTAGGACCGTATTACATTACAATTAACCGTATCTGGAACAACGATATTAATATGAAATTGCACGTTTGATGAAGAACAATATTGATTGCTTGGAGAAAGGCTACCGACTTTGCCTGTATTCAAATATAGATAGTGTACGTACAGTACAGACATCTGAAGATTGAACACTGTAATATATTTATGTTTGCAATGGAACAACTGGATTGGAGACTAATATAAAGGGAGATCTACAAGATTGCTGAACATGGGGAAACGCCGTCATCTTGTATATACTGCGAACGTTGAGATTTGACGTTAAATGACTATTTACAAAAACTATACATAAATCTTGATGCATTGCCATTTTACCTTTCACACTATTAAAATCATTATTAATATTACATTTCGGAAATTTCAATGTACAGTATTTTTAGTCATTATAAATAAGAATATAATCAAATAAATAAGGTTTGAAACTGAAATTCTTAATAATGCCAATGTAAGAATCAGTACAGTATTTTCTTTTTTTTCTTCTTTATTATGCTGTATATATTCCAAATCCAATTCCTTAATAACAATTCCAAGCTTATAACCACACGCCTAATGTTATCCAACTTGAATACAGTACACTGGAATACTGCGTAGTCCCACATTCGAAGAAAACAAATATCCTTTAGTAAAAATCAGTCTTGGAAATCTTATTCTTTTACCCTGGAACTTCACATAACCTAAGTGATTAGAATCTACTAGCAAGCTAGTTTACTTTCGGGGACCAGCCCCACGCACCATTAATTAATCCATTTAGAATTTTGATATTTCAAGATAAAAGTACCTTAGCCTTGCTGTAGCAGTGGTTAATGCCGCAATAACTACATTTACTGTACTTTCTTGTTGATCTTTATAAATTGTTGGTCATCTTCAAACTTATTTACGCTAGATCATCATTTATAAAGTTAACATCGTGTACAATAACTCTTGTGTCTGAAACCAAGGCCAAGGATCGTAGTCCTTATTTAGTTAAATGTTTTCGTTGGTTTCGTAGTCTTTAATGTATTTATCTTTACACACCATTCAGGTCATCCAGAAGCTTCCTGCTTTAATTTAAGAAAAGTAATAATATACTCCGGGAGAAGTATCATCTGAGGTACTCGCTCTTCTGCTTAAAATTCCAACCTCAGCAGCTTTCTCCAACTCCGTTGATACCCAAGTCCCTGTCAAGCATCTTTCATTTTCATCGTGTTGGCATGATTCATGATACAGATTGTCAATCATATGTTTATTTATTTTTATTTATTCAATTTTCAGGCACAAAAATACATAACAACAAGACAGCGGTGCAGCACCCTGAGGATTGCCATGAGTGCAAAGCACTATCGAGACGGCTCTCCATATACTGCACTTGAACATATAAGTAAACCATAAAAAAAACAAAGATATAAAAATTTTAAAACTGCGAGGCATCAAGTTGAACAATCATTAAAATTGAATCTAAAAAATATATATATATAAATATTATGTACAGATAAGAATGATTGTTTAAAGATAAAAAAAAAGATAAAAAGTTTAAAGTTGCCTGACATAAGACCGGAGAGCTGTCACAAATGTGTTAAAACTAAATAAAGAATGTTCTCTAATATAATTAGGAATCTCTTGCCATACACGGGGAAAATTAGTGTACAATGAATATTTAAAAGAATTGGTTCTGGCATATTTGTGTTTAAAAATAACTGATTCGGAATACCTTGGATTAAAATCAACAAAATCGTGAATATTAAGATCAATTCGACCATACAAACATTTCATAATAAAAAGTATACTGAGAAAACACACTCTCTGGTCCATAGATGGCAAATTTAAATGTTCGAGCCGTTGCTCGTAATCGCCCTTAGCACACAATTTTGTGATCCTTCGAAGAGGTTTATTTATGCTAGTAATATGTTGTTTTTGATGAGGCACCCAAACAGGGGCAGCATACTCAGGTATGGGCCTACATAAACCGTTAAAAAGCCTCATCAAAATTACAGGGTCGTTAAATATCACAAAACGCTTTATGAATCCGACAATTTGGAGAGATTTTGTGGTAATTGCGGACACATGCGTTGACCAAGAGAGATTGCTTTCAAAGTGAATACCAAGATATTTGTAGGAGGTAACTGCTTGAAGGTCATTAGTGTGAATATGATAACGAGCATGAATGGGATTACGTTTGCGAGTAATATGGAGAACTTTGCATTTTTTAGCATTAAGTCTCATCATGTTATTTTGACACCATTCATCGATGTTATCTAGATCTTTTTGAAGTAATATCGCATCATATTCACATCTAATTGGCCTAAACACCACCGTATCGTCGGCATATTGTCTAATTTGAGAGGTGATCGACATAGGGAGGTCAAAAACGAACGAGTTGAAAAGTAATGGGCCAAGTACCGACCCTTGAGGTACACCTGAAACAACAGGTGTACGGTCAGATATCAGTCCATTAAGGACAATCTGTTGGCAACGATCAGTAAGAAATGAGCCCATCCATTTCAAAATTGGACCACATAGACCAAAATTGTGGAGCTTACGTAATAGTTTAGGGTGACTCACACGGTCAAATGCTTTTTCCCAATCAAGGAATATAGCATCGACGACTGGTGGGTTCGTACCATCTAATATTTTGGACCATTCGTGGTATATGGATGAAGCTTGGGTAACACAAGATCTTCCAGGATAGAACCCGTGCTGTACAGGACTAACAAACGCATTACATTGAAGATGAAATAAAAAATTATCAGCCACTATACGTTCTAGAACTTTGCCAACAACTGAACAAAGTGATATTGGTCTATAATTACTTATATCATTTCTACTACCAGATTTAAAAATTGGTACAACATTGGCCAATTTCCATTCCTTCACCACAATGCCTTGGTCAAGGGACATTTGAAAAATTTTGAGCAAAATTGGGGATATAACAGGTGCAGCCATACTCAACATCATAGGGGTAATCCCGTCGGGCCCAGGGGATTTATTAGTATCTAAAGATAAAAGGGCACGGAAAATTTGATCCCTATTGATGACAATACTAGTTAAAGGTAAGACAATTTCACTGTGATTACAATAAGATGTTTCGTTTGTTACATTGAAATCATCATTATCTTCAGTAAAATTAGAATGAAAATATGTCGAAAATGCTTTAGTAGCATTTAAATCTGAGTCTATGATATTGCCGTTTAAAGTATACTTTTTTTCTGTTGCACATTTTCGTTTTTTCTTAACATATGACCAAAATCGTTTAGGATTAGATTTACAGCCTAAACTAAGATTATGGAGGTAATCATAATGAGACTTTCTCGTAGTTTCACGCAATGCGTTACTAAATTTTCTGTATTTTTCCCACTTATACATGTTATTCGGATGTTTCTTTGCATCTCGATAAAGGCGTCTCTTTTTACGAGACATTTTAATAATTTCAGTTGTTATCCAGATTGATTTTCTGCGAGGTTTGCTTTTAGCTTTGGGTATGCAATCATCAATTGCGGCTAGAAAAAGGTCTTTAAAACAAGCCCAAGTGGAATCTAAGTTAAGCTGCGTAAAGCAGAGATCCCACGGGACTGAATTAAGAGTTTGGAAAAAATCATCATGATTAACCTTTTTATATTGATAAAAATATCTAGGAACTTGTTTAGGACAGACCAACCGTCCAGCTAAGTCAAAGAAGATACCTATATGATCACTTGTACTAATTCCAGGTTCACCTGTGACATTATGAATAATGTCATTATTATTACAGAACACAAGGTCTAACATAGAATGTGATCCATTATTTGCATATCTGGTAGGAAAATTTACAAGTTGAACAAGATTAAGAGATGACTCAATATTACAGTTCGAGTTCGAACTAAAGTCATAATTGAAATCACCAGCGATGATCACAGCAGTATATTTGTGCATGATGGAGAGTATATTGTCTGAGAGTTCTTGAAAATTGGTTAACCATTCTCTTGATGAACTCGGGGGTCTATAAACACAGCCAAGCAGAATACTCCCTCCAGATACATGGATTTCAGCCAGTTGAACCTCAATATTAGTGTCAATGTCCACAGGTAATACATCTATAGATGTTCGACATAAAGAAAAAATAATTGTCCACTTTTATATACAGAACAGGATGAAGCATATTCTTTGGAGGACTAACTGTGCATTGAACAAGACCAAGATACTCACGAATATCAGTAGACATGTCTTTGGAAGATATTATTTCAGGATGTCCAATTGGATATGTTCCATATTTGTTGCAGAATGGATATAGGCTGGTAAAGTCAACATAGCTAATCTGCTCCTCAACTTTAACTTAAACAATTTAGCGGCATTGGTTCTACCTCCAATAAAGCTTCTCTTTCTCTGGGTTTGCAGATACGAATCGGCCATGCTTAGACCAGTGAACGGATTTTTTCCGTGAGCGGATGCACTTAGTAAAAACATGGTATAAACATCCCATAAATTAAAAAATAAAGTTTGGCTCAAACGATAAGCACCATCAACTTTATAACTACCAAAACATTTCTCCTTACCATGACGGGAATGATGAATATGGATACCTCGTCGTTTTGACTCGTAACTTGACCACTGCATGCTGGCGAAAGAATGATTCTCTGTAGTTAGGTAATCTGCTGGTGGAAAAACAGCCATTGAATTCGGCTAACTAACTATCATGGCCAAATACATGCGTCCTCAATGTAAAATGTTTTGTTTTTTTTCCCCACAAACATAGCGGTCATCGCAAGCTACATCACCGGTGATACAATCTATTCCATTTCTGTAGAACAGGGATTTGGAATGTTTTCACTGGTGTCTCAAAATCGAAGAAAATTTTCCATCACATTTTTTCTGGCATTATTTTTGTTCGTTCTTATGCCTTTTGAGCAAGGTGGGTCAGTTTCTATATCGTAGCAGGAAGATAATTGGTGCTTTCTCGGATCGTTGATGTCAGTAATCGTAATCAGTAATTATAATATCAAAATCTAGGAAGTCTAAAGCCTTTTTTATTCTTTCCGGACTGATGTCATGTATGTTAGCACCTCCTGATGCTGCAACATCTATGCTTCCTGATGGTGCAACCTCTCCTCTCCTACCTGTCTCTCAGCCGCATTTTTTCTGGCATTATCATTGTTAAAATCTTTTTTTTTATCCTGAAACCTAATTTTCTTCATGTTGCACAAATGATTACTATCTACTAACATAGGGCATATCTTACATAAAAATGTTTTGTGCAATCGTGACCCTTTTGAATGAAACGATTACACACTCTACAAACTTTCTTCTTGGATTTTGTGTTTTTTTATAATATCAAAGCCTAGGAAGTAAAAAGCCTTTTTTCTTCTTATACTCGGGATTAGCAAAGCATTTCTGATTCTTAAAAGAACGTCTACAATCATCACAGTAAACCTCGGGATTAGCAAAGCATTTCTGATTCTTAAAAGAACGTCTACAATCATCACAGTAAACCGAAGTAGTAGGATTACTAGCTGGAACAACCGAGTTCATGGGTAAATTTACATTATTGTGGGTGAACTTGACAATATAACATTGAAAATAAAGATTACATAAATAGCGAACCCTAGAAAGTTATAATAAAACAATAACATCAAAATGTTTGTCATGATGGTATAAATAAATTTGCTTTTCTTGGTACTCGCCACTAAATATCAAGCAGTGGAGATTGTCTTTGGAAATCGCTCTCATTTGATAATCCGGCAATACCCCTTTAAGTTCATCAATACCGCAAACACCACGATTGACACCGGCTCTCAACATTAGCTGATCGACTTCATTGTCTTGGAAATAAGGCTTCCTAAGCTGCTCCCATATTGCGCTATTTTACAACTTTATAGTCAATTTGTGAAACACCGACAACCAAAGCCCTTGCACAGAATATATTTTCATTATCCTCTTTGGTTCTAATTAAGGATCTGACATCTAGGTGAATTAAATCAATGCCAGGTTTATATTTCCCACAACGCATAGGCATATGTATAATATTAAACACTAATTCATCACCTACTAAAATGTTCATATGAGATTGTAAAACTAGAAATAGCTGAAAAAATAACTTCAGTGTTAATTTTTCCATTGAAAACCCCTCTGCAGAAACAATATAGTTTCCATTGTTTGGGCTAATCTCATTTGTTAACTCACCTAAATAGTAGTCAAGTGGTGGTTTCCATTTCCCGGGTTTTAAAGTAGGCACAAGAATCGGTGTTTTTGTACAGGACACGCTCTTGCAATAACAGCATTGACTTTCTTGTTGATCTTTATAAATTGTTGCTCATCTTCAAACTTCAGTTCTGCTAGATCATCATTTATAAAGTTAACATCGTGTACAATAACTCTTGTGTCTGAAACCTTATCATATATATCGTTTGGGTCGAAGGTACAGTATATAAAGTCCCTGACAAATTTTCCCTCTGTCCAAATTTTTCCCAGAAGGAATTAGCATCAGTTTGGCCAAGGATCGTAGATTATGCATTGTAGGCAATAGTCCTTATTTAGTTAAATGTTTTCGTTGGTTTCGTAGTCTTTAATGTATTTATCTTTACACACCATTCAGGTCATCCAGAAGCTTCCTGCTTTAATTTAAGAAAAGTAATAATATACTCCGGGATAAGGATCATCTGAGGTACTCGCTCTTCTGCTTAAAATTCCAGGCAACAATAACATTCATAAGTACATAGCCAACCTCAGCAGCTCCATTGATACCCAAGTCCCTGTCAAGCATCTTTCATTTTCATCGTGTTGGCATGATTCCTGATACAGGTTATCAATCATATTATGTTCGACATAAAGAAAAAATAATTGTCCACTTTTATATACAGAACAGGATGAATCATATTCTTTGGAGGACTAACTGCGCATTGAACAAGACCAAGATACTCACGAATATCAGTAGACATATCTTTGGAAGATATTATTTAAGGATGTCCAATTGGATATGTTCCATATTTGTTGCAGAATGGATATAGGCTGGTAAAGTCAACACAGCTAATCTGCTCCTCAACTTTAACTTAAACAATTTAGCGGCATTGGTTCTACCTCCAATAAAGCTTCTCTTTCTCTGGGTTTGCAGATACGAATCGGCCATGCTTAGACCAGTGAACAGATTTTTTCCGTGGGCGGATGCACTTAGTAAAAACATGGTATAAACATCCCATAAATTAAAAAATAAAGTTTGGCTCAAACGATAAGCACCATCAACTTTATAACTACCAAAACATTTCTCCTTACCATGACGGGAATGATGAATATGGATACCTCGTCGTTTTGACTCGTAACTTGACCACTGCATGCTGGCGAAAGAATGATTCTCTGTAGTTAGGTAATCTGCTGGTGGAAAAACAGCCATTGAATTCGGCTAACTAACTATCATGGCCAAATACATGCGTCCTCAACGTAAAATGTTTTGTTTTTTTTCCCACAAACATAGCAGTCATCGCAAGCTACATCACCGGTGATACAATCTAAACACCATTTCTGTAGAATACAGGGGTTTGGAATGTTTTCACTGGTGTCTTGTGTACACTCAAAATCGAAGAAAATTTTCCATCGCATTTTTTCTGGCATTATTTTTGTTCGTTATGCCTTTTGAGCAAGGTGGGTCAGTTTCTATATCGTAGCAGGAAGATAATTGGTGCTTTCTCGGATCGTTGATGTCAGTAATCGTATTATTTGGATTTTCTGTTGTTTTTTATAATATCAAAACCTAGAAAGGCTAAAGCCTTTTTTATTCTTTCCAGACTGATGTCATGTATGTTAGCACCTCCTGATGCTGCAACATCTATGCTTCCTGGTGGTGCAACCTCTCCTCTCCTACCTGTCTCTCAACCGCATTTTTTCTGGCATTATCATTGTTAAAATCTTTTTTTTTATCCTGAAACCTAATTTTCGTCATGTTGCACAGATGATTACTATCTACTAACATAGGACATATCTTACATAAAAATGTTTTGTGCAATCGTGACCCTTTTGAATGAAACGATTACACACTCTACAAACTTTCTTCTTGGATTTTGTGTTTTTTTTAATTATCAAAGCCTAGAAAGCCTTTTTTCTTCTTATACTCGGGATTAGCAAAGCATTTCTGATTCTTAAAAGAACGTCTACAATCATCACAGTAAACCGAAGTAGTAGGATTACTAGCTGGAACAACCGAGTTCATGGGTAAATTTACATTATTGTGGGTGAACTTGACAATATAACATTGAAAATAAAGATTACATAAATAGCGAACCCTAGAAAAGTTATAATAAAACAATAACATCAAAATGTTTGTCATGATGGTATAAATAAATTTGCTTTTCTTGGTACTCGCCACTAAATATCAAGCAGTGGAGATTGTTTTTGGAAATTACACTCATTTGATAATCCGGCAATACCCGTTTAAGTTCATCAATACCGCAAACACCACGATTGACAACGGCTCTCAACATTAGCTGATCGGCTTCATTGCCTTGGAAATAAGGCTTCCTAAGCTGCTCCCATATTGCGCTAAGTGTTAATTTTTCCATTGAAAAACCCCACGCACCATTTTATCAATGATAGTTAAAGGTAAAACCCTTTACCTTATAGACCGTTTTACTTTTAAGCATAATTTCCCAAAGAAGAAGAAGAAATTAACCTTTAATTCAACTCTTTCATACCAAAGGTCTTTGTGGTATAGTTTGTCATTTTTACAGATGGCTTTAGCGAGAGTCAATGAAAAGAATAGTGGTACCTATAACTTTAGTGGACATATTCTTACCACTATTAGTTAAAACATCTAGAATACAAATAACGCATGACAAAGTAACTATCATAAGCTTGATAAATTTGGCCAAATACATGTAATATTTTGATTGTAAGGATATTTTGTGAATATATTCTCGCAACCGGTAACATGCGTCCTCAACGTAAAATATCCCCACAAACAAAAGGATGGCATTAAATTCATTTGTATAAATCTTTTGTCGGGTTCTTTCTTTGCGTTGACTGAATTGAAAAACACTCTATCCCACCAGTCATCGCCTCCACTTTAGGTCTGAGGAGACTTCTCTCCTTAGATCCGGAGTGAGGCATTTCAACTGCGCTTCTTCTGAATTGAAAAAAAAAACTCTATTCCACCATTCATCGCATTTGCCTCTCAAACCTTTAACTTTGCATACTGTAGTTTTATCAGTATCCGTCGATTGTACAGGTGTCTTTTTGGGCCTTTTGATATATTTACCGTCTAAAGTAATGGTTGTCATTCATTCATCAGGATTAGTTGTACTGTATTAGTAGAGAAGACCATTAAAGATGTATTGTTTAGAAAAAAAGTGGGTCATTTTGCTCAAATTGTAGTATTTGTAGATTTTTGTTTGAAATCTTTAGGTTGTGAGATGGCCAATCATGGTAACCCAAGTACTGAAGATGAAAGTTGAGGCCTACTAGTGATACACAGCTGCATACAAGATAAGAAGAAAGTATCAGTGACTACGTGAACCACTGAAGAAGAAAGTACGAGTACAGGTCAGTTTAAGAGACATTTGTTTTTAATCCAGAATGTTAACCTTCCCTAATATTCCCAAATTTATTTGTTATTATTCTGCTTAAATCTATCTACCTCAATGTATTTTTAGGAAATACTAAACCATACCTACAGAAGTGTTTCTGATGCATCTATTAGCCTCTTTACATCATCATCGTCGGTCGTTGTCTCATAGCTCTGGTTCAACATCATGGTGGTGGTGATGGTCATCTCTTCTGGTCAACTTTAACCTTAAGATGGCGAAACCTCTAATTTTGAAAAGAAAAGAATTAAAATGCAATGGCTCGGATGAAGACGAAGTTCCCAATAATCGTCTATGATACAGAATAATACGTAACGTACAAAATATAGAAACAGAATAATGGTCCTCATTCAGTTATATCGCAAGAACATTATGAAATTTAAATGTATGTACAAAACTAGAATCGGATTATTGTTTTGTCTGTAGACGAAATGCGAGGTTGTATTATTGGTTTATTGCTAATGAATTAAAGTAAAGTATAGAAGAATTAAAATGTTACTATGTTACCCAGATTTTTTTCAGAAATAATAATCTTTAATTTTTAATTTAAATGTAATAAAATATTTATGTACGTACTACTTTGAAAAGGTTATCGATTTTATTATGTATATTTTTTGTTGTACTTACGCGACATAGTTTAATGCTACACTATCAAATTGTATGTGACCAAAAAATGTGATGCTCATATGATAATGTATCACTACCTATATAATATATATATATACCTATATAATTACCATGTTTGGGGACATCACTACCATATTTTTTAGGAACATCACACTTTTTGACAGTGTAGATAGCATATAATTGCCCATATGATAATGTATCACTACCATATTTGGGCATATAATTACCATGCTTGGGGCATCAATACCATATTGTTTAGGAACATCAAACTTTTTGACAGTGTAGAAACAGGGCTTAATAATAAACAAAACAAGTGTTATAACTGGTGATATTTCCAAAAGTCTTATTAGTCAGAATTATGGACGAATTAGTGGGAACCAGGCATAACCAGTTTTAAACGACCGGAGTCTTTGTGACATTTAATTTATATTCGTCCATAATTCTAACAAAGGATTTGACCAATCATCACAAGTGATGGATTATTCGAACTGTCGCTTGTCATTGGTCAACTCGCTAGCGTTGCGTCTATTATGTGCTAGCGTTGCGTCTATTATGTGCTAGCGTTGCGTCTATTATGTGCTAGCGTTGCGTCTATTATGTGCTAGCGTTGCGTCTATTATGTGCTAGCGTTGCGTCTATTATGTGCTAGCGTTGCGTCTATTATGTGCTAGCGTTGCGTCTATTATGTGCTAGCGTTGCGTCTATTATGTGCTAGCGTTGCGTCTATTATGTGCTAGCGTTGCGTCTATTATGTGCTAGCGTTGCGTCTATTATGTGCTAGCGTTGCGTCTATTATGTGCTAGCGTTGCGTCTATTATGTGCTAGCGTTGCGTCTATTATGTGCTAGCGTTGCGTCTATTATGTGCTAGCGTTGCGTCTATTATGTGCTAGCGTTGCGTCTATTATGTGCTAGCGTTGCGTCTATTATGTGCTAGCGTTGCGTCTATTATGTGCTAGCGTTGCGTCTATTATGTGCTAGCGTTGCGTCTATTATGTGCTAGCGTTGCGTCTATTATGTGCTAGCGTTGCGTCTATTATGTGCTAGCGTTGCGTCTATTATGTGCTAGCGTTGCGTCTATTATGTGCTAGCGTTGCGTCTATTATGTGCTAGCGTTGCGTCTATTATGTGCTAGCGTTGCGTCTATTATGTGCTAGCGTTGCGTCTATTATGTGCTAGCGTTGCGTCTATTATGTGCTAGCGTTGCGTCTATTATGTGCTAGCGTTGCGTCCTAGTGGGTGGAACCAAGCTTTAGAAAGACGCATACTCTCCGAGTCGTCTCAATGTAATGGCAATATATGACAAATTGAGATCGCGTTGATTTGACTGATTTGATACGATATGACGGGGACTCAAATCTTGTTCCATCAAGAAGTCTTACGGAATCTCCGCTTCAGCTGTTCTGTTGCTGCATTCCTTGACTTTCTTCATGGCAGTAAAACATTGAATCGCAAGATTCATAATTGGACCAACCAGGGAGCTGTAAAACAACTCCCTGGACCGTACCAACTGAGGCAATTTACCGAATACGCTAATGCACCTTTTCTTGTATCGTTTCAACACTGTTAACAATCTGCTGTAAAATCTACAGTAAATTACTGGCAGCTCAGCTGCCATAGTAATTTATTACAGTAGAAGCATTTTACTGTAATTGTAGTAGGTTTACAGTAATGGAAAAAAATACTGTGAAATATACAGTAGGCCTAGTACTGTAGAAACTTTACAAAAACAAAGACTACAAACAAGGCTACAAAACAGTTAAAACTTCCATTTTATGTGCGATTGAAAACTAAAAAATGTTCATAGATAGAATGTTTAAAAGGAAATATGATCATCTAAGCTGTTGTCCACCTAATATGATAAAATTTATTAAGAGAAGCTATATTTAATTTTGACATAACATTTATAAATTTAATCTGTTAATAGGCCTAGGGCCTATCTTTTGAACATTCCGTCGTAAATCTATCAATCTATATAATAATAACCCACTACTCTAATAGTAACCATGGGGGTTAATGAGTCACAAAAACTATTGACAAAATGACATTTATGAAGACTGGTCGTTTATGATGCAGCCGTATTTTGAAAATAAGGAGATAATTCATGTTGATCTCCGGAGTGGGGAGGATTGAGTGTTGTTGAGTTTATAAAAAAGAGTTAGAGTTCAAACAAATTATTTATATTCGTACTGTTTTATTATTTTGCTATGATTTGCTGGCCGGAAAAGTTGGAGTGGTTTACTATTTTCAGGTGCCTAATTTAAGATTAGTAATAGTAACCCACTACTCTAATAGTAACCCACCTTCCAATAGTAACCCACCCTAAAAAACAATCAAAGAATAATAACCCAGGGTTACAATTAGAAGATTTACGGTACTTAAATAATGTATGTAAGAAAGTCACACGTTTTGTTTCGTAATAATATTTTGTTCTTACACAAAATTATTATTATTTATCTTTAATTTAGTTTAATTTAGTGACTTAATTTTTTATATAGTCCCGCATTTCAAAGTGATTTGAATGCAACGCGCATTTGAACAAACACCACACAGTATCAACAATACGTAATATCAGGGAAAAATTACAAGGCATTTCAGTTCAATTTTTACCCTCCAAAAAGACATTTTTAAATAAAATAAAATCATGAAAATAACGTTGAATTACAGATTAACAAACAGAGTAACATACAATATAATAATAATACGTTTACTCTATCGGAAGTACAGTAGGCCTACATTATTATCGAGGACCCTGACGTTCGCATTAAGCGCAAAATATGATCGTTTTGCTGATTCCTATAGCGCGCTATGGAAGTGTTCCGGCCAACTAAATGTGCCATTATCATGATTTTGACGTGCGAGAGTAATATTTTCGGCCATCCTAAGAGTGCCAGTGAACTAAATTCGCTTCGTCACAGGCGTGTCTGAATCACCACCCCCCACCCCACCGCCCCCATCCCACTCCAAATCTCTGAGGTTGTAACAGTATGTAGGCTCTATGTATCCCGATGATCACTTGAGTTTATGATCCCACCACTTTTTTATTTATTTTATTGATGTAATTTAATATTTGTTATTAGATTTTGATATATTCATATATCATATACGTACATACTATGATGTGATGCCAATTAAATAGGGCATTGAACTGATAATGACAAAGATCTTGCACTAAGAAAGCACCTCATGATATAAATAATCCATCATTTTGATACTGTGTGACGCCTGGGTCTCGAAGACTAATCACAGTAATTGATGCAAACTGAACGTTGTTGTCGACACTCCGACGTTTTTATTTGCATGTTCTGTTTCTGTTGTGAGAAAAGTTTTCTTAAGAATTATTCATTTTAATTATTAATTTGTGCCTAGCCTACTTTGTAAACATGAGAGACGTAAGTGGGTATTTAAAGGAGCAGCAAAGTCAGGGAAGTGTTGATTTAGTTCAAGAATGGACAGAAATTGAGGAATTCTACAACAAAAAGTAAGTTTTCCATTACTACTTTAGTAAGGCTAGGCCTAGGCTAGGCCAATAATATTGAATAGTGATTCAGCAATATTGAGTGATATGAGGTGGTTAGAACCCTGGTGCAGAATATTTGCCGCGGCCTCTACCAATCATATCGTAGGCCTAGACAAGCAATTTTGCTTGAGTACTGTGTTTTTATACAAATAATACTAGGCATAAGACTATATGCATCTAGGCCTAGTAGGCCTACTAGGCCTAGGTTTTAGGCTCGATATATAAATTAATTGTTCTATCTTTTTTTACAATTCAACAAGGATTTCCTTGCCCTTGCTTGGCTTGCTTGTGCACAACAAAAATAATAACACGAAAAAAAAAGTAAATTCTTCATTTGTTACCTTTTTTAGACTCTGGCATCAATTGACAGAAAAACTATTGGTTTTTGTCAAGAACCCAGTATTTGCTGAAGGAGACGGTCTTCTACAGGTAGGCCTAGGCTAGGCCTATATTTATTTTATGGATTTATTAAAAAAAATTGTTTGATATAATAAACGTTTATGAATTGAATGATGAAAACCTTTCAACGAATAAAAAAGACACCGCTCCAGTTTTGGACGCTGAGTAGTTACAGTGTGTTTCATGGCATAATTCAACATTTTTTACAAAAATCTGAACGTATATATATATAATAATAATATACTGTAAAAAAATTGAAAGGATATATTTTCATGATTGATTGATTGAAAATAAACATTTAATCTTTTACTTCATGAAATTATTTGTACCATTGCACAAATATAAAACATTTTATATTTGTTTTATAACACTCTACTTTGAATAAGATTTGTATGCATTGCGCACATTCTGAAATTGCACTCTTGTAAGAGTTCAATAGAGTATTTATTGAATGTGACCCAAACCCCCAATAAAATGAAAATTATCTATTCATTATCTGATGTAAATGCAATAGTTTTATAGATTCTCCCTTTTCTGGATAAATACTCATCTATGTACACATGTTTTATTTTCTTAGATGTATGAGAATTTTATTGCAGACTTTGAACACAGAATCAATTTGCTTTCACTCACAGAGATTGTTCTAATTATCATCAAGCAATGCAAAGGTATTACAAATTAAAACTAGATTAAATTAGATATGTCTGTGATTTGTCAGTTGCATAGCAGGGTAATTTAATTACCGTATCTTTGGGTATAATCCCACTTTAGGTCTAATCCCATCCGCCTACTACTTTATGTCTTCACACACAGGCATATCCCCAGGTAGTATTGACTTTTGGTTCTTTAAGGTTTCCCCAGGTATAGTCCTACCCCGAAAGTCAGCCCAATTTTGTTTTCAAAGGAGGATTGGTTGGATTAATACCAGAGGATATATATACAGTATACAGGGTAAATTTATTTTAATTTTACTTATTTCAATTTTTTTTTTTATTTACAGAAGACTCGGCAGCATTAGAATTTCTAAATAAGTTGAAGGAAAAGGTAAAAAGTATAATCATGATAAATACAGCATGTATATTATTTGGGTTTTTGTCTTACATGACACACTCTCTTTCAATTAATGGAAATTAATCAGGATCGTGCGTACATTTCCCTTTTAGGCTCTACTTCTACTAAAGGATGTGTTGGCATCAGCACATGGCACATTCATTGTTTACTATAGGTAGACAGATGATGTTTGATTGTTTTAAATAGCACCCTCTTTGTTTGGGTGTACAGTCTCTCCAAATAACAGGCTATGCTGGCCTAATATTATGTCTGGTTTTCTGGAAGGCCTAATAATCAGAATGGAAAAAAAGAATTTTGGGCCTTTTGTGTTTTGACCTCAAGAAAGTTATGTTTTGGGAGAATGTCCGGCTTTTAAGATAACGGTATTTGGAGAGTTTACTGTATTACAACATAGCACCCTGTATGGTTTGGTGATTCTCAAGGTATTTATTTTGCAAACTCTGACAAGTGATTTTTCTGTAATATTTATAACTCTTTTTCCATTTTGGTGAGCCACTTGACAGTGATTCATTTCACTTTTTGGTTTATCAGTCATTTGAATTTTGAACTCTCTTGTTTTTTTGTTTTGTTATGTATTTGTTCTTTTCTGACAAATGAAATTAAATTGATTTACTGTAGGTAAAAGACCATGTGGAGGCAACAGTCCTTTGTTCAACATCCATTGCAATGGTCATGCTGAAAACCAGTGATCTAGACACAACCAAGGTAACAGAAGCAATTGTCTTAAGCTCTGTCTACACTATCAAAATGTGACAACAAATGTGATGTCCCCATATATGGACATGATGATGTCATATCACTACCATATGTGGGCATATCACTACCATATTTGGGCACATCACATTTTATTGTCAAATAGTTTGATTGAGTATCTTGACTGAAATTCAGTTGTTTAGAAAGACCCTATTATATAGCTATTAGTATTAGCATTATAAGTGGGTAGACTGATTAAATGTATGTTGCCTTGTTATTTACAGTAATTTAAAAAAATCCAACTCCAATAAAAAGCATGTTGTCAAAGGTGGTGATTTAAATCAAAATGATGATTATTTAAAGATGTATCCTGTCCGAAAAAAAACATAAAAATGAAGATTAATAAAATCAATTTTTGAATATGCCATTTTGCAATTTTAAACATTTTCAAAATTTCCAAAAATAATGATTTTACTTACCAAATTTTACTAACCAAAAACCAATTGTCTGACAGATAATTTGGCTATTTTTTGCCTTAGATTATTGTTTTTTCATCTAATTTTTGGTCAAAGTGAATAACTGTTTTGTGACATTAAAATGGCATATTCAACAAAAACAAAACAATTAAAAAATAATATTTTCAAATTTATATGTTTAAAGTTATTAAACATTAAATTTAAATGTTTTTCTTTTAGAAACTGGTTGATGAATGTCAAGCATTACTAGATAATATTGATGGCGTAACAACGGTACATGGACGCTTCTACGACCTGTCAAGCACTTATTATAAGATCATCGGTAACCATGCCAACTACTATCGTGATGCTCTTCGATTCCTAGGGTGTATGTCAATTGATGACATACCTGGTAAGTATGTGTAGTACTGAATATTTATAGTAATTATTGTAGAATAATTACTTTTGCCTGATTAACAATATAGATTATTAATTTAGAGAAATAAATTTATTTTTGAAAAGTAAATTGAGTACACTTGGAAACCTTGGAACAAAGCAACTAGAAGTTGCTTTGAAGTCCCTATTAAGAGGACACCTTTGGGAACAAACAAAATGTGCTCTTAATTGGGATGTCCCCTAAATAGTGGTTGGCCATAATGTTGAAACATATATTTCCCCTGTTTCATGGAGAAGTGTCCCCTTAATAGGGGTTCCTCGAGAATTTAGGTTAGTAGTTACAATCATCACATTGATGTACTACACGTTACTTACTTGGGCACTTTGTTGGTTATTTAATGCGCAACATCATGTATTGCATTACAAAAGACGTGTATGTGTAATGTACCCCAGTCATAAGGATTAATTCAAATAACGCAAGACATCACATGACACGTAATCAACCAATCAAGGATAGATTAAATATATTCATGAGAATCAAACATTTCTGTTTTCGCCGATTCCAATATTTCTGAGATCTGATTGATGAAAATGTGAATATGCCTCAGGTGCATTAACCAACAATTTATATCGCAAAATTAATTTGCAACAGAATTTTAATAGGTGTGTTCTAATATTGAAGGATTGGCAATGAATTAAGCTTATTTTAGTTGAAGATATTTTAATGCAAATGTTTTGAATATCAAAAGCTTTTTAAATATGTTTTTTTTCAGATGGTGAAAAAAAAGAGCGAGCTTTTAATCTTTGTTTGGCTGCACTTCTTGGTGAAGGTATCTTTAATTTTGGAGAACTGGTAAATATATTTTAGACATTTACATAATCTTTTTTTTGGATAAATTTACATTATAGTTATTTCTGATTGATGCTTTATGCTTTTCAAATTATAAATAATTCTACAAAACAAAACAAAAATAAAAAAACTTCCCCCAAAAACGAGAATATTTAATTTATATTAATTTATTCAGGTTGTGCACCACCTGGAATTAATTTATGCAAATAAGGAAACTGTGCTAATATATTCAGCCCAATCAATGTGCGCATTTGGTGACAATTTAAGCAATGTTTGCAGTGTGGAAGAAGGGTTAAACCATGTATTCTGGAATTTGTGTATTTCGACAGTGAATTCCCAAAATACCTGCTCATTTAGAGAAAAAATATTTAGAAAGTTAATAAATTACTATCAAATCATTTTACACTTTTCATTTGTTTTGGTTGTTAGAGAAACACAATAAACACTTTGGTATTATTACTTTCAATTTCAGCTTGCACATCCCATTTTGGATTCATTAAAAGGAACTGAAAAGACTTGGTTGGTTGATTTACTGTATGCCTTTAATAGCGGTAACCTGGTGCAGTTTGAAACACTCAAAACCACTTGGAGTCAACAGGTAAAATACTTACCACTATAGGGAAAGTTTTACTGTCTCGATGGTGCTACCTTGTTAGAGAATAGTTTCTTTAACTAAGCACCATTAGATACTAAGATGATAATGATCAACGAAAAAATATGTATTTTTCCTACAGAAAAAAAAAATTAAAAAGGTTTTTATCCTAGAACTATAGGATAATGATTTGTGCTGTCTTTGATGAACAAATAATATTTTCTTAAGTCTAATCAGATGACAACATGATTAGTACGACCAATAATATTGTGATGATAACACATTTTTTTGTTCTTATTGATCATGTCGTCATTTGATTGAATTTGTATTTTCAACAAACAAAACCTAAATGATTATCCTATAGTTCTATGATGAAACTTTTCCAATTTGTTTTGTTTTCTTAAGAAGAATGTGTGTTTATATATTTATCATTGCACATCATCCTAGTATGAACTAGCTTTTATTCTGTCATGAAAACTTGTAAACAAATGAAATTTTTATCAAATTAAAAAAAAAATTAAAGTACCTTTTGTTTGTTTGTAACAGTTATTTCTATGTCATTGAACAAAAACACATTAATAAAACCTTTTGGACACCCATATTAATGTTTGTTGGGTCCTGTGCGTGGCCCTTTAATAGGGGTTCTACTGTATTTAATAGGGGTTCTACTGTATTTAATAGGGGTTCTACTGTATTTAGTATTGTAAAAAACATTAATATTTACTTTTTAGCCTGACCTAGCTGCTAGAGAATTAAACTTGAGACAGAAGATTTGTCTTCTTTGCTTGATGGAGATGACATTCACTAGGCCGGCCAATAATAGAAGCATTACCTTCCAAGAAATAGCCGGGGCTACAAAACTACAGATGGATGAGGTTAGTATTGAAAAATCGGGCTAAAAAATAGTATATATTCTGAGATGAAATCGAGGCATGTACTTCAGATAATGAAGGGGTTAATAGCCTGATAAAATCCCATTTAATATTTTGCTTTATATACAACATACATTGCTATTAACTTCCAAGCAACTGCAAGCCCACAAGCTAGCATCTCACAATACAGAACATTGTCTGTTATTGAACTACAGTTTTTTTTAGTTCTGAGTTTTGCAACTGAACCTAACTTAATTTTTAAACATATTCACTAAAATCAACTTTTCCGTCATCTTGGGTTACCACATTTTAAACTTTAATTTCCATTCCCAAAGTGTTTATTTTTGTGTTCATTAATTTGTAATACTCATGTTACCATCTTTTTATTATATATGTGATGTTTTAACTTCAATAAATATGTAAACTTGTATCATTAATCTAGATCCCTAAAGATTTTACTTGCATTTTGAGGTATTTTTTCTCCATTATTCACAGGTTGAGATTTTAGTGATGAAAGCTTTGTCATTGGGATTAGTAAAAGGCTCTATTGACCAGGTGGATGCCAAGGTACATATGACCTGGGTACAGCCACGGGTACTGGATAAACAACAGGTGATTATGCTAATTTATTCATCATTTAATTTCTATAGCTAATTTGCATTCTCTGTGTATACACCATGGAAACGGACAGAGTCTTACCACCATCTGGTATTGTTTATATTTAATAAATCTGGGAATTGATGACAATAACTTTACAATTACGTTACATTCATTAGAATGTTAAGGGGACACCTTCTGTACCCAATAAAATTTCCCCTTATATTGCTCTTTGTTCATTCATGGGAACGTGGGGACGTCTCCTGAATAGGGGTGCGACAAAGGAGGGTTCTTGAACGTTTAACAATTGATGATCTTTACATCATGATGCTCCCATTATTCTAAACCTTCTTTTCACAAGTACATAGTTGATTGAAAATAATTTACTTTCTGACTTTCAGATTTCAATAATGCAACAGAGACTGGTTAACTGGTGCGCCGATGTGAAATCCATGCAGATGTTAGTGGAGAACAAAGCGCATGATATCCTTGATAAGTTATGATCACAATCCAGAAAGGAATAGCATAAAAATATTAAAAACTAAAAAAAAAAAATTCTGTTGTAAATGTCACCAGTTATCACAAATCAGCAGTCACACTTGTGATGTGCCCAAATATGGTATTAAAAGAACTGCGTTGACTTCCATTAGGTGAAAGGGAACAAGTGTGAATGAAGCATTAATGTGTTGTGAGATACAAGCTGGGATATGACTGAATTCATAATTCAGCAAATTAATTTAGAGCTCAGTTAACTTATAATCTATACATGAGTTTAAAGCTACTAAGGTTAGTGTTGTGTTGAAATAAAACTTTACTGCCCGTTTGTGATTACTGTCGCAACACTGATTTAGTATTGGGGATCATTTCAAAATTATTTTACTGCAGCAACATATATGTACAGTATGATTACCCAAGAAAATCTTGCTAGATAGGTAACAGAGTAAACAAACTGTACTTACTGCAGTAACTGCAGTAGAATGATTTGGACATGGTTCGATGTTTGTTGGACTGATTTAAAAATTGCCAACATTCAATAAGTACAACTACTGCAAAAACGTCATTTAAAAGTGTCGGTTATTATCAGACATCTGTAAAATTCTGTTACATTGCTTGTATTATCTTGTCGTTTTTACATAAGGTTCAAACCTGGTCTGAGAGAAAATACAATAAAAGATGGAAATCTAAAATAGTATTCTTTTTTATTCAAAGTGTTAGCAAAAGGTACTAGAAATATATTGTAAATGAAAAAAAGATCACACTCTGCTAAAAATAAAATTATAGCATCTGAATCATGAATATACTGTAACTATAAATCTGGAGGCTTGTGGAGCCGTGAAATGTGCAAAAAGTCACATTTGTGCAAACAACCACATTTGTGCAAACATTTTACCTTCAAATGTGCAAACAACCACATTTGTGCAAACATTTTACCTTCAAATGTGCAAATATGTAAAAATTCATTACCCGCAAATGTGCAAACATCTCGCCGTTAAATGTAAAAACGGTCAGTTTTGACGTTAAATGTGCAAAAGGTATTCTACAAATGTGCAAATCATTTCTTCAGTCAAATTCCTATTACATTTTATATTTTTGGTTCGTAGGTCTTTCAGAGTAGAAATAACAATAGGAAAACGAGTCTAATAAATCTAAAATGTTCAATATCATAATAACTAATTATACTGTTGTATTTTATTATGATCAAAGGCTTTAACCCGTCTCAGCCAAATTCAAGTCGACCCCAAGTCAACTCGCCCCCAAGTCAACTCGCCCTGAAGTCAACTCGGCCTCACGTCAACTAGGCCACGTTAAAGTATGAAACGTAAAAAGTGCAAATAAATGGGACAAAATAAGTCTAATGAACAGAAGAAAAATAATAAAAACGAAGTACGCATGTTATAGGGATGAATATTAGAATGAATGTGAATGTTTTTGGCCGAGTTGACGTGAGGCCGAGTTGACTTGAGGCCGAGTTGACTTGAGGCCGAGTTGACGTGAGGCCGAGTTGACGTGAGGCCGAGTTGACGTGAGGCCGAGTTGACTTCAGGGTGAGTTGACTTGGGGCCAACTTGAATTTAGACGAGGCGGTTTAGAGCCTTTGATCATAATAAAATACAACAGTATAATTAGTTTTTATAATATTGAACATTTTAAATTTATTATACTCTTTTTCCTATTGTTATTTCTACTCTGAAAGACCTACGAACCAAAAATATAAAATGGAATAGGAGTTTGGTTGAAGAAATGCTTTGCACATTTGTAGAATACCTTTTGCACATTTAACGTCAAAACTGATCGTTTTTACATTTAACGGCGTGATGTTTGCACATTTGCGGGTAATGAATTTTTACAGATTTGCACATTTGAAGGTAAAATGTTTGCACAAATGTGGTTGTTTGCACATTTGAAGGTAAAATGTTTGCACAAATGTGGTTGTTTGCACAAATGTGACTTTTTGCACATTTCACGGCTCCACAAGGCTTCATAAGCTTTGTGACAAAAAAAATGTGATGTGCCCATATATGGACATGATGATGTCATATCACTACCGTATTTGGGCACATCACTACCATATTTGGACACATCACACTTTAGCTTAGAGCTAAACCCACTATTCCCATTGTGCATTTTTTATATACATAGTGTTATGTTGTATTTGTTATATATCAATGAATATGGTTGACAGCCGATAGTGTAGGACTGTGCAGAATAATAAATTACATGCATGGTTGACCATGGCGTTGGAAATTGAAGTCGCTTAATATGTACACTATGATCATGATGCATACTGTACATGGTGTAAAGAGTTACAGTATTTCATTTCACTTCTAAGGTTTAACGTTCTGGCAAATTTGTTTGCCTTGTGCTTAGATTGAAACCACTGATACTGGGGTCTGTTGCCAACTTTAGACTAAATAAATAAAATGTCCTCTATCCACATAAATTGTATTTTTCAATTTATTTTGTATAATTATTTTTACATTTAAAGCATTGCATGATTACAGTTAATATTGTAACAATTGCACATAACATGGAAATGATTCTCTTTATTTCATACTAAAATAATCGACAGTATTTAATTCAATCAAATACGATTGCCGTCTTCTAACCCAAAAATATATATAATGGATATCGTACATCTAAACATGTTACTGGCAGATCATATTTTAAAAAGGATAAAGTTAGGTAGTAGCCTTGTCTCGCACCAAGTTGCCTTTCATCCAGATTACTTTTTTCCTCTAGCACCATTCATAATAAGAAACTTTGAAAACTCTCAGTATCAACTATTGGCACCACAAGCTTGTAGCATTCTTATAATTTGCAGATAATTGTTGTAATTACTATACTTATGTTCAATAACAGAAATTTCCATTCACACATGTTTACTTAGAATAGACTTATGTCTGTCTCACTCATTTGTGTTACTTGGCTTTTACATTGAGAAACAAATAACACTGTACCTGTAATAATAATGGTTGACTTTTATAGCACCTAATACCAAAGCACTTTACACACAAAACCAGTCCATGAAATATCCTAAAGCTCTCTACATCACAAAATGTAATGTGCCCATATATGGTCATGATGATGTCATATCACTACCATATTTGGGTATATCACTACCATATTTGGGCACATCACACTTTTTTGTCAAAGCTTAAGATAACACCAAAAATATGATGCAGAGGAACCGTTTTCACTACCAGCACTTTGAAGCTCTCAAATGAGAATTCGCCAATTTGATGTATTTAATTTAAATTATTAATTAATACAATTTTAAAACTTTTTAAGAAATATTATTTTTTAGAATTCCAACTACTACTTGATAATAAATTTACTCAATTTTAAAACATTTTTCATAATTTTGACAAAATAGTTAAAATGCACTACATGTATACATTATCCTACATTTTACACTACAATATTTATATTAAGTAGCATGCCTTATATTTCAACCATTACATTTTAAATGTCATTGGAAATTTAAACATGACATATGACATATAATAGTGACCGAATGTTTCGAGATGATAGACAAAAGGGATGGTCATTTATACAAACGATATATCTGCATAGGCATACAGTATAATTAAGCCAAGTTAACACACGTTGTTTTCGAATGTATTTGGTAAATTTAACGTTCATCTAGCATCGCAAAAGCTCAATATTTTCAATGAAAAAAATTGGAATTCACATAATTTTTGAAATGATCCCTAACTGGAAAGAAATTATTTAAAAGCTTGATAAAGACGTTGAACAAAGCTAATTCTTGTTTTAACATCTTCCACAGTCGCTGTCAAACCCCAGAACTCAAAACGTTTCTCAACTACTGCTGTCCAAAACAAGCCCCACATACCTAATATTGTTGCAACAGTAAATATCAAGTCAACAAAAAATGTTAGAGCACCAAGAACCAAGGCCTTTATTATGTACATAGCAACTAGTAGTAGAATAGCTTGCCAGTAAAAACCTTGCTGTTTGATGTTTTCTAGCTTCGCTTTTTCCAACACACCAGCCATCTTGTTTAAAACGGTTTGTAACTCTGTGCCTTTTGCCGGATCACTCCCATCTGTTTCTGTAAGAAATAAAAACACACTAATTATAAACAAAGTAAAATTCCACTTTATGTTTACCTCTCTCCACCCAGGTGTACAAATTGTTACTAGGTGCAGTATGGTAGCTGAGTAGTATGTGTTTCATATGTGCTTGATCCAATGACTGGGATAATAAACCGTGCACATTCTTAATTAGTCATCACTAATAATCATTAATTACTATACAAGTTTGACATTTTAATTCATTAAATCACTCTAGTTAATTACCTCCGCCAAGGAGGTTATATTTTCACCCCTGTATGTTTATGTGTGTGTGTGTGTCTGTCTGTGAACAGCCTGGAGGCCACAGTTTTTATCCGATTCTCACCAAATTTGGCCACAATGATCTATGCCCCAAAAGCTCGGACGAGTTCGAATTTGAGGGGAAAAGGTCATAGGTCACAACTAACAAAAAACTATTTTACTGCCTAGAGACCACAGTTTTTATCCGATTCTCACCAAACTTAGCCACAATGATCAATGACTCATCATATAATTGTGGTTACATTTTGAAGGGTCAGGGTTAAAGATCAAGGTCCACAAAAAAAAAAAAAAAGAATAAAGAAAGAAACCTCAGCAGGACTTGAACCAGGGTTCTCAACTGTGAGAGGCTGGATACATAACCATTACACCAAACTCTCATCCACTACTTTGTAGTGTGCAGTTAGCCTATTTACACTTAGAACTAATAAAAAAATGTAAAAAAAAAAACATTTTCGGGGGGAATTTTATGTAGGGGACATTTACAGTAGGCGGCTTTTACAGTAGGCGGAGGTTTGTACTCTCGGAGTACCCTCTAGTTACTGTATATATTCTCTTTGCTCAACAGAGTACTGAGCTATGACATTTAATATGTTTGTGTTGGTCCTTTGGTCTAATGTTTCCTTTAGGTCAGTTTTGTCAATTTCAAAATAATCAAACATACTCTCTTACCATCTTTTGTGACAATGTCCAGAGTTGCCCTGACTCCTTCATGGTCAGAATAAAATATGTCAAACCCTGGAATCTGTCCCATGGTCAAGCAACAATCACGGCATATGATGTCTTTTCCGTTACCATTGTACATGATGTAGTCTATCCGAATGCCCTCTGTTAATTCTTCTTCTTTCTTTTTCATATGGGTGTACAAGTTATTTGGTTTGTCACATGTGTTGCCAAGGTTTCCATCCTAGATAAGAAGATGGGTATTATATCTCAATTTTATTTTTTTTAAATACCCCGATTTTATGCTCTCTGGATTTTACATACGCATAAAATGATCATGACGTCATCGTTCTTGTTGTTTTGTTTTTACTTTGTTTGCTACAATATTTGTGTGTTTATCAATTATCAATTGTTACCTCTTTATTTGGTCTCTCTTGCCACGCATCTTTCAAATTTGCGTTTGTTCTTATAATCTGCATCGAGAGGGAGCTCTCCTCTGAGTTGAAATCCCCCATAACTAGGTTAACATCACTTGATTGACAAGTCTGCCGAACGAAGCTGCTTAGCTCGTAAGACTGGACAAGACGGTGCGCATAGTATTCATCCTGGTCAATAAAGTTCTCATGGTGAGATGGTCCATACATTGCTGTCATCTACAAACAAAGTAAACCACAATTGTCCAACTGTACAACCTTAGGGACACCTTCACTTCCTCCCCTTAATAAGGATTGGCCATAATGTCATTACATTATTTCCCCTTGTTCTTTTCACTGGAAAGTGTCCCCTTAATAGGGGTGTCTCCCAAAGTAGGGGTTATACTGCCTTACATGGATCAACTTTTCATACAATGTAGGCCTATCTATAGAAAAACCACTCTATATTATTATCTCTACATATTACCACATAGCACCAATTCACACTACCTATATCACACTTAAAAATGTAATTAATTCAATTTAACCAGAGTACCACATGACTGATAATGGAAATAATATATAAGGTAGTATTGTGTTTGGAAAAAGTACAAATATACAACATGATAAGACATGATAATACTCACATGTGTAGTATATACATTTATCTTCAGACCATCTATTTCCACTTGGCATAAGCCAACTAGTTTCTTAGCGTACCAATCACAGTGCCGTATCTTGTGTGGGAAAGCATTGAGAGAGAATGCTTTCTGGGCTGTGTCCAGAATTGGTCCTTTTGAAAATATACATACTCCACTGCCTATGAAGCCACTGTAGATAAAAGAAAATGGTTAAGGGAGAAAGGGGTTAAACATACCCCAGGGTAAGGCTATGTTCAGACCCATAAATAATCGATAGAGATATCTATGCGGTGTATACATTTTCGTGTCTAAACTTAAGCTGAGGATTAGATATTAGCTTTGCATCCAGAGACTGGTATAGAGTATGAACAGACATTCAAGTTGATGTGGCTAGGCTACAAAAGATGTTTTTTTTCGACATGTTAGTTGACTTGTGGAAATGGTAATGGTAATAGTGACTTTTATGCCATGGATTGATGTCTACCTTGGATTAGATAAGCAAATCTAACACAGCTCTAGGGTGACTTTTATGCCATGGATTGACGTCTACTTTGGATTAGATAAGCAAATCTAACACAGCGCTGGTTTAGACATAGCCTGTACAAATAATTCAAATAAACACTCTGTACTGTATTACAGTATAATCCCTATTGAGGGGACACATTCGGGACCCAACAAAGTGTCCTCTTAATAACTGTATCCTCTGAATAGGGGTTAGCCATAGTGTTAAAAACATTTATATATTGACCCTCTTGTTTTCTGAAAGTGTCCCCTTCATAGGTGTGTTCCAAAGAAGGGGTTCTACTGTATACAATATGCATGACTATAGACAGTACATTAAATGTCTTGATAATATTTAACAAACCTGTAAAAGTAATGAGAATATGGTAAAACATTCTTTAGTCCTTCTTGTAGGTCTTTGATATCACTATTAGTAAAAACCTTAAAAAAAAGTACAGTTGATTACATTATAATTTATTTAAAACTTTATTATCTTGTATAGAAACTCTGTTTACAATTAACAGTGCATACATAAATATAATACTGTACAGTATATCCTCTAGTGTAACTAATCCCACCCCACACTAAATTGGGGCGAATTTGGGAGGTGGGACTATACCCGGGGAAACCCTGATTCACGAAAAAAAAAAATTGATAATCATTTCTTGTAAAAACTCATTTGAACTGGCTAGAGAAATGCCTACATCCAGACCAAAAGTCAATACTGGGACTATACCCAGGGATATGCCTGTTTGTGAAATCAGAGGGGGTGGGATTAGACCAGAAGTGATAAAATGAAAAAAAAAACAGTATATCTGTCATAAAAAAAGGCAAGCAGGGACAAAGGATTTGCCATCTATTTTGGTTTTCCATTGTAGAATCTTAATGCAATGGATCATCTGAATTGTCAGATGATTCGTCATGTTCTATCTAATACCATTTTTACATCTGCAAAATGTAACAACTTGTAACCAGGTTTGCATAGTGTGAATACAAATTTGTAGAAAACACCGACAGGCCTGTCCCAAATTTTTACTGCGCAAGCATGTACTGACCTGGTAAACTGACCAATCATGGTAAAGAAACAGCACGCAACTATGTTTTCTCATGTATGCGTGTATGAAAAAGTTGGGAGATTAAACCTGGCTACAACTTGTTACAAGAGTAAGAGTATTAGTGGGAACCGAGTTTATAAGCCACTGCATAAATGTTATATCATGGAGCTATTATAGCTCCATGGTTATATAACGAAAAATAAAACTGCTCCATGTGGCCAAACTAAAGTGGTGAACAATTTATTAGTATAGGGTACAGTAGTAACCAAAAAAACCTCTTACCTCTTGAAGTGCAACTATGTCATAATCACCTTTTGCCAGTTCTTGGATGATCTTCTTGAATCGTATTTCCTTATCTTTTGACAAATAAGGTACACCCCTACAGTATAAAAAGACCATATGTAGGCATAAAAAAATGTTCAACTTACTTCTATCATAGCCTACTTTTACTACTGTATGTACTAGACCTATTTTATTTATAGCTAGCCAAGAGTAGTAGTTATGACGATGTAGTCACTCAGATCACACTACCTTGACAACGTTTTTAACTAATAAACTATCCATGGTGGCGAGAAAATCGCGGCTCTTTAATTAAAGTTTTTAAATTTAGTTAGCTCGGCCTATTTTGTCGTCCAATTTCTCATCTCTTGTAATTCTTCATATATTTATAACATTTTATTCTGTTAAGTTACAATAAACTAGACCTACTAGAGAGAGGGGCCTATACAACGTTGATTATAATAATCATTTTCTGAAACGTACAGTACTAACTATCTGCATGTGTTTTTGTAAAATGATTGTATATAGATTACGTATCCGTCGGCGATGCCATGGTTTTTAATTTGAGTATATTTATTTCTTCATTTATAATAATCATTTTAATGTAATAAAGGAAATCGTTATAACTTTTAATATTATACATACCGCCGTTCGTAGATCTTAATGTTTAGGCCTAAATTATATTGCATGAAAATGTATCGTGCCCCATTCAAATTAGCGCGACCAAAAATAAAACGTAACCGATATAAAACACAACAGACTGATAAAAAGCGTCTCTATCTAGGCTAGGCCTAGGCTAGCAAAAAAATGGATGTTGATTTTATCACGACCAGCCTACCCCTAGCTCTAGGCTAGAATCTTAGGCCTACTACTAGGTCAGGGGCTATGCCAACCAATAGTACTAGGCTAGCCTAGGCCGCTTCCTTGCTAGCTAGAGCTACTAGGCCTACAGTAGGGCTAGGCCTAGCAGTAGTAGTAGGCGTAGGCCTAGACTAGGGCCTAGCTAGTACTGTATGAAGGCTATCCGGATCGGGTTGGTTGGGCCTAACAATAATTAAAGAATATAAAAATCTTCTTTTTCTTCCTGTATCATAACATGATCCAAATGATAAATACGGATCTATAAATACTAACCAACAATTTAACGTTAGCACTTGTAAAGTAGCGTGTTTTCCACTCATTTTATACCGAGAACCCAACAAACAATCAGAACAAAACAAAAAGATTCGTTCCGGATATATAAGGGTTTTGCTATTTAACCGTACATTCAAGTAACCATTTCGGGACAAATAGCTTGATACAGTAATACCTTATACCAAGAGGCCTAATTTTATTAAATGGCTTAAAATCATCATTTTAGCATACATTATTTTCTCTCTTGTGATAATAATGTAAAAATTAAAATAACAGTTAGCACTTTTAAATTTCTCATTACTGCAATAACTGCGTATTGCTGAGTATTGTATTGCGCACTTCTGATACCTCGTACTCGTATGAATAGTGGTTGTGGAAGTAAATATTTCACAAAATGTCTGCTCCCACGAAGTTGCGTGTGTGAGCACAATTTTAATAAACAAACTATTTTTATATAAGCCGCATAAAGGTAGTGTACATTGACATTTGGTAGACTATTTTCTAATCTAGACTAGGTCTAAAGCCTACTATGCTAGCAAGTGGCGTAGCCTATATAGGGTTATATAGGGCTATTATAGGGCTTAACTAGGCCTAGAGGCCTAGCTAGGGCTACTAGTACTATCCGGTAACGGGACGATTCGGCCCTGAGACGATTCGGCCCGGGACGATTCGGCCCGGGACTATTCGGCCCGGGACGATTCGGCCCTGAGACAATTCGGCACACTTACATTTATCGGCTTTGATATGCATTTTATAAGCATAAAATAAGCTTTTTCCCCAAACTTTATTTTCAGAGAGACTATGGGGTAATACTACTAGGGATAAAGATGCAATAAAGCAAACATTTTGAAAACATTGTCGAAAATGATCAATTTTTAGTCACGCTATTCGATGTAAACAAGTTACGCCCTCTGTTGGCCGCTTGGTGAATGCACGAAATAATCAAGGTTTTCGAAGTAATAAATTGAATATAAAATTACGTTTTTTTAGTAATTTATTATATATATTATATCAACATTGTCAATATCAATAAAATGCGGATTGTTAAACACCTTTGAAAACTTGATAAATACCCAAAACAATGAATATGAATTTGGTCTAAAGTGAGACGTTTCGGCCCACAAAGTGGGATGTTTCGGCCCAAAAGTGGGCCGAATCGTCCCACCAAAAGCGGGCCGAATAGTCCCGGGCCGAATCGTCTCAGGGCCGAATCGTCCCTGAACCGTACTATCCTAGTAGAGGCCTTAGGCCTAGGCTAATTAGGCTAGTTTCAAAGTTCTAGCTACTAGGCCTAGCGGTGTCAGATGAAATCGGTCGCGCTTGAGATCGGTCGCGCTTGAAATCGGTCGCGATAAAATAAACATCCGGTATTTAGTATGGAGCGCCGCTAGATACGCTTTTTATCAATTTTATTATTTCGTCTGGAAAATCGTAGTGAGCGAAAGTAAACAAAGATTTCCACGAGTATGCATTATGCATGATGCTAATTTAAATTAGGATTGTTTACAAGGGTGTGTAGAAAGCGACGACCTCGAATTGGACGACCCCAACGACCCGGGCGACCTCGATTTGAACGACCTAGAATTGGACGACCCATAACACGAAACCGACGACCCCTATAGCCTAGCCTAGGCCTAAGCGTGGTATAACATCCCGAAGCCGAACATAGCCAAAGATCTTTAAACCATACCTTATTTAATACTCGCAAGCAAGCAATTGATTGAAAAAATACAGAAATATCGCCATTTGATACTGAATGTGTCGACACGAACAAACGAACAGATATGGAACGCCAAGAGTGCATCATTAAAACTGCATTCGACTCGATTAGCACACGAAATATCATACATAAACATGGCAACCCAGGTCAAAACGGCCCCCTTTTCAGCGGCGGGTAAGGTTTGACGGTATACAATGCATATGTGAAATGTAAAGCTTTCTTATGGCCCTCCCCATGCACATGTTCGCAACACGCTGCTTGGTAGGCCTATAGTGTTCGTTATATGAAGACGAGATGTAATTATACGTCCATGGTTTAACCATGTAATGTATAATATTTATTTCTTTTGAATTTCTTTTTAATATGTTTGTCGAAATACCAATGACCAATCCACTGAGCAAACCTTACCCGCCGATGAAAAAGGGGCCGTTTTGACCTGGTTTGCCATGTTTATGATATTTCGTGTGCTAATCGAGTCGAATGCAGTTTTAATGATGCACTCTTGGCGTTCCATATCTGTTCGTTTGTTCGTTTCGACACATTCAGTATCAAATGGCGATATTTCTGTATTTTTTCAATCAATTGCTTGCTTGCGAGTATTATATAAGGTATGGTTTAAAGATCTTTGGCTATGTTCGGCTTCGGGATGTTATACCACACTTAGGCCTAACGCCTAGGCTAGGCTATAGGGGTCGTCGGTTTCGTGTTATGGGTCGTCCAATTCTAGGTCGTGACCTCGTCCAATTCGAGGTCGCCCGGGTCGTTGGGATCGTCCAATTCGAGGTCGTCGCTTTCTACACACCCTTGTTTACAACTCGTCACGGTTGAGAAGGTGTTTTCACACAGATCGAGAGGAAGTTTATAATTATGCATACAGAGTAGCCAAACAAGCTTGTTGCACAAAAAAACGTCTGTATTTCAGTTAAATGTTTGGTGAAGGTTAATAACTATTATCAGAGCCATATATATAAAGAGTTACGACATTGAAGATTAGAAGCCATTTTTGTGTCAAAGAATTTGCACGCTGAGGGCGCGCGCGTCTACTTTGTATAGCGTTTTCCTGTAGTTCATGCATTATTTTTAGATTTTGTTGTCTATGAAATAATGATTAGATTGCATATTTATTTTAGTAATTAATTTTATTAATGGTATTGATTTGGTAGCATATATATATTTTTTTTATAATAGCAAAACAAGTAAATGCTAGGGCCTACATGCAAGTTAGGATACATGAAAGCATGAACCAATACAAAAAAGACACAAATTCACCCCTCTTTTTATACAATATATGGCTCTCTGTGTGCTTTTTGACACAAACTGCGCCGCCAACGTTATTACGGTAAATTTCAAGACTCGTTCATCATTTCATTTGTAATAATTTGCCTTTATTATTTTGATATTGTTCATACCCTTTTCAGCATATGAACAAATATATCCATGACACTTATATTATTTTATTTAGTCATCAAAGCATACATTATGAATTGAAAATATTATTATTGTTATTAATAGGACGTAGTTATTGGATGTTTCGTTCCAAAATCAATCAATCAAACTTTATAATGTACTACTATTAGCGCACACGCGCGCAATATTCTTTGCCGCAAGTACTTCTGTACGCTGTGCACATCGATATTTCACCGTATAATGTGCAATTACATTTTTTTAAATATAAGAAAAAATTGAAAGTATTAACGGAGACAAGTTTGACACATTTTGATCTGCATATCACGTGACTTTAATCCAATGTCGTAACTCTTTATATATATGGCTCTGACTATTATGATACTTCAAAATGACCCACTTTTTTTCGAAATCTTTTTTTTTATAGATGTTTCAAACGTATGGTTATTAGTAATATACGTCATCTTTACCTGGCCATGGACAATGATCGTACATGCTTTGTCCATGATTTGACACACTAGTGCACGTTTTTTTAAAAAGAGGAATCCCCATCCGCAAAATAACGTACTGTTGAGGAAACGACTGCACGATCATAGAAGGCGCATCTCCGATATGGCTTATTTGGGGGTTTATTTCAGTAGCATGCCTTTTAACCATCCACATATACTGTAATGATTATTTTTACTAAAATCTATTTTAAACATAAGAAATAAAAATATACACATGATTTGCCTCAACAATAATCATTATATACTTAATTATCCTACATAACGTACGGACATAAATAAAATAGAAATAAAAATAAGGTGATCGAATAGTAAGTTGTTAACGACATGGATATGATATATCTCCCATAGTATGCATAGTATAAAAATGGATACGCTGGCTTTACAGGCTATACATTGTAACAATTATTGTTTTTAAATAAATTGTTCTCTTTTACGTAATTGTTTGCATAATAATAGACACAGACGTATATTCTCTATATATATTAATTACAGTACATATTATAAATAAAGGTAAATTATTATATGCCTAATATAATATTTAAACTTGTTTTGAAATGGCCATTTTGAAAAGACACAGACCTTTTCCGAGACCTGTGAAATAAAAAAAAAATAATGTTTGATAATAAATATTTATTCCAAATAAAAAATATCCACATAAATAATCTAGTTCCTAAAAAATATCAAATTAAATCTATATAAACGAAGAAAATGTATATCCCGCTAGCTAGCATGCATCTCGCTCCATACAAAATAGCGCGACCGATTTCAAACGCGACCGATATCATCAAAAGTATAGCTCTAGCAGTGCGCCATACAAAATACCGGAAGTTGATTTTATCCCGACCGATTTCAAACGCGACAGATTTCATCGTAAACCTTCCTAGCTTAGCTAGGCCTATATGCCTGACCCTGCTGGCTGCACCTAGCCCCTCTATACTATTAACTAACTAATTAATCCTGTACGATTCGGCCCACTTTTAGGCCATAACCAATGATGGTTACATATTTAACTTTATTACTGCAATTCATTATAAAAATAATAAAGTTGAACATAAAATATCGCATTATAATTTATTTATACAAAATATAGAATCGTTCATTATTTATTTGCACTCAAGTTATTAAAAGATTAAAAGAAACAACATATTAAAGATGTATTGTACCCCTGAAAAATAATAATTATTTAAAGATGTATTGTCCCTTGAAACACAAAAAATGAAGGTGAAAATATTCTAAATTTAAATTGGCCATATCAAAGTAATATTAAAATTATTCACTTTAAGTCGAAAATTTGAACCAAAAACAACAAGTTTACGTAATTAACAATAACAGGTAAATTGATTTGATTACACTTCGTCGCGAGCGAAAGTAAACGAAGTTTTCAAACCACGAGTATGCATTATGCATGATGCTAATTAGGATTGTTTACAACTCGTCACGGTTGAGAAGGTGTTTTCACACAGATCGCGAGAAAGTTTTATGATATATATGCATACAGAGTAGCCAAACAAGCGCGTTGTATTATGAGATATGTTTTGATCGAAAACTTATTTTTTGAACAAAAAACGTCTGTATTTCAGTTAAATGATTTTTTTTTTTGACAAATTTTTGGTGAAAGTTAATAACTATTATGATACTTCAAAATGACCCACTTTTTTTCGAAATATTAATTTTTTTTATTTTTTTGGAATTAGTGAAAGGGACAATACATCTTTAATTTAATATACCATTTTAATGTCACATAATAGTTATCCACTTTGACCAAAAATTGGATTTAAAGAAAATTTATTTATCTGAAAAAACTAAAGAAGGTCAAATTGGCTGCTAGCACAATTAATTTTTGGTTGAATTTAACCATTTATTATTTATTTATTTATTTATTTATTTTTATTTATTCTGGTATAAAACTTACAACAGGTAGCCGCAAGGCTAAAAACGTTGCATTTACAAAATTACTATACAATACTTACATAACAATAAAAAGGATGTAATAAAATGAAATAACAACAATATCACTCTGACTCTTTGGCTCATGAACTATTGTTTAGCAAATTAATTATTGTAGGGATTGGTGAATTTTTAAATCTTTTGGTTCTCGGTTTGTATTGTTGATATTTGACCTTGCCGTTGCTTCGGAGAACACGAGGAATACTACGGATAGGGTGGAGCAAATAACTGAACTTGTCCGAATTCGACATCTTCTTGCCAAAAGTCAGTACAAGATTATCACGCCTGACTTTTAGCAAAGGTAAATTAAAAAATTCTAAAGCTAATTCATATGAAATGTAATTAAGACCAAGAATAATTTTTAGGGCCCTTTTTTGAACCCTTTCAATAAGTTGGGTATTAAATTGTGTAATGGCACCATGCCATACAGGGCAGGCGTACTCCAATATAGGCCGAATGTAACTCAAATAAATACATTTCATATCGTCAACTGGGGCATTAGCCCTACGTAAAATACAGAGTGTAAATAACCTACGGGAAGCCTTTGTAATTATTTCATTAACATGTAAATTCCACCTCAAGTCGTCTTGGATCAAAACTCCCAATAGCTTAATATGCTTCACAACCTGGAGTTCAGTGCCACTAAGAGAGAAGCTAGGAGGCGGTAACTCCCTTAACAAAAAATTACTTTGACTAATTCCAAAAAAATAAAAATAAAAAGATTGCGAAAAAAAGTGAGTCATTTTGAAGTATCATAATAGTATATTATGTTATATATTATTTAGTAATATTAACTTTAACCAAAAATTAGTTGGAAAAAAAATCATTTAACTGAAATACAGACGTTTTTTAGTTCAAAAAATAACGTTGACTTCCAGTCAAAGTTTTCGATCAAAACATATCTCATAATGCAATGCTCTTGTTTGGCTACTCTGTATGCATAATCATAAAACTTCCTCAAGATCTGTGTGAAAACACCTTCTCAACCGTGACGTGTTGTAATTAGTGGTTTGAAATCTTTGTTTACTTTCGCCAGCAACGATTTTCCAGACGAAATGTAATCAAATTAATTTACCTGTTAATTACGTAAACTTGTTGTTTTTGGCTCGAATTTTCGACTTAAAAAGTGAATAACTTTAATATTACAGTACTTTGATATGGCCAATTTAAATTTAGATTTTTTTTACCTTAATTTTTTTGTTTCAAGGGACAATACATCTTTAACTGTTCCATTTTTTTTATTTAGAATATTGAAATGGATAGTGACCAAGATTCCTTGGATCAGAATGAAGAAGGAATTGATGTTGTAGAAGTAAATGAAGGTGACATTGAAGAGGTCATTGACCTTGATGAATCTGAAGAACAAGGTACAGTATCATTTATGGTGGTTCTTATGAAATAATCATGTACATTTACAGTTTTAAGTTTTACTAAAAACCTATATCATCTTAACATTTAGTAGGGTAGGAAGAGAGGGTTACCATGCACTCCTATGATGTATTTTCGTGCCGCACTTTTAGGCAGTTATATTTAAGAAGAAAGAAGCATTAGGAAACTGTATCACGCTGAAGCTTATAGTTTACTAAGGCTGAAAAGCAGCGGGCGCGGCCCTAGTATCCATTGGCTAGAGTTGTCTAGGGAGTCCAGGAACGGAGCCAGCCGCATCACAGAGGCCTTGCCACAATGGCTGGCTCAAAGCACAAAGCATGTCCAGAAGAAGCGAGTCTATGAGACCTATTCAATAAACAATGTTTTCGTTTTGGCTGTCAATGTATGCCGGGTATAATACCATCAATTTATCATTGAATAATGGTAAAAAAATCCTTCCTCCTCTGTTTGATTAGTGAGTACTGTACATTATAGGAAATTACTTCAAAAAGTCGCTGCGTTTTTTGTAAGAAATATTTCTTGTTTGAACATGAACTTTTGTACTACTGTAAAATTTGACAAATGGTATTTAAGTAATGTACTACAGTACACTAATAATAACATGAACCTTTATGCTCCTTCCCTCACCATTTTAGAAACCACCAATAACCAATTAAGTACAACCATAGCGTAATTAAAAATAAATATATATAAAAAATACTATTTTTAATAGAATTATTTTAGTACAGTAGTTAGACAGGTGTTTAAGCATACTTCCACCATCAATCTAATGAAGATGTGCAAGCTAAATTTGTTTTTCATCGAATAATAAATCTGTATGATAAATAGTTCATTGGCTCATTCTAATTTTCTTTATTCATAATGAATGATTATGGTAAGATGACGTCATAACATCACAGGAACTACTTACTTAAACAAGGACAGGAAAAAAAAGAACATATTGGATATACCCTGTTGGGTATAGCATTCCTCATGCATTTTAACCAATCATTTCTTGTTGTTTTCTGCTCTCCAGAACCATTCATAATAAGCGTCCAAATCTGGACAAAACAATTGGGCATTTCATGGGATAAATTACTAGCTGTAGTAATATATTTCTTGTTTAAAATAATTTTCAGATGGAAGTGAGATGGAGATGGAAGGATATGACGGTGAAGATGAAGAAGTAGAAGATGACGAAGAGGATGAAGAAGATGAGATGGTAGATGTTCAAGATGACGCAGACTTTTGTTTTAAAGCCCACACAGGTTGGTTATTATTACTAATAGAAAAGTCTACATATTAAAACATTTACATTTTATTAAAGGCCTTACCACATAATCAGTGTTCTCCCGAAGCCAGTTTGACCGGCAAAATATTCCCGACTAGATTAGCTCCGACTAGTATTGAAATAGTAATGTAAACATTGAAGCCAGCTAGACCAAGCCGCCCTACTGAGTAACTTCCTGTATGCCTAGGATTACCCTAAGCATGTCTTTAGTGAAGTATCCAATTTTGTTAGAATAGATAGATAGTATTTATTTATCTTTTTAAAACAACTATCAAATGATAACACCATTCTCTATGAACTACTGGTTTGTATGTCGTCGCCATGCTGTTGAGAACCAAAATTGAGAGAACCAATGTTAATATACACCGGCAGTGACAATAAGAATACAAAACCTGAATGAATGCATCGTTCGTTCCAAGCCGCAAACTTTTAATACAGTTTTTTTCTCCAAATTCAATTTTCATCATGTACTGTACTGTAGATTTCATTGATATTCAATAACCTACATAAATGGCGTTTGCATACACACTAGTGTCCATGATCCTAATGTACACTGTACATGGTGTAGATTTGATTTTCAAAACAATCTATATAATTACTAATTAAAACGTTTGTATTATTCTGTAACAGCTTCAGTTTTTAGCTGTGATCTTGACCCTAAGACATCCAGTCTTGCCGTCACTGGAGGTGAAGATGATAAGGCCTATGTGTGGAATATAGCAGATGGCACTACTGCACTTATCTGCACAGGTATGAATTCAGATTTTATAACACAAAAGAACATAGGGACTTGATTTGAGTGAATGTGTAATGTCCACGTCCACATGGATGGTAGTAGCCTGGTACTCATCCACAGGTATATGAATGTTTTAAGTAGACATTCATTATATTGAGATGTTTAAAACAACCTTAAATACAGCTCTGCCAATTGATTGATTGAATTTAGTAATAGTAAAAATGATATTTAATGGTTCCATTCAACTGCCAGCACATTGTCAACACTTTTTCAAGTAATTATTAAACAATAAACAATAATAATGATTGATGACTGTTTTGAATTCAGGGCATTCCGACTCTGTCACCTGTGTTGGATTTAGCAGTGATTCTAAGTTTGTTGCTTCGGGAGACATGTCTGGGTTAGTGAAGGTCTGGAGCACAGAATCTTGGGAAGAGATTTGGTCATTTGAATGTTCTGACCTTGAGGTGAGAAAACCAATTAATGCCATTCCATGTACAGTACCATTTATCGTAATATTAGTCCAGTCAAAAATCACCCTCACCATGGTATAAGAACGTACCCTAATAAAATTTCATCCGTAGGTTCTATGTATATAGGTAATAACATTTCTTGATGTTGCGTCTTGCAAAACTTTGGATTTTACGAGAAAATTAGACTTTTATACCCAATTTATAACCGCCTCATGTCATATTATTGTGTACAGCGAATGCCACGAAGCGTGACTTAAATTACGAGACGCTGTTAGCGCCCGTTGAAAATGCATTAACAAAGCTAAAAACCTACAAAATTAATAGTTTATACAATAAGTTAAGTATAGTTTACAATAAATTATGTAATAAAATACATGACATATAAAGAAAACCCAAGTATAAACTAAAATATTTACAGATATGTGTTTAAAAATGTAAAAATAAAAATGGCCTTCCATAAAATAAAGTGCGCCCTCACGTGTTATACTTTTATCGGACTTGTATGGATGGTTATACAAGGCATTAATAAATACGATATTTATACGAAACCCGATGCGGTTTGTTAGTTATTTCCTCTGCAAGAGGCAGAATATTATATTTTCACAAATATATTTCTATTTTTTATCATGGAAAAAAAGGATTGTATATATTGAAACACATTACAACCTCCAGTATACCATCATGATGGATTAGGTGAAGCGCCGTATTGTATATCTGCTAACGCGTAATGATCTCCTAGTTATCTGGTTTTATTTTGGACATTCTTTTTTTTCACAGCATTACTTGCGTGGATATCACAATGCATTGTATATTCGCGATTATAGTCAATGTTAATTTGAGTAAGAATCATTTTTAAATGACAGTTCATTTCGCGTATACGATAATAAAGATTAAATGAATAAAGTCGTCTGAAATATTTTCTCATTGGTTATCCGCAACAAAGTTAATCCTTGTGATTGTTAGTTTTGTTTAAGTTTCTTTGAATTTTCTATTGACATCCATATCGTATGATGTGTGAGACAATTTCGTGTTTTAGAAAATGTAATCCTGCCACCGAAGATTCTTTATAATGTTCGAAGACGTCTGACGGATAACTGTGTTATTCTTTTATATTTTATTAATTAATTAATCTTCATCTTCACTTTTGGGGACAATAGCCTACATCTTTTAAGTTTAAAACGTCATTTATAAGCATTTGAATAAGCCAACAAATTAAGCTACTATGTTCTCCCAAGCTTTTTAAATATTATTTAAATGCATTAAAATGCGTCGGACTCGGCGGATAACAATATTTGAAATAAATGCACATAAAAACTTTTGTTTTGGGCTTAACTTTCTCGTCCCTAGTGAGAACTCAGGCCGTGGAGGTGAACCGATCGTTTATGACATGTTTTTGTGTATAAAATGTCCAATAATAATTATCATTGTAGGACTACTCTCCACCAAAAAACTTTATATTAGAATGTATTTAATACGTCACGTCTTAAAAAAAGGAGAATTGGGATAATACAGTATGTCATTTCTCGCGAATCTTACATCACACTCCAACATTATTTAGTGAAATGTGAATGGAAAAACGGGAAAATACTTTAACTTTAGAATACTTTGAATTCTGGAAGACGACTTCGAACTTAAAGAATCGTCATGAATGACGTTTATTAGCTCAAACTTCACACATCGGTACGATGTGGAGGCCAGACGGATTCAGAGAGGATCAAACCGGCTCCTCCTCCCCATTGGCAGTGTGGGCAGCGGTGGGTGGCGGCGGGTGAAAGGGGAAAATGAAAAATGTTGATTCAGACGAATCCCAACCAGCCTCTTTGATACACTCTTAATAATTGTTGGAAAGTGAAAGTAGGCCTACTTGAGGTAGTATCTTTCGTATAGGCCTACGCGAAATATATTATCCTTAAATGATTGGTTCAATACTCTAATTAAGATTACAAATCGCGAATGATAGTTCAAAATATGCAATGCATTGTGATATCCACGCAAGTAATGCTGTGAAAAAAAAAGAATGTCCAGAATAAAACCAGATAACTAGGAGATCATTACACGTTAGCAGATATACAATATGCACTTAATCCATCATGATGGAATACTGGAGGTACAGTATAACCATCCATACAAGTCCGATAAAAGTATGACGCGTGAGGGCGCACTTTATTTTATGGAAGGCCATTTTTATCTTTACATTTTTAAACACATATCTGTAAATATTTTAATTTATTCTTGGGTTTTCTTTATATGTTATGTATTTTATTACATAATTTATTGTAAACTATATTTAAATTATTGTATAAACTATTAATTTTGTAGGTTTTATAGCTTTGTTAATGTATTTTTCAACGGGTGCTAACGGCGTCTCGTAATTTCAGTCACGCTTCGTCGCATTCACTGTACACAATAATACGACATGAGGCGGTTATAAATTGGGTATAAAAGTCTAATTTTCTCGTAAAATCCCAAGTTTTGCCAGACGCAACATCAAGAAATGTTATTACCTATATACATAGAACCTACGGATGAAATTTTATTAGGGTACGTTCTTATACCATGGTGAGGGTGATTTTTGACTGGACTATATATATTTATTCTTACTATTTGACTCAGCTGCCATTAGGATTGTTTCCAAAGAAAGCATTATTTTGCCTCAATGCACTGTAATAATCCTGTATAATCCAAAATTAAACTACAAATATTATAGTATTGATTGTATCAAATAATAAACATAATACATACATTTCAATTTCCCCAAATATATTTACCCTTCACTCTTGATAGAAAAATAACTGTTTCTTTTTTTTTACAGTGGATAAAGTGGCATCCATCTGCACATGTCCTCTTAGCAGGTACTGCAGATGGGGATGTCTGGATGTGGAAGATACCTAGTGGAGAGTGCAAAACAATGCAAGGACATGGATGTCAGACTACTACGGCAGAATTATTTTCAGATGGTATGACGCTTAGTTTACTTATTAATCCATTCTTTAAATCTTAAGGCTATCCCAAAACAAGATATCTCACTGTATATTGTAAATAAATGTTATGAAAATTGAAAAAACCAAACATTATTGTTCATTAACTCCTATTATAAAAAGTTGGTGGCATTTAGTAATTTAACCATAGTTACAACTGGAGAATTTCTCTATCTTTTATGGAGAAACTTCGTTCTAATGAGAGTATTGGATCTTCATATCCTAATGGGGGAATTGTACTCTGGGAGCAACTCTCTAAAAATATTAGACTTTAACAGCTTTTTTGCAGTATGTTATGGAAGATCATTTTGCCGTTGTTGAAGCAAGACAGCTTCAGCAGGTTACAGCCTTGATCATATTTTTCATAACAGTACCTAGAATTTTTACACCTCTTTTCTGTACATGTTCCATATTCGAACATTTGAGGATACAAATTGTGAATAAACAAATAAGCAAACTTTATTTATTATTATAATAAGTGCACACAAGCATTATGTGTACACTTCACCTCCATTTTTAAGTTCTTATCCGAGAAGACTTGTTCTATCACCAGAACTATGATTAAGGATAGTCTTGAACCTGTGTGTATTGTAATGCTATGGTGCCTATTGTGATTTGGCCGAGTGATATACACAATCTCTTGAGAGCTCACAGGAACTGCTGCTTGAATAAGACCAAATTATCTCTCCCACTAAATGACAGATTTTGACATAAAATGCTGTTGCCACTAAATATTTTACAGTGTTCATTGTAGTGAAAATCCCTCCCAACTTTTTCTAATCCAGTTCAGCCCAAAGCTTTCCGGTTTGCCTTGTTTCTATCAGGTGACGCATAAGGCTGATACCTAGTATTATTATTACTATTATAACAGCATTCAATTGTGCATTGTTCAATATCCAATTCGAAAGAGACCGCTACTCCCTTCGTCAGCAACAGACATGACATCGGATCACTCGGCTGAACCACTACCAGGAGGGGTATTAAATACACCCAACATTAACTGCCCTGCCACTCCAAGAATATTAATATATACGTATCACAATTTTTGCATCAAACATTTAAAATTCTATTCTTAAAATTAATGTCTTGTTTTAGGTAAACAGTGTTGTACAGGTTATGAAGATGGTGTAATAAAGGTGTGGGATCTGAAGACAGCAAAAGCGACTACAACATTTAAAGGTATGTCTAAATAATAATAATAATAATAAAATATTGTCACATTTAACTTTTAGTATTGGTTACTAATAAAGTAGTGGATTACTAATATAGTAGTGGTTTTCTAATATAGTAGTGGGTTACTAATATAAGCTTTAAGTTATAAACATTTGTAACAAACAAAAATAATTAAAGTAGTAAAACATTATCTTCCATTTTCCTCTTCGCTTGCATCTGATAAAACATTTAACAATTCTGATTTATTTACAGGAAACTCTGGTCATCAAGACAGTGTGACATCATTAGATTGCCATGACAACAATAACCTGATATTGTCAGGATCTGTTGATGGATCTAGCAAGATATATAATTGTAACACTGGCAAGGTAAAGATATTGATCCCAGACCCAAGAAAAAGATTCTCTCCCCAACCTCAGCACTTCTTTTTTTATCCAATATTTACCATGCTATTTCCCTAAAGCTCTGTCTGCACTATCAAACTAGTTTTATAGTGTAGACAAAGCTTTAGATTACACATATGCAACGCCTACCAGATCAGCACACCGGGAGACGATCTGCTACTCTTTTAGATTACACATATGCAACGCCTACCAGATCAGCACACCGGGAGACGATCTCCTACTCAACGCCTACCAGATCAGCACACTGGGAGACGATCTCCTACTCTTTTGGAATAGTGTACCAAGTGCACTATATGTAAACTGGACCATCGGCTTTACGAAAGACAAGGCAATGAGAGTAAAGCATCTTGACTGAGGATGCAATCAGTATGATGTTATCATTACACCATCACTCTCCTGTATATATAGCACCCGATGTGATTCCCAGACAGTCTCCCATCCAAAATGCGACTAGGCCCAACGTTGCTTAATTTGACGAGAACCTGTGTTCCATGCAGTGGTAACAAGTAGTTCAATTTATTGTTGTTGTATCATTATTATTTATCTTGTCAGGAAGTGGCAGTTTTCTTTGCTGGTGATGTCAATGAAGATATAGGTGAAACAAATTCAGTTGAATCAGTAGGATTCTGTCACAGGTAAGAATTTAATTTTTCTTGCATAATAGGGATTCACATTCTTGTTCCTACTTTAGACTAAAGGCCCGGTCTCACCAGACTCTAATGATCACGATATGATAACCAAAATACCATTATAGTGGTGATGATGCACTTCTTGTATCCTCATATACATTTTTACGATTTTTGTTTAACATGCACGATAAAAAGTTAAAGTCAACCAAAGAGAGTAGTGGCGACAAAACTTTATTTCTAGAGGCTTTGATTAAATGTCGTGATGGCCTGGAAGAAAAATTTAAAAAATGATAATCAAAAAAATGTTGTTTTATATGACAAATCTCTTTATAAACACTATAAAAGAGATATCTGGCAGGAGATCAATCACAGCATTTGGACGAGTGGTGAGTACTTTTTACATATTGAGAATAATACCTGGTCAAGGCGAACACCTTGGTTGGCGATGGCTAATTTTCTGGCTTGACGCCCAGGTCAGGCCTATACACAGGGCCTAGAAACAGAACATATCAATTGTTGTATCATGGTATACTATGACTGAGAATTATATATTGGTAAACATATCGTGGTGTGGTGTGACTGGGTCTTTAGTATAATCTACTTTATATTATTCCACCCCCGATTTAGTCTCAATTTCACGATGTCATACTCTTTCATTCAGTGAGTGTTGTAGGCCAATACTTGCAGTACCCTAGGCTGCTAGGTCTGTGCAGCACTGCACTATCTGAGAGTGTAGCAACACACTCTGCTACCACCTATAGTTTTTATGATTCTTGCATCGAGAATACGAAACCTACATTTTATAACCGCATACACAGATTGGAAACAGAAATGTCTCGGCTTACCGTTTTCCGAAATAGTGACTTGTCAATTAAAATTAGTATTCATGTCGATTCTGTATAATTATATGCAACAATGTATTTAATTTTCAGTCAACCACTTGCAGCCATTGGCTCTTTGAATGGTACACTTAGCATTTGGGACATGCCTACTCAGATTGTTCGTCACAAATGTCAACACGATGTATGTTTTCTTTATAATCTTTTACATTTGACATCAATATTATATAAAAGTGTTCTACAATGCTTTGCCCAAAATGTGTATTTTTAATATAGATGATTCGTTAAGTCCAGTGGGTGAGCGGTTAAAGCGTTGCAAACCATAGCTCTAAACAAAATTGGTCACAGGTTCAAGTCAACATTGACTTGTTAGTCTACTTGCGGATGCGCAAATCATGAAAATGTTGTCATAGAGTATCAGTCGGAAGCCCCTACTGTCACCCACAGCCAATACTTCAAGTAAGCCTTCTGGTAGGCCTCTTTATTCTGTAACAGTCAATATGTTGATTGTGGAACTTATGACGATGAAGATGATATACATCTCTCTCATGTGCACTTTAAAGAACCCATTGCATCTTTTGTGTGACTATACTATGGCAAAAGCAAGATTTGCTTACATATTATTAACCATGCTCTGCCATTACTTTCATTGCTTTGTTTTTTTCTTTAGGCTGGAATTGTTAAGCTAAAATGGGATAAGACAAACCCATTTGTTTACACATGCAGTCTAGATGGAATCATAAGGCTTTGGGATGCAAGGTCAGGAAAGGTTGAAGGGTCATGGTCAGGTCACAAGGGAGAAATCCTGGACATGAATATCAGCAGGTAAGTTGCTTAATTAGCTTTATTCTTAATAACTTTCTTTAAACTCGATAGCTTGTTTCGTGTTGTCATAGGTTGTGGCAGTCTCTGTCGCAGATGAAGCAAACGGTGGACAGAGCCCTGCAGGTTTTTTATTTATCTCTTCGACAGCCTCTCTTTTCAACACTCCCACCAACTACATCAATCAAGATTAGCCATAAAGCCCAGCCAGTTTTCGATGTCCTTGTGTTAGACTTCTGTCTTGCCACAGCATGGTCTTAAGGATTCATGAATCGATTTATTGGACAGAGTCTGCATGTAAGTTATGCATCACCAGAACCTCAAAATTGGTAACTTTGTCGTGCCAGTGTCTGTCTTACCAGGCTGGTTATGAATGCCTTGGAGATGCACTTCTATTTGTTGGTTGAGATGTTTTCAAAAACTCCTTTTGGATGCTAGTTTCTTGTTGAATTGTCTCAATGGTTGTCTCATTTAAATTTTTGGAAGGTGAAACCCCTTCCTTCCAGAACGCACATTGTTTAATCAAATCTCTGACAACTACTTGAGGCTTTGCCCAGTGATAAGCTGTCAATAATGTAGCTTTGCTGAGATGTTGGCTAAATCAATAACCAGCCAAACTTTTATTGCAACAAGCACCTCTGTATCTGGATTAGAGTTCTAAGTAATACTCTTTTCTCTGCTTTTTGTGGTTGTCTATGGTAATTTGATTTGAGGAGGCTGTTCTGAGTGAGTCCTAGAGTTTTCATGAGTGGTTATATGTTTCCTGATTCAGCAACTCTCTATATTTGTTTTAATTCCAGCCAGTTCTCATTGACACATCTTTCTTTCTTTCTGCTGCGATTTGTATCTGATTGATTTTCGGAGCCGATGTAGATTTCAATTTGTAATTTGCACAAGCACTACACTTTGCTTTAGTAATGGGCATATCTTTGTTGGGTTAGCCTCAAACCAGTCTTCTGTTTTTTCAATAGATTCTGTGTCATGCATGTTTTGTGCATATTACAATTGTCTTGCACCCTTTAATGTCAATACCACATTGAAAGACCAGTTTTTGTCATGCCTTGTTGGGTGCGGTAGAACTTGCATAATGTGAAACTGTCTGAAAATATTTGGTGCTTTCCACAAGACCCAACAATATTGACATCGGTTCGAGATGGACTTGCTCTTAGTTCTGGTGGTGGAAGAAGTCTTTTGGTCTTTTGGATAAGGACTATAAACTGTAGGTCCTGTCTAATGTGCACAACTGTGTTTGTTAATTATGTTTTGTTGGTAATGTCTTCTTAGGCAAATATGTATGTCACTGGCTGTAATTGTTTACATAGATATTTCTAACCATGTTAATTTTTTATTTACAGAGATGGAAACACAATTCTATCAGTTTCTGGAGACAAAACTGCTCGGGTATTTTCAATCCATAAGCCTGATAGGTGAAGTGTCAAGAATATTGATCATATACCTGTTGTATTGATCAATTCATACACATTTTAACAACTATGAAACGGCTCTAGTAGTTACTTAATCGTTTTTATATAATACCCGATTCACACATAAAAAAGTATCAAATTACCTCCTAAATCTAACTGCTTTTACAACGCTTTCACATGCTAGTTTTTAATGTAAACCTGGGTAACTCATTATAAACATATGCGCATCAGTGTAGGTACTGCTGCGTTACACCAATGTAATCTTTACAGGCCACACTCAGGCCTGTATATATTACCAACTGTTTCTGAGATTTTACTTGGATATAACATAGAAGATTTGTGTATGTGTGAATCAGGTATAAAAGAAGTTATTCTTAACATGGGGAAAGTGCATGCTTTTTAGTATGTTGTTGAATAGTGGATTATTTGTACAAACTTTCCTATGTCACCATCAGAGATGTAGCTTTCACTTCATAAAATGTGAATGGTCTTTACAACAATAATCATGAGAGTAATGAATAAAAACTATTTTATCTGTTTATCAATAATTCGTTTTAATTGTTATTATTCCATAATAAAAACAAAACATTTTAATGAATGTTTGATAAACTATGGCTTGATCATTTTTGTTTAATGAATATGGAAGCTTGACAATAGCTTATTTCCATAATGATGATGATAGTTTTGTCAAATGCATATATTATACAATGTGTATGATTGTGACGAATTTCCATTTTTACAATGCCAACGAAAATTGTTCGGGCCTTCAAGCGCTAATTAATATTGTATAAATTGTGTACGCGCACGTGCAAATGTTGATGAAAATTGTACACCTTTTGTACGTTCTAACGTCAATGGACATTTATGGCTACGCTGTTGAAAATATACGCTTGTATGCCTACGCACGCGTTCTAACTCTGATAAAATAATACAGTACGACTTTATACGCACGTGTAAACTTGATGATGAAAATGCGCGCGTTCAAACGCTGATAAAAATAGTACTCGGTGTGTACAGGCTTCGTAAACTTTGTTTCTAACCTGTGTTGTAAACAGGTGTTATACAGCGCCCTCTTAACAAAATCAATCCTAGTACATACTGTATTCCGAATTTTTTATTTGTTTTGGGAGTAATGTTAGGATAGTGTGAACCACACTGTGAAGACTATAATAGGTTTACTGGGCATACATGGCGGTATTAAACTTTATTCGGGCGCTTGTTCTGTGGGGTATTTATTTTGTCCATAAATATCTGACTTAACTGCAATGACATCATTCACATACCGACGCCCATTCGTTCACTGGGGTTTGGCGTTTTCATAGCTGTTTGTTCTGTATACGATTAATACTGCATGAGCAACTCTTTTCAAAAATTCCGATTTGTATTGTTTGTTCAATCCATGATATTTACAATACAGGGTCATTACCAAATACACTGACGTATACACTGTTGTTTAAAACAGCATCCTCCGCAAACAGTTGATCATTGGTGTTGTCCTAAAAACACATTAGACTCTGAAATTTATTTTGAATACATTAGTACTGTAATTATTATTTTATATACAATCTTAAACGGCAACCATACTATATCAACTCCCTCTGATATTTCACACACTATTTGTCTTTCTTTTATAGACTTTAATTGTTTTTGCCTTTAATGTGTGAAAATTAACAATAACAAACAATGCATTTAAGAAAATTTGATTCAACACAACCGCAATCTGCCTACAGCTACATATATATGTAAGTTTCTTCTACACTAAATAAGAAAAAAGTAAAATACAAACTACTACTTTCATATTTAAATGTTTTGTATGGGTTTTTAACTTCAGTGCCTATAAAGGAGTTTAGATAGGTCTACCATAATTAGAACACAGCTTAAATCACAAACAACTTTTTGGACAAAGAAATGCAACTTATAGGCCTAATAGTGTCCAAAATGTACTGCGCGTCTCTTAAGTAAACCCAGGAAAGAGCGACATTAATAAATAACCTAACTATTGAGGAGAATAATATACTAAAATAATAGTGAGTGCAATTGTTTGTTTCCCTTCAGATCCAACTTTAACAAATTAAAAAATGAAACAGTGACGGTCGCAAACATTCCCCTCCAACCAACTACTACTACTACCTAAAAGCGCTTTACGATCCACCAGTCGGTCATTTGCAATTTTGATATATTTAAACCCAATTAAACAATTTGGTGCTTGTTTAAAATGAGTATCCTATTAATCCATAAATACTTACACCGCAATGATGCTTGAAAGAACTGGTAGGCGCATAATACTGAAGATTAAACACTGCCATGCCCTTAAGGCAGATAAATGAAAAAATTGTATTATATTTGAGCTGTACTTGATTGTATAATTATTTGATATTGGTAAAGTTTTAACTGAAAGTATAGGCCTAACCTCAATTCATTTGGATGATCCAATATATTTGAATGAAACTTTCGTTTTTCGCTATACAAATAAAATATAGAATCTATGTTATTCCTTATGACCATTTACACACAACGCGGAGCTGACGGGCGGTTGCCGCTCAGGATAGATACAGATTCTACGTGGGACAAGCTACGTGGTTTTCCGCTTACCGTTACCGCTGGTCTGTGTAAATTGGCATTTAGAGTGGCTAACGCGAAATTATTCCCAAGAACATGATAATAATCTGTTCAATATTTCACTTTTCCATGATATGTTATTATAAACGTATTAACTAGATATGGAGCCATGGGAGACTTACTCCAGCGGAACAGGGGCGCTGGAGTTCAGCTGTGGGTGCACTGTATGGGTACTAGGCCTATATGCACTACAAAGTGTTAAGAGGTTAACCAAGGGCCTAGTTCCAATTAGTGGAAATTTACTCAATGGAGCTTAGTATTGTTATAATGAATATATTTTTAATACAGAAAGCATCACTCAATTTAAACAAAAATTATACAGAGAACATCGTCTTCACATCCAATAGAACCATCGGTCATCGCAATGGTCTTGTTTTTGTTTGTTGTGTTGATGATTGAGGGAAGAATTAAATGGTTAGATATGCATGTACATAGGCCTATTCTTAGTCCCGTGGTTTTCGCAGTTTTCCACAAACAGACGGATATAAGGCCCCTAGACCTACTCTGTAACGATTGACTGGTTCGACTTATATCTATGGAAAGATGGTTAGTCCTCGGTGTAAATTGTCACCAAAGGATCGAAAGATTAGAGTTGAATTACATTCGATAGGCCTACATAGTTCTACAGTAAATCACTGACAATATATAAATGTTTTGTAAAGAAAGAATGCCGCATGATGAATGAAAGGTAATGAAGCGTTGATCTGATCTCTACAGATTGCCTATTGTGAACCCACACAAAAACCGTGTATTTAACCTTCCATTATTCAGGAACTCTGTCGGCTTGTTTTGGACAATTTTGATCCTATTTCGAAAGTACCACATACAACACACTGATGCTTTTGCTTTTAAAATAGACAAAATAAACGTTTCCATAAAATTACAGGGTTTTGTTTCGATCGATAATAGGCCTATGTGTCACTAACGTGGCCCATACATTTAAAAATGTATTTCTATGGGGAGAAGACGTCACTATTATAAACATTTACAACTGATGAATAAAGACTATTTGATATGATTATTACAATTAACATGATGTTTTGATTACCATGTGCATTTTAAAACCATCTGAGTGATAAATCAATGACCCACCCGTTAGTACAGTATATATACTATGTTTCTTCTCTATAATTATGTGTTTTTTTATATTCTACATACGTAATTCGAGATACTTCGACATCCTGATTTCCATTCGACCGAAACCACCGATAATAATTCACTGATAAGCGATGATATTAATATATTACGTCATTTTGTACCCGATTTCCAGTGCTTTATCTCCACATGGTTTCCCAGTATCATATGAATATTCGGTAATACACCATCTCATGTGATTTTAGGTTAGGGGTTAGGTTATATTGTCTATGATACTAGGCGATATGCCTACATTATGAAGCGCATGTGATCTTGTATTCTCAAATATTCCTCCTACGATCTAGATACAGTAGCGAGATTTTAATCTCGTTATGTATCTAGATCGTAGGAATATATTAAGAAGAAGTTTATACCTCCCACTGATCAATTTAAAACGGCCTAATAAGTGATGGGAGTTGAGCTGGTAGTGTGAGGCTTGGGCAATTGCAATTGTAACGTACTCCAGTTATAATTGATATAGATTTATATATTGCATTTGCATTTTATTTCTTTGATACGGCCTGAACAAAACACACATGCCTATTGTTGGTGAATGAGCTTTCTGCACAAGATAAATATGTTGTAAGCATTTGTATAGGCCTATTGTAACTTACAAAGTTATGGCTCAGGCTTAAATAGTGTCGTGGTTTAGTAGTGAATTCGTTTGATTGTGTTTGTTCATGTAGGATGCACGCATACAAAAGTGCAGTGGGCCTGCTGTACCAGTAGATAATTAAATAAAATGAGGTGATAACCGGGAAGACATATTTTATTATTACTGCAGTCAATTTTCCGTCTAAAAATATGTTGTGTGGGCTACGTTTCAGTTAAATTTCATATCATAATTATGATTTTAAAATACCCATTAACAAATGTATATGTTAGAAGTATAATATGTATATTATGCATAGACCTCATAACGAAGAAGAAGTAAGTAAGTTTTGGTTTTTGATTTAATTAAATCATGATGAAACTAAGGCTGAGCCGTGCAAATTGTACTATTATTGTAGACTGTGATCACTATTTTATATTTTGCAGAGAAAATAATAAGAATCATTGCCCATTATTATCAGAAGAAAAGAATAAGATCAACAAGTTTCACACTATTCCGTGTACCTATTCAAAGGCGGTGTTCTCACTGACAGGGCGTTGAGTGTTATGACATCGCGCATTGTGGAAAGCCATCACAAAAGAACGATTCGATTCATCCACGGTACAATGCATGTATTATTCATATGCTAATATCGTACCAAACCTGTTCTACTAGATTAATTTCCACGATTGTTCACCCTTGATCGAGTTAAATATCTTTAGTGTGTTACCTATTTAGAAAGGGTGCGGTAGATTATAGCCAAGAGAGCTATACTTTTCTAGGATTCGGACCCAATATCACACAACCACACCGAATTCATTTTGGCATTTGGAATTACTGTATTACACTGCTCTTCGATGCGGATATTTTAATAATCAAGTAAACATTACTATCGACGTCCACGCAAGGACACCGCCGTCAACGTGACGGTAAAGGATTACATTATGGGTAACACGAAAATGTTCCTTCCGCTATTTGCGGTATTATTTACGGTACGTATATAATATGTTTTTAATAATTACTACATTTAAACGTTTTAAATTGGTATTCGATTCAAACGTTTTATTGTCTTTGAATTTCGCGTGCTAAAAGTTCGTATAGTCAGTAAACGCGTTGAATTTTGTAAGCGTATCAAATGCGTTTGTACCATAGGAACCACAATCCACTTACAATTAAAGTTCCTGTGGCTAAGACCAACCGATTCCAGAGCTCTTTCTTCCCTAACACAGTTAGAGACTGGAATGCTCTCCCGTTCTCAACAACTTCGACCACTATCACTAAAAGATCAAGACCATTGTAAAATCGCATCATTGTCATTGCTTCTAACATACAGTAATAATACAAATATAATTGTGTACATTGTACATAATTTATTTCAAATAGACCTACCCATGTTGGGCTCACTGACGCTAGGCTTGTGAAGATCCTTTGGAAAAGTTGATACAAGGTCTAACATGCATTGCCATTTTGTGTTTGTACTATCAAGAAAACTGTTTACTGTATTATTATATAGTATTGATACTGCAGAAGTATGCATATTTATCTACCGCGACTTGGCTTTTATTTTCTTTCTTATGCTCGTAAAAAATACTGTAATTGTCACAATTATTGTTAGTTAGCATGATCGATATTAAAACCATCTAAACATGAAGGACGATGATCGAGACAGTGATATTCGATAGATGCATGAACACGGTGTAACATCATAGAGCAACGTTGCTCTATGGGGGAGAAACACAGGGACTCTTGTCATTACGTCATGTCATTTTTAGTGATGGGTTAACCTTAATTCGGTTCACCGTATTCAATTTAAACAGAAAAAAAAATTCGTAAGAAAAAGATTGAAACATCAACACACCATAGCACATTTCATGATCTTGAAGTATTTTATTCTGGTAGAGAATATATTATAACCTACAAAATCACATGATATTCATCTTCGGACTTTCAATTTGTTCGGTTTATTTTAGGCTTTCCCTTGTTTTAACAATAACACTATCTTTCTTTTTACACTTGTGTTAAACAGCGCATATAGAGAATATTTGTATTTTGCGCTATATAGGCTAAATTTAAAACCATTAAACCATCACGCTTAGTTAATATTGTAATACGTCTTCATTAAATATTACACATTATAGCTATCATAGTACATAATACATTTATTATCAATTCGAGTTGCTTTCTGTTATTAATGTTATTAAACAATCCTTGTAATAGGCTACTACATTATGTACTGTAAGCCTATGACATAACAGTGTAAAACAGGATTGGATAGCCCCTACATTTATTATATTCACTTTATCGACTGATGAGATATCGTGCATGATGGCGGATCCAGATATTTCACAGGGTGAGCGAGGGGTTTAATGAAAATTATCCACTACTCCATAAGACAATATTATCGTGTCTCCAAACTGTAGTCCTAGGTAGACGCATACAGCATATTAGGCTTAGGCAGATCGACGTGCTTTGATATTATTTCACTGTTTCTGAACAATAAACGGTGTGTGCGTTATTTGAGACAGTCACTTATAAATTGAAACTAGCATCCATGATGGTATAATGACAATCGATATAAATAATTGTTACCAATTATTACCCACTGCGGTTTCCATGGTTAAGAAGGATGTGAATTATATACGATGTACCGAATGATATTTGCATTCATAGGAGTCGTAAGGACATGCGATAAATAGAGATATTATATTATTATTATATCTCTATGTAGAAGGTTAATTTCGGGTAGTCTTGTTTACAGGGCCGTAGCAAAAAATAATTCTTCCATGGTTAAAATTAAAATGTTATGATGATACAGTTATGAAACTTGTTGTGTGACAGTGCACCGACGGAGAGAGGGGAACGGAACAGTGTGATTTGAACTTGTGTGGCAGTGCACCGAAGGAGAGGGGAACGGAACAGTGTGATTTCAACTTGTGTGGCAGTGCACCGAAGGAGAGGGGAACGGAACAGTGTGATTGAACTTGTGTGGCAGTGCACCGAAGGAGAGGGGAACGGAGCAGTGTGATTTGAACTTGTGTGGCAGTGCACCGAAGGAGAGGGGAACGGAACAGTGTTATTTGAACTTGTGTGGCAGTGCACCGAAGGAGAGGGGAACGGAACAGTGTGATTTGAACTTGTGTGGCAGTGCACCGAAGGAGAGGGGAACGGAACAGTGTGATTTGAACTTGTGTGGCAGTGCACCGAAGGAGAGGGGAACGGAACAGTGTGATTTGAACTTGTGTGACAGTGCACCGAAGGAGAGGGGAACGGAACAGTGTGATTTGAACTTGTGTGACAGTGCACTGAAGGAGAGGGGAACGGAACAGTGTGATTGAACTTGTGTGGCAGTGCACCGAAGGAGAGGGGAACGGAACAGTGTGATTTGAACTTGTGTGGCAGTGCACCGAAGGAGAGGGGAACGGAACAGTGTGATTTGAACTTGTGTGGCAGTGCACCGAAGGAGAGGGGAACGGAACAGTGTGATTGGAACTTGTGTGGCAGTGCACCGAAGGAGAGGGGAACGGAACAGTGTGATTTGAACTTGTGTGGCAGTGCACCGAAGGAGAGGGGAACGGAACAGTGTGATTTCAACTTGTGTGGCAGTGCACCGAAGGAGAGGGGAACGGAGCAGTGTGATTTGAACTTGTGTGGCAGTGCACCGAAGGAGAGGGGAACGGAACAGTGTGATTGAACTTGTGTGGCAGTGCACCGAAGGAGAGGGGAACGGAACAGTGTGATTTGAACTTGTGTGACAGTGCACCGAAGGAGAGGGGAACGGAACAGTGTGATTTGAACTTGTGTGGCAGTGCACCGAAGGAGAGGGGAACGGAACAGTGTGATTTGAACTTGTGTGACAGTGCACTGAAGGAGAGGGGAACGGAACAGTGTGATTTGAACTTGTGTGGCAGTGCACCGAAGGAGAGGGGAACGGAACAGTGTGATTGAACTTGTGTGGCAGTGCACCGAAGGAGAGGGGAACGGAACAGTGTGATTTGAACTTGTGTGACAGTGCACCGAAGGAGAGGGGAACGGAGCAGTGTGATTTGAACTTGTGTGGCAGTGCACCGAAGGAGAGGGGAACGGAACAGTGTGATTTGAACTTGTGGGCAGTGCACCGAAGGAGAGGGGAACGGAACAGTGTGATTTAAACTTGTGTGGCAGTGCACCGAAGGAGAGGGGAACGGAACAGTGTGATTTGAACTTGTGTGGCAGTGCACCGAAGGAGAGGGGAACGGAACAGTGTTATTTGAACTTGTGTGGCAGTGCACCGAAGGAGAGGGGAACGGAACAGTGTGATTTGAACTTGTGTGGCAGTGCACCGAAGGAGAGGGGAACGGAGCAGTGTGATTTGAACTTGTGTGGCAGTGCACCGAAGGAGAGGGGAACGGAACAGTGTGATTTGAACTTGTGTGGCAGTGCACCGAAGGAGAGGGGAACGGAACAGTGTGATTTGAACTTGTGTGGCAGTGCACCGAAGGAGAGGGGAACGGAACAGTGTGATTTGAACTTGTGTGGCAGTGCACCGAAGGAGAGGGGAACGGAGCAGTGTGATTTGAACTTGTGTGACAGTGCACCGAAGGAGAGGGGAACGGAACAGTGTGATTTGAACTTGTGTGGCAGTGCACCGAAGGAGAGGGGAACGGAACAGTGTGATTTGAACTTGTGTGGCAGTGCACCGAAGGAGAGGGGAACGGAGCAGTGTGATTTGAACTTGTGTGGGAGTGCACCAAAATATCTTTAATATGACACTTTGTAATTAATTTACAAAAAGTTTGTTAACAAATAACACTTTTATATAATTTTATTCATGAGTTGAGAGTTTCTCTAAGAAAAGGACTGCACATTAATTGTAAACAGGGTTGAAATGAAGTTTTATGTAGGCCTACATTTTCTAGAAAACAATGTATGATAAGCATATTTGTAAAATACTGAAAGTATTTTTTAGCATGATGTTTAAGCCTATAAGATTACGGTGACAATTATCAACTCTTTGTGACACTCCCGTCGTATACCTCTGTAGTTTCTATCATGGTTGACTTGACCTGATGTTTGGTTTTTCTTTTACAATACACTGTTATGCCTGTGGACGTTATTGTTAAAACTTTTTCTTGTATTTCATAATTTATGGAGCATAAACTAACTTGATTTGTATAACAATAGGTACCAATACCGGGTTCTACAGTACATAGTTTATATATTGCATTCCTTGTGTTACTTGGTGCCTATCGTACTCCCTACATTTTGTCAAGGATTAGGCTTTAGTAAATGAAAGTAAAACGTAATTTAGGAAGCCTCTTCAGTTATGTTTTCTTACTCTTTTAAAAATCACAAAATTAATCATGATAGACCTAATAATTAATTGAATTGACAAGTTCTGAATTCTCCAACAATTACTTTAGTCGAGTCAAACTGCAAGAAAAATTGCAAGAAAAGGTTTTTTGATGTAGGCCTATTACAATAAAATAAAGTCTCAAAAAACATATATCAAAAGTTTACTCAAATTGGACTTCATTTAAGCTAGATATCGATCTTTCTTTTCGCAAAACTAAAACTTTGTTGTTTCGATTTGTTTTTGTATTTGTATTTAAGACAGGACCACAATATAAAACAGGTTTTTCTTTTTCCTGATTGTGTAATCCTGTTGTTAAATAAAAGAATAAAACAATTAAAAAGAGTATTGTTGAAAGTATGTTGCACTGTGGGTAGGCATATGAACTGTGTAGGATATAGTTATAATTTATTTATGTTATCTACTTTTCTTGCAGATTTTTACAGCTAATGCTGATGGTAAGGCATGAAAAACAATTATTTTCTTTAGGCTTAATATACTGTAGTCAATATGTCAAAATGTTTATCATTATACAATATTATTTCACATACAGTATAAGTGCTACCTATTAAATAAATTATAGTGGGGTGTTTGGAGAGTACCTAACAATTGTAAAACGAAGTTATTAATTCATTATCTTTTTTTTCCAGTTATTATTACAAATATTATTCCTAATCTAATTTCTGGTGACCCGTTAATTGAACACACAACTTCTCATGCTATAACATCGTCGTTTATTATTGGTACAACGGCTGGAAGTGATTCCTTAACTGGCTCAAACCTATGGGCTTTGGAATTCTTCATAAGAGATTCTGCCAATGTTCTGGTGTCAGGAACGGAAGCTACTGCCACCCTAGTTAATGCCAATGTTGGTGTGACACCAGGACAAACATTTACACTTCAAGGAACAGCTAATTTGAATCTTGAAAATAGGATTTGTTCAGAATTGTCAATGTTTTGCGCTACATTGACGTCACAAGGCAGTTTTACATTAACTCCAGACACTGGATATGACACAACTGTGTGCACTGCTATAGAATGTCAAGGTTTGTTAAGATTTATGTTTGATTTTAGTTTACGGTATAGTTCATTTTCATAAGCGAGTTAATGGCGGGTGTCTAGAAAACTCGGATCTCAGATATATCTGAGTTTTCTAGATCTAGAAAAGTCAGATATATCTGAGATCTGACTTTTCTAAATCTGAGTTTTCTAGACACTCAGTCAATGGCCGAGTGGAGACAGGGGCGCCATTTACCATACCTAAAGAGCCAACAATATAAGCAAGGGTTCGAGGCCGACTCGCTCCTAGTTCTGAAGGTGAAACAAGTATTCTCGGATGAGGACTACAAACCGTAGGTCCAGTGTAGACAGTTCCTCTGTGCACTTTAAAGAACCCAGTTCATTATTCGAGAAGAGTATACAGTAGGTGGTTAAAATAGCCCCTGTATTAGTGGGATTATTACCACCTATCTGATAGGACAGTGATTAATTTACTATTAATAATCCTTGGCCACATTGCCTAAGACATAAAATAAAATATAATATCCACATATAAACCAGAGAGTTGTACAAATCCTTTAAATCATATAAAATTATTCTGATAATTACCTTCCGGGACATCCGTCGACCACCTGCTTCCTAGAAAATTGCAGTACCTTGCTGCTACTATTACCTACTACGTATATAGCTATTATTCTTCCTATCAGAGATATCTGGAGGTACCTTTAGGCCTGAGTGGCCAAGCTCACCACCATAACAATAATATCACACACAGACTTCAAGGCACTCCTCGACCATTGTTCTGGTGGTGAGCTCGACCACTCAACTCACCATAACAATAATATAACACACAGACTTCAAGGCACTCCTCGACTATATTGTTCTGGTGGTGAGCTTGGCCACGCAACTCACCATAACAAAAAGCACCTTGAAAACTCAAGGTTTTATTGTATACCAGTTGAATCACTTTATTTTAGAAAAACAGTGCTTGTCCCAAATGAGATGAAAAGGTGGTAGTTGTCCTGATAGGGAACACCATGGTCTACACAATAGGCCTACTTAAAAATACATACGATTTTTACAATGAATACTTTACTCATCTAACTTGACTTAAAAAACATGATTTGCTTAGTAACTAATATTTTTTTGAACCAGTTATATTCCCCCACAACGATGTTGACATGAGGTACAGTAAATGATGCTTACAGTACTGTAGGCTACAGAGCCAATCACAGCTTAGTTTAGTGTAGTTCCCTAGTAACAAATAATACAACAGAATATACTGTATCTTTATTCATCCCTCTTGTGCTATCAAGTATAAACTATATACAATAAACTGCTGTTGTATATATATCTATATATCCTAATAATAATTGATTAGGTATTTGTACCATCACTTGAAATGTTTATATTTCTTTAGGTGTGGTCATCACAAATGTTTTACCTGCTCAAACTGCAAACTCACCTTTGGTTCAAGGAACTAACAATAATGATGTAGATTTGACTGTGACGTTGTCTTCTGACACATCCTTTGCCAGTATACAAGGTAAAGTTGGATTTTGGAGGTATACAATTAGTTATTTTTATACCTCCATAGTTGGATCATTCAAAATATCATCTAGACTGCAAACCTACAGTAGAAAACCTCTTTTGTTACAACCCTGTTCAGGAGACACACTCCTATTAAGAGGAAATTTTTCCCTAAAACGAACAAGGGCCAATACCTATAGCATTGTATTTGAAAAACACTTTGTTAGTTCTGAACATAGTAGTGATGATGTACTGTATATACAAATTAGATTAATAAAAAACCATAAAAAAAAGAAGCTATGATAATATAAGTAAGTAACATACACAAGTAGTGCAATGATCAAATTAAAAACTATAAAAATATTGATTGATTTTATATAATTATATTTATAATAAATTTAAGGAACTGGTCTGTGGAAAGCAAGAGGCTTTTTGAATTCAGAAGTTGATGGAACTGGAACAAGGATTCAAGACCATGATGTTGACATGTTGACGTCAGCAGATTACGGTCTGGACAATAATGGAAATTCAGTCTGGCCATTGGTAATGAAAAACCATTAACATATATTTTGATATATTTCTACCTCTCATTCCTGTTTATTGGATTCTCCCTCTGAGACATAATAAAATATTATTTTATTCTTTATATAACTCATTTCTGGTTGGTATGTTTAAGTTATTGTGAGCAATAAGACATGAAACTGTAATCCATGATAATACCTGCAATGGTCCACATTCACTTTTAAGGACTACCCTATAAAACGGAAGGTCCAGTATACACAAAATTGTTTGTGTAAAATAACCTTTTACTATATCTTTGGAGACCAGTAGGGGTTTACTTACTTTACCCCGGTTTACTAGTTCACACACACACACACAGACAGGAGAGGCCCTGAAATGGCAGCAATGAAATAATGAGAACCTTAGGGGAGAAGCATGTACTTTGAAAAGTCACCTGGACAGCATTTATGAGCAATGATCATTGGAATGGCTCTAATGGATATATTTTTTTCAATTTTACAGATACATGTAGACTTTGACCTTACTTCTTTAAGTTGTTCGGAATTTGATTATGTGTGCATTGAAGTTCAACAAGGCACAAGTCCATCCCCAGCTTTTACTCTTGGCTTTACACCAGACACAGCTAACATTGGCTGTGCTCAAATACAATGTACTGGTAAGTATAGTACATTTAGCTACAAATTGAGCATGCTTGATCTGAGGGATCTGATGTGCAATGTAATCTTTCTGTACAAAAGACCAAACATTTAGTTTTATTTTGAGATTGTGTTGGTATTTTCAGGCTTTTTGTCAAACAAGATCATTGTGAAATGAATAAATACTACAAAACTGTTGAGAAAAGGCATTTACTTATTTCTTTGGTTATTGCATAATCATTTTCTTGTGCAGGAATTGTAATCAATGCTGATGCAAGTTTGACTATCAGTGCAGGTTTTTTGGAAGATCGATCAACAACCGTTGCATTTGATGTTACCTATCCTACCAGTAATGCTGGTGTTACTGGTAACAACTTATGGCAGGTCAACATTTATGCCAGTGCTAATGCTGATGGAAGTGGTACTCAGCAAAGTGCGCAACAAGTGATTCTATCAAGTGAGTTAGTAGGTCCAAGGCAATCTAACAACAGGACGATGAGCTCGTTTTCCAAGATAGGAACAGTCCTTTGATCTAATGTGTTGTTAGATTGCCTTTATCTGTATTACATTTCAGTGAAACAGATATATTGATTAAAACATTGACATATGTATAAACGTATATTACTTATTAAGCAATGAACTACATCAAATGACAATTTACAGTAGTAGTAGTTTTAATGGGGAACACAGCCAACCCATATTCAGTAGAAAATTTGATGTTGTGAACAACTTTTCAAATTTCTTTCGCCTAGTTAACTTTGGATTTTATTTCTATAGCCGCCAATGCTGGAATGGATATAACAACTATTGGAGATACTTTAAGTCTAACAGGTTTAAGTGCTACTATGGACTTTAGTAATCTTTACTGTGCAAGTGGCAGTATAGACTATTTGTGTGCAGTTCTGTCGAAATCTAGTTCTGCTAGCCCAAATTTTGAACTGTCAGCAGCAAGCAATGATAATAGTGAATTCACAGTTTGCACCCTGGCTAATTGTTCAGGTAAATCAACCATTCATAACAATTGAAAATCTTAGATTTAAGGCAATATAAATACTGTACTACCAAACAGGTTTTTTTTTTCATGTTTTACTAAATTTTTGATTTTTTTACTAAATTAATGTATAATACTATTAGAATAACTGAAAGATAATAATTTTGTGACACCATTTTTATGTATAATATGCCCTCTATCTGTCATTTTTTATAAATCAAAAAGCAGTTTACTGAAAAAATAATATGTGGGTATTTGTGGCTGGATCTCCAAAAAATACAAATACAAATAAAATAAGCTATAACAAAACAATTTTTCATCAACTGAACAATTTATTCTAGGTGTATTAATATCAAGTGTGACACCAACCTCGTCTGATAGTATTCTTCAAAATTGGGCTTCAACAATCTCCATTAATGTTGGTCTCGCAATCAGTAGTTCTGGTGGTAGTGTCAGCGGTACTGGTCTCTGGGATGCAGTAGTCTTCACTAGTGCAGATGATACAACAAGAACACCCATTGTTACTGCTGATGTTACTGTCAGCACTGCAGCCATGAATGAGGATGCTACGGCTGGCTCTACTAGTACCTTGACAGGAATCACAGCAGTATTTGATCTGAATGCTACTGAATGTGTGGATGCTCCGTTCATCTGTGTCAGAATGGTAGAAGGATCAAGTTCTTCTGTAGATTTTGAAATTGATTCTAATAGTGTACTTGAAGGATGTTTTGTTCCCACTTGCTTAGGTAATACAGGAAGTATTTTAAGTTTTTTGTTTCCAAATTTGTTAAATAGAAGAACCAGGTACAATTTAGCATGTCTGCTTGATCCTAGGGCATTCTCCAACTTTCTCCCATCCTTAGATTTACAGTGAATGGAGCTAAGAGATTTATTTTGAGTCCTGTTATATTTATTTATTCTTGAATACAAACATGTTTAGTAATACGTTTTACTACAGTACTACTCTGTTTCTGCATTTATTTTTTGAAAGTAAAGGTAAAAGTTTTACTATTGTTTACTTATATTTATATTCATGTTTAAAAAAAAAGTTATATTCTATTTCAGGAGTAATGATCACTTCTATTAATATTGTTAGTGATGCTCCTGTCATAACTGAGTATCAAACAACAAATCTTGATGCCGAGTTGGCATTGTTGGTTCTACCAGATGCAGATGGAGGCAGCGCCATCAATGGCCCGAACCTGTGGAAGATTGATATTTACCTTAGTGGAAATTCTGATTGTTCTGGCAACAAAAATGCTCTAGCACCTGCAACCCTAATGGACACCACTGTCACTCTGGTTGCTGGAAACATGAGAGCCTTTGATGGTGTTACTGCAAGTCTAGACATATCTGCACTCATGTGTTCAGATATGGAATATATATGTGCTGATCTATCTCCTAATGATGATGAAACATTCACAATGACACCAGTAACCAATACAGCTAGCCTTAGGACAGACTGCAGAGGTAGGTTGTATTATACAGTCTATTAGATTTAACATGCACTAGGCAATCTAATTGTAATCTAATTATGTTTAAGTTATGTGAATCAGTACCATCAAGAAGGAAGAGTGAAATTATGTTATTTCATTTCTTCCTGGTACCATATAGCTTTGTTGATGATCAAAATATATCCAATAGTTTATGTTACAATGACATTTGGTGTTTATTTGTCTCTCAAGTTGATGGTGACCAAGATAAATGCAAAATAATACTAAAATGTATGTATGTGTGTACAGTCCAATTTTTGCTTGGAAAAGTGATACTTACAGTACAGTCGAACAAATAAGGGATGTTTAGAGTCTAGTGTACTACTTATACAAAGTTGTAATTAAAATCATTCAGTAAATGTAAATGGTAAACAGTAGTTTGAAATAATGTTGTTTAATTTATATTAATATACACAGGTACCCTTTAAATATTGGGTAGGTAAAGAATTGTTTAAGACAGTTTGTCAGTTTTTCTGTCACCAAAACAGCTTTTTATTAATTTCATATTTTTTAAATAAGCCTTTTTGCTCTGCCTTTACCCAAGACTGAATAAAAAAAAACCCAGCCTTGCATCTAAGGGTGCACTTAAAATGAAACAATATTGGTGCTGAAATTCACTCGTCTACGATCAAAACTTCATTGAAACTTTTAAATATAATACTGTATACATAATATTGTTAAAACATTGTTCACATTCTATTTGTATATATATAAGTACACGGCCCCAGGGAAGCACAGCCATGTTTTGATCTCGGCCTCTGTGGAAAATAAAGTTGAATTGAATTGTAATCACTAAATAGGTTTATTTTCTTTTACAGGCGTATTAATTACCACAGTAGCATTTGAAGACAGCTTATCAGTAATTGAGTTGTCTATGAGTATTGAAAATCCAGTCGTAATAACAACATTAAACGTCACTTCTAGTGGAACTGGTGCATCTATTAATGGCTCTAGTTTATGGGAAGCAACAATATTTGTTAATTCAGATGACAGCACATTTGCAGCTAATCCCATTGGAACAACTGTAGTTTTGGATGACATGGATCTAGCTGCTAATGAAGTTAGTATTCAAATAACTAATTCTCTTTGTCTACAAAAAAAGATCTTATTCTTTTTATTGTCTAATTATCATGTTATACCCTTTACAGTTTGGCATTTAAGGGTTTGTCATAATGCAATTATTATAATTGTGGTCATGAATTTTTGCGCCCTCTGTTTCATATGCTCTTACAAATCAATTTTTCTGGGGGGAAAGTGCTGTACAAATATCCTATACAGGTACTTTCTTTTAGGTTAAAGTTTAAAACATTTATTATTTCATACGCTTATGAACACAGCTATTCCGCATTCAAACCTTATATTTCTTTTTCCTACATTATTATTTCTTTGATGGTCTGTTTTTCCCTCCTAGACAATTCAATTCACAAACTTGATGGCAGACATTGACATGACTGATAAAACATGTCTTGATGATGCGATGTACATTTGTGTCAAACTGAAACGGCAAAGCTCCTCAGATCCTGTCTTCAAATTATCTGGAGTATCAGGCTCAGACAATGATTTGATTGGTTGTCAACCAGTCACTTGTTATGGTATGTATTTTGTAACCATGATATTTATGTAAAATACCTTTTTATGTTCAAATTGTAGATAGATATATATTGTATAGAGATTAAATTGAAATTAATAAGAGTTTTATTATACTTCAATAATTGTCATCTGTTGCCATAATTTTACATAATCTTGTGGAACCCCTGATGAATCTTTGTGCTTTGTAACCCCTCAATAACTATTACTATTTTTTTAAACAATGTACAATTGTAGGCCTATAAAAGCATGATGATAATTGTTTCAATACTGACGTAATTGTACTGTAGGCTAAGTGCATTTATTGGTGCAGTACCAACTGCTTCCTTGGGCTTGAATCTAACTTAAGCCATCAGCGCAAGCTTGGTGATCTAAAGTGTTTAATTTCAAGAACTTGAATTCATGGGTTTCAGTCTCACCTAAGAATTACTTGCAATTCACAAGCGTTCTCAAATGTACTTAGAGTAAAGTACAATTATGTCAGAGTGTAGGGCAAACATCCGACCAATTAACTTTTTCCTGAGAAAAAAGATCTGAGTTAAAAAATTGTTGTTGCAAAAAAAAGTTTAAAAAGTTAAAAGTTAAGAAAGCCACTGCATTGGTTTTGTATTACTATTGTATTTAATGTCTATGTATGTATCGTTGAGTGTACATACATACATGTTTGGTTTATAATGTTTATTTGTATGTAGTTTAAGTTGACTGCACCACTAATGAGTGTGTTGCCACTGATCCAAAAGTGTTTGTCAATAAAGTTATTATAGTAGTTATTGAATTATCATCCTGTATAAATACATTTATTTTTGTTCCCTACCCAAGACCAATTGACCAAGATAAAGGCATCAGTTGTTTATTTCACTTATACAGTACTTATCTTAAAACTCTATATTGTTTTTGTTTACAGGGGTGTATGTGACAGGTACAACACTTACTATCACAGACGGTATTGAAATCATTGAGAGGTCTACTTCATCACAAATAACTTACAATCTTGCTGTAGCAGCCGATAACACAAAAGCAGATGTGGATGGTACAAACCTATGGAGTATTTCCTCTTCTATATATGGTAACAACGATTTCAGTACGGCTGAGCTAATTTCAGCACAGACTACTGTAGACGATGCTTCGGTCAGCAATGGAGCCGGAACAATATCATCAGCGATGGCAACATTTGATGTGTCAACACTTCTTTGTTCACAGATTAACTACTTCTGCACAGTTTTAAGTAAAGGAGCTAATGCTGACCCAAACTTTACACTTACACAAGATCCTGATCAAACCGCTGTACAAGCATGTACTAGTGTAACTTGCAAAGGTAAATCTGGTTTTTATTTTAATAGCTTATCAATAAATAAATGAAACATTGCATTGCATTGATTGATTAACCCACTTTTCTAGTACAGTAATGTGTGACCTTGTACAAGGTACTATATACATTATATGTGACTCTATATTACTATGTTGTCAAGTGTGTTAGTATATTTTAAAATGTAAGTGCAATCTTGTTTTTTTAGGTGTCATTGTTGACGTAACAACTATCTCTGCTGGTGATGGTGCAACCAACGAATGGCCAATAGTAGAAGGAAAACTTCAGGATGTATTTCTTGATGTAACAGTTACTAAAGATGCTGCATCAGCAAATATTTCTGGGACCAACTTGTGGATATTTACTTTTTACCTCAGTGAAGCTGCAAATGGTACAGGGATGAGACTGCATAATGATGATGCTAATCTGGACAACACACAGTCAAATCAAGAATTAACGACTGGTGATCCAGTAGAGTTCACTAATGTTATGGTAAGATTATTACATTAATTTTAATATTTATTTTTTTCCCTTCATTTTTGTATTATTGGTCCCGCTAAAAGGACCACTGCAATTCTTTTTAATTTACTTATCATTTCTTATAGAAAATATTTTCAATAATATAGAGGTGTATCATGCCCCATTTTGGATGCATCAGTGCGTCTTTTTAAGAAATAGCCAGTGTTTGGTTTTGCTTTGTTTCCCTTAACTTATGTTCTGCTTTGTCATCTGCTGCTTGATATATTGGATACATCCAGACAAGTATCTTTTGGCAAACCTTTTGGACTTTCCTATATTCAAATCTTTTCACCCATTTTTAATGATAGTTTTAATTCTGTTTAATGTAAGGTTGTGAATTGGGATTTGAGTGCATTTTTGTGCAACCAGGCTGAATATATATGTGTTGAAATTAAAAAGAACAATGGTGTGTCAAATCCAGATTTCACATTTGAGGGTAACACATTTGACTGTATGCCATTACAATGTCGTGGTAAGTAAAGAAATTAAATTTAAAGTAAATATTGTACTTTTGCCCTTTAGGGGTAGAGATCACAGTAGCCTACACAATCAAAATTACAGTAAAATTGTAATAAACTCCACCTCCCTCCAAGTCCAGCAAACCAAAAAAATTATCGCATTTATCTGATTAGAATGAGATAATTGTTGGTTAATTTTTCATTCTGTTACACTTTTTAAACTTTTATCGGTTAATTTTTGGCTGCGGAAAAATTGCCTTAATAATCCTTCAGTTCTAGCCTTGAGTAGAACAATAAATTACCATTAATACAGTATCTGATAGAATGTTGTTAGAGACGCATTCTGTCTTCCGTGAAACATAATTGCATCAGACAATTTATTTACATATGTGAAAGGAGACAGCGTGATGATTGGACTTTGATTGATTTTCTCCTTCTATATGCTATTCTCTAGATTTATATTCTATTTGTTTATAGGTTTTGAGATCAACTCAATGGTGTTGACAGTTGATACTGGAAATGATATTATAGAATGGAATCAGAATCATGCTCTAACATTAAGTGTCTTGGTGAACCCTGACACCACATCAGCAGATGCTGCAGGAACTGATTTGTGGAATGCCACTGTCTTCTATAGCCCGATGTCTGACGGGAGTGGTGTGCGTTATGCAGAAACACCTGCTACTGTAGGGGGAGCCTGGAGAAACACTGGTAAATTAAATAAAATCAAAATCACTTGTATAGAACATTTGGCATCTAATTACAAATTTGTGAACAGGATAAATGATAAAGAAGCTACTGGTTTTTGTAGGACTATCTATCATATATTATCATACAGATATTATAGTACACTATACTATATACTACACTCTAGTATGATTGTAGTATTGTAGTATAATCAAATTACTGAAATGGCAATGCTGTGGGTATCAGTGTCTGGATCTCAATGGGGATACAAATAAATAATCCAAAAACGATAAAGTAAAACAGCCAGAAAGAATTAAATTACAGAGCATTTCAACCATCCTCAGTGCAAGTGAGAGTACTTATGATATGATAGACATAATATGAGTTACCTGAATGGTTTAGAATAAAATAAGGTAGAACATAAAAAAGGAAGGCACAGGCTGTTGAATTATTTATATAGTATCTGTAGTTATCTTTTTTTTCCTGTCAGTTACATAGCTAATGCTTGTTTTGGAGAAGTCTCTGTTAGCTTTCTTCAGGACATCAGTATACCCTTAGGCTGTTCTAAAACATCATTAACCTAATCAATTTTATCAATGTAATCAACAGAAATTTCAATGACCTCAGAAACACTTTCAAGCATACAGGCTACAGTGAACTTGGATGCAGCATGTGACAATCTTATGTATGTTTGCATTGAAATTACTCAGTCATCTAATGCTGACACACTATTTACATTTAATGAAGCTGACAGCGAAAATGTTGCATGTACTCTATCATCTTGTACAGGTAGGTTTATGCTTTGTTTTTTTTAAGGGGAAACCTCCCAACTTATAAAAATAAATATATTGGGAATACGGCGGGAAGTTTTACAAAAGCATGTCCAAACCAGTGATGGCGCTATACTATTTTGAATATATATCAAACCACACATGGCGCTATTAAAAGGCTAAAGGCAGACAACTATGTCATTCATGCCAAAGGCTGTAAATACGGTGGCAACTCATTATACACGTATTAAACAACGAATACATTTATTACAAGCATCTTACATACCTATATTGGTATGTTTTCTTTTCTCTAGAGTGGCGTTCAGCAAACTGTGCATGACCCGCCCGCGGTTTGGCCCCCAAAACTGTATTTTTTAAACGCTGCTCAGAGCCTAGTACAGTTAGTGGTAGAAATTATAATTTTTTATACATTTTTTGTCTTGAGTTTTTGTTTTTAACACAAAATATTTATCGTGAGAGTTAGGAGGTCGTAAAAAGGAAATGGGATCAGTGTCCTGTAGTTTTAAATTTTCCTACTTTAAATAATTTCTTCTTTGAATTATAGGTGTTGTTATTGAATCTTCAAGTCTAGCAATTGAAAGTGGAACACCAATCATTGAAGGAGGAATCAATCAGAACATAGATGTCACTGCCAATTTTGTTCATGATGACAGTGGTGCAGATGTAAATGGAACCGATCTATGGGAAGTGAATATTTTTGGAAGTGTCAGTTCAACAGGATCTGGAACAAGAACAGCAGAATCACGACACAGCCTTACACCCACAAGCACCATGTTTGATGATTCTACAGATCTTGATTTCACAAGTGTGTCTGTCAATTTCCAGTTAAATGAAGCTATTTGTACAGAAGTTGAATATCTTTGTTTTGAAGTGTTAGAAAACACAGATATGCTTAATCCACCATCCATTGACTTTACTCTTAGTGGAGAAAATGTGGCATGCGCTCAGCTTGACTGCAATGGTATGTGTTTGTACACAAAATTTAATTTCTTTTGCGTTTTTAGAAAATAAATAGAGAGTATAGACATTTTTATGCCAAAAAAAAAACAAATGTGTCCATTTATCCCTCCTTTCCCTTACTAGCCTATCAACACTAGGTGAATTAATTCGCAAAAATCCAACGTCAAGAAAAACATTGCCCTACACTTTTAATATTTTCCATACAAATAAAACTAGCGATATACTTTTCATTTAGGTCAAATGTCGTCAGAGCTGTTTGCTTTGCATGTGCATGTGACCCATTTTCTGAGATCTGATTTTTTGCTTCATAAAAGTCAAACACAAAATATTATGAAGTGAAAATCTCTACTAAAACTGTCACTAAAATTCATTGTAGAATGAGATTTGTTAAATATGAATATGCATGCTCACAAGCTGATGTGTAAATAATTCCACCTAGTGGAAAACAGACTTAATGAGAACAAAGTAAAAGATCTTTTCTATACTGTTCTATTTGTTTAATCATAGGTGTTATTGTAACTGACACAACATTAACTGTAACTAATGGAGAGCCAATCCTGGAGAGAGAAGGAAGTGCAAGTGTTGGCCTGTCTATTGCTGTGGTAACGGACAACGCAGGCGCAGTTATTAATGGATCAAATCTTTGGGCATTAACAGTGTTTACTAATGATGAAGCAGATGGTGAAGGGTCAATCTTATTTGAGACACAACTTCCAGGAAGTACAAATGCGTTGTGGCCCAGTGTTGACTTTTACCCAGCAGGCAATACCTTTATGTTGAGTGATGTCTCTTTAAACATTGACCTTACAAATATTATCTGCTCTTCGGTAAGTAAAAAAAAGTTTATTCATTTATTTAATTTATTTATTAAACACACATACTAGGGAAAAAAATAATGATGTCGACCATTTGTAATAAGGTGAAACCTAAGACAACTAGATATGTCAAACTTATTTGAATAGACATACATTCTATTCTGACTATAGGAAGTATGACGGTGGTTTACATTGTATTGTTTACAACACCTTGTTTTTCTCCCAATTTAACATAATTTATTTGACATTACTGCTAAATGTACAGTGTACAACCTGCAAATAAGTAGTGGTTACCAGTAGTCAAGTTCATTACCTTAACCAAGCCTGTAGCCAAGATTTTTACAGATGTGTTTGTCAGGGATAGGACATAATGATATATATAGTCATTTTTTATCCTGCTTATATAACATTTTATTTATTTACTTTGTAGGTGCCGTATATTTGTGTAAATTTGACAAAGGGTGAAAACCCATCAACAGACTTTACTCTCGATAGCAACCCACAGGATACTGCTCTGTCAGACTGTGTAGAAATTGACTGTCAAGGTAAGTAATTAGTAGTAAAACATATGAAAAGATGAAGATAAATAAATGTGTGAAAGCAATTGAGACTTAAGCTAAGATAATATTGAAATGATATATATATATATTGTCCCCCTGAAAAAAAATACTTTTTTAAAATGTTTTTGTTGAATATGCCATTTTAATGTCACATAATAGTTATTCACTTTGACCACAATTGGATGGAAAGCAAATTATTTACCTGAAATAACTGTAATTTAAAGCAAAAAATAGTCAAAATGACTGGAAGTAAGTGGGTTTTTGGTTGAATTTAATTGTTTATTTTGTCTTTTAATAAGTGAAAACATTTTTTTTTTCTGCAGAAGTTATTAATTTAATTAAAACTAAAAAATGGCCTATTCAAATTCTTATTTTGTTAATCTTAATTGTTTTTGGAGGACAACATCTTTAAGTTAATATAATATTGATATACAGTAGTAATTTGAATGTAAGTAAATTCATCCTATATTTAATGTCATTCAACAAAATGTTAGGAAATGATATACTTTGGAGTCTCTTCATACATAGATAATACATATGAAAAATCTGCGTTCAGTTTAAACAAAAAATCATTGATGAATATGTTTGTTGGGGTTACTCAAATTACATATTAATTTCATTTTTTTTCAAACACATAAATGTCTTATTTTTATTCAATTAATTTATTTTAGGAGTTGTAGTTGATTCTCTTTCACTAACAATAAATGAAACAGATGAAGAAGTTATTGAACATTCTGACTCGGATGAAGTTAAATTTAACCTTCAAGTAACTGCCGAAGCTAATACTGTTGAAATTTCTGGTACAAATATTTGGCAATTACGAGTATTCTTGAATGATATGTCAGATGGAATGGGTAACAGCCAAGGAACAGAATTCTACCCTAACATTGGTGACTCTGCCAATGAAGCTCTTGGTGGAAGCTCTGTAACCTCATTTAGCATGGAAGACATTATTGCATCATTTGATCTCCAAGATTTTGTTTGTCCAGCAACAACCTACTTTTGTGTAGAACTCCAGAAAGCTGCTGCAGCTCCAGAATTTACGTTGGAGTTTAGCGATTCAAGCATAGTTTGTCAGAGCATAACATGCAGAGGTAAACATACTATTTGCTAGTAAAGCTTGAGCATTATACAAATAAGATAATGAATGAGTTGAATAGACAGAATATTTAATGATGCTAAACTATTGACTGTTCTGTGGAAGCGGAGCTAAATGAAATAAGGAAGTCACCAAATCAAATATACTCTATATTCAATATAAAACATAAATTATTTTGTGTTATAACACATCACATGCTGTTTATTATTTGGCACTAATGAATAATAAACAGCACTATTGAATGTTCAGCTTTTAAAAGAAATGTTGATACATTTCGTCACTTGGGGCTCTTGAAACATGTAGTGGTTACTGTCAATAAGTGTTCTACTCTGCTTCCATAAGACCACTAGGGTTTTCAGGGTTTGTTTGACAGATATGCTATAATAATGTCGCATTTGATACACATTCATATGACTATAGGCCTATCTATAAATGATTTCAAATAAAAACAATTGTAAATTTTATCAAGAGTTTCAATGTGAAATCTAGTTGTTTATATTAAATTTTACAATTTGTTTTTCTTAAAGGGGTGGAGCTTATGGAAGTGACAGTTACCATCGACAGTGGTGATATAGTTACTGAATACATATCTGCACATCAAGTTACATTAGACTTGACATTGCTTTCTGCCGAGAGTGGAGCGACGATTGTGGGAACTGATCTATGGAGGATTACTACATACCTGAGTGCAGATTCTAATGGTGATGGAGATAGGTTTGCTGAAATGGTAAGAGCTAATCAGGAACCAGTCAATTAGATTAGGGACTTTTCAATTTGCATGTGCACTATGTCAACTGAAAAGTTTACCAAAATCATGGCAGAGAATGATCTTGCTATGATTTTCTGGAAATATAGTAAAAAGCAGTTTACAAATTGTGAATTATAGATATGGTTATGGTTACTTTAAAGATTTTAACAATACAGGTTTAGGGCCTTGTTCCTATCACATGTCTTTTTAGGTTAAAAATGTACTGATAAAACTACCTAAAACTACAAAAATTCACATTACCAACAGTACATAAAGAAAAATAAAATACTAACTATCTTTGGAAAGAAAATTAGATACATAAATCTACACAAACTATTTCCTACCTCAGATGTAGTTTTATAATTATCATAATTTTCTTTTCTCTAAAGGTTGCTGAAACTGGTAGCTACCAAGACATAAACCTTCCTACAGCTGTCACCACTCTCCTTGTCGATGTAGTAACCAATTTAGATGTGTCTGATGTCAGCTGCTCTAAATTTGATTACATATGTGTTGAAGTAGCTCAGAATCCAACATCAAATCCTGATTTTACACTTGACCCTACTCCAGACAATAGTGCGGCAATAGCCTGCACTGCAATTCAATGCACAGGTTCGTTTTTTAGAATCTTACACTCTGTCTACACTATCAAACTAGTTTGAAAAAAAAAAGTGTGATATGCCCAAATACAGCAGTGATATGGCCTCATGAGCATGTCACATTTGTTGCCACATACAGTTTGGTAGTGCAGACAGAGCTTAAGGAAGCAACAGGACAATTGTAGCTTGGTGATTTTTACCCTAAATTCAACAATGTTCTCACAGTATGTTCAACTTCACTCTAAAGACTTGTTTCAATACTTTGTGTAGAGCATCATGTGTCTGTTTGTAGTGTGTAAAATGGATTTCAACCTCTCTGAAGGACAGTGATTTCCAATCTGAGCAATCCTTGGTTGTGTGCCAATAAGAAATCAAATAAAAAAAACAAAATTTCCTTATTCACTCTAAAAATGTTTTATTTTATTTCAGCATTTTCATTTATTTATTATCAAAATTGTTAAAATGAAAATATATGAAGATGAAGATATATTTTTTCCCTGATTTAATTAGAAAATAACAACACCTTTACATTAAAAAAAATGATTTTAAGAATTAAAAAATTAATGTTAACTAATAACTTTTCTCGATTGATCTTTTCTCAGGTCTGCAGCTTGATACATTGGAAATAGATGTCATATCTGGGTCTCCGTTGATTGAACTTACTAATTCTCATTCATTGACCGCTAACATCACGCTTCTCAGCAACCCAGATGTTGATCTTGATGGCACTGACTGGGATGTTGAGCTGACCATTGGTACTGACGATGACTGTACTGGATCAACGATCATGGCCGATCATGTTAGTATGGTAGACGTCATGATGGGTGAGAACATTGTGCTTCAGAATGTGCAAGGAGATTTTGATCTTTCTGACTCATATTGTAATGAGTTGACTTATCTCTGTGTACGAGTAGAGAAAGCTTCAACGGCAACTCCAGATTTTGCCACAAACTCTGAATACATCAAGGGTTCTACACTTATCCCATGCGAAGGTAACTTATAAATATGATTATGAGACTGGATTCTATAAGTTTTCTCAGAAAAATAACTATATAGGTCTATAGTATACAATTCACCAGTGTGCAAAATATGTAGTACATCGCCCCAGTAAAACTGAAAGAAACCATTCGTAGATGTTAAATAGTATAAAGAGAATATAATATGAATAATTAACTTGACCTAAGGCGTATGAGCTTACTAGTTATTACAGAAGTGGTGTAACGCAGGGGAAAAGTCCTCCTTGTTTAGCACTGCTAAGGAGTCATCCAAAGCTTGGTAGTTTCATTGGAGTTGCTCTGGGGCCCCTTAACTCCTGGGTTTATCCATAGATTGCTCTAGCTGTTAACCACAGTATTACTGTTCCTGCTGTGGACAGGCACTTGTTAAGTAAAATTCAAGCTTGGTAACAACTTGATTGGCACATGAATTAGCAAAATAAACTGTTCACCTTTTAGACCTACATTACGCTGATTGCTTATAAAATGATATCATTTATTTTGTCTACAGGTGTTATTATTGATAATGTAACACTAAGTGTGACTGGTAATGATGACCAACCAATTTGTGAAGCTGATATGGACTTCTTAGTCGACCTTTATGTTAGTTTATATTTAGCTGATAATTCTAGAACATTCAATGGTACGTACCGTTCTCTGCCAAGGAGGTTACGTTTTCACCCCTCTATGTTTCTTAGTTTATTTGTATGATTAGGGAGCTTTCGAAACAGGCAACTCAGCAGTGTGCAACCCGCAACCGAGCATGCAAGTTACAGTGTGCATACAGATACGATTGTCAATTTGGTATTACCTGAAGGGAGGCAATGCAGGGCTTTTTCTGATTTGCGAGTCGCACACTGCCGCTTCGTCTGTTTCCGAAAGCTCCCTATTGTCTGTGATCAGCAGAGGCCACAGTTTTTAGGCAAATTTGTGCCACAATGATCAATGACCCACACTCTCTTGATTACTATGTAAAACATATTGAAACATTTGGTGTGAGAAAACAAGACAAATGAAAATAACACTCATTTTTTATTTTGTTTATATTTTTCTCTTTAGATGGCGAAGTACAGAACATTTGGAATCTTACATTATTTACAAGCCCTGACAGTGATGGCAGTACCATCAATGGATCCCCTACAGTTGTTCCATTAACAAATGATCAATTGGCCTATGGAATAGCAAGTATTGCAGGTCGCCAGTTTACCACGACTGATACTCCCTTAGATACCTATGGACTGACATGTGATGAAATGCAGTATTTGTGTATTGTAGCTTCTAAGAGAAATGATATTACTCCTGATATTACCATCACTTTTCCAAATGAACCAACATGCATAGCTGTGACTTGCAAAGGTTAGTACATAATCTGTATGTTTTACTTATCATTTGTTTTTATAACACACCTAAATGTGTATTTGTGTATTATTTGTGCAGTATTAGTTCTACTGCATAGAAGAGTTCTATTTAATGGTTCTATTAAATGGTTCTATTGCACATTTGATACATTTTGAGAATTTTGTGCCACACAAGACTGGTTGTGTGCACTGTCTATAACAAAACAAAACAAATACAAGCACTGCCTTTTTGAATAGCGTTATGTCTAGCATATGACATTTATTCAAGAAGCAGCGAATCAATTGAATAAAACTTTAATTTAGGACAGTAGGTGTATTAAATAGAAATGTTTTGTATTTTTAGAATGGAGAGAGTATTTCCTTCATTGAAAGATTGACATTACTATTTTTAAAAATAGGCTCCACCTTAGTAAATTGAATAGTCAATCTGAAATATTCTTCCATTTCAACTAATACAATTATGCACAACAGCACATAGATTCTTTTTAAAAGGTGGAGGGAAAGCCAAAAAATTAAGTAATGCAACATTACTATTACAAGGTCTATTTATACACATACATATTGAACTGAACAAATAATCTTAATTTTTTCTTTTGTACTTATTTTTTTTATATATATTCAAGGTGTTGTCTTTGATGATACAAGTGCACCATTTAATGATACTGATAATTACATCAGGGAACAATCTCCAACAAATGTTACATTTAGTTTTGATATTAATTCTGATGTGGCAAGTGCAGTTTTAAGTGGAACAGATTTGTGGGCTTTTAGTGTGTTTGTAAGTGCTGATATGAATGGGGCCGAGCCACGTTATGGAGAGACGATGGCAAGTCTCACAGATGCACAGGCAAGCATAGCAATCAGTAGAGCTGGCGATCTGTTATCTTTTACAAATGTTGCAGCATCATTGGATTTGTCAGATCTGCTATGTGTCGAAGATCCTAATTTAGCCTATCGCCTATGTATAATGTTTATGCGTAATTCGGAGAGTGATCCTGCCTTTAGTATGACCACTACAAATGGAAATCCCTTGGGACCATACTGCAGTATTGTTCCTTGTAGAGGTAAGCTACAGTACTTGTTACTATAAGATTGAAGAGATACTTTATTTGTTGCATAGAGTATGATGAGTTTTGTTATACTGTGTTAAGACCCAATACTACTGTTTTTACCATGACTTGTTGTGTAAAAGCCAATCAAAAGTTGGCAGGAATTTTAAATGAACAAAGGAATCTTTGGATATTTAATTGAACTTGGATAAAGAAAATTCTTTATCATTATTACTCATTTAAGGTTAACAATTAATATTGTTTGATTAAATTATTTATATACTCTAACCAACAATCTTAAAATGAACCACTCGTGAATTAGTTGTTTGATGAAGTTCTAATTAAGTTTCTTTGACGTACAGGTGTTGAAATAACAGGTGCAACAGTGGAAACAACTAGTGGAGATCCTGTATTGGAACGAAATACCAACACCATTGGATTCTCAATAACGCTGGAATCTGATCCAGAGGGGGCTAATGCAATTGGTGACAATTTGTGGGCGCTGACAGCAGACCTCAAAGACAGAGTAAGTTATAACTAATTTGTTTTGTAAATTTAGAACATTATAAATGTACCACTCAAGTTCCTATATTTGTATTGTCATATGCCTACAACTTAATTTAATTCTAAGTCATGTAACAAACTAGGAATTTCGTAAATAATTAAGTGACCTCACACATTTCAAAGGCTTCCTGTGTACCTATTCCCTTGGACACATCTCTTTTATTATATATTTAATTATTAATAAATACTTACTACATTCAGCTTAATGACACTTATATTGATACTCCTGTTTTACAATACTAATTGCCATGAAGTTTACACTCTTTATTTAATTGTTATATTTTTATGTAAATTTATGTACAAGACACACCATTTCTTTAAGACTGTTTTTGAATAAAATTGATTTAGGATGGTAATGATTTTACACCAGAAGAGAATGTTGTAATAACAGTAAGTGAGGCTGGTGAAGATTTGACTGCAGGAACTGATCTGGAACTCTCTGGTTTGACAGTATCTGTAGATTTAACCAATTTCATCTGCGAAGACCAAATTCAGCTCTGTGTTAATCTTCAGAAGGATTCTGGAGCCAATCCAGACTTTACTCTAATGCTAGCTTCTGGCGTTTTTCCTTCCTGCGTTGATATAGAGTGTGAAGGTATAATTCAACCAATTGAACATTAAATTATAACAATTCTTTGTAGAGTGTACAGTATTAATATATCTCAATTTCATTTTCGATTACATTTAGATTAAAAACGTCCTTTTTAATTTTACTTGTTTATGTATTTTATGTACAGTACTACTAATAGCCAACACTGTAATATAGCATTTTGACTACAAATTGAAATGTGAGATAGGGTAATATTGTGAATTAATTTCAGGTGTTGTGATAACCAGCTCAACATTAACAGAAACCAGTAGTGTTACTTTCAAAGAAGGCAGCAACAATCAGGATGTAGAGATAGATCTCCGCTTTCTGGTTGCAGACGATGCTGGTGGGATTGACGGCAGTGATCAGTGGAATATTAAAGTATTTGTAAACAATGCATCTGATGGAAGTGGTGATGTGTATTCAGAAGTTTACAGCATACTGCCAGCAAATTTGCCTAATATACCAGCCGTTCCTGGGGAAAATTTGGATTTCAGCTCGATCATGGCAACTTTGGACTTTTCTAGCCCAGAGTACTTAACATGTCGTGATATCAAATACCTCTGTGCAACTCTAGAGAAGGCTGATACAGCAACCAAGAATTTCAGCCTTTCAGGGCGTCCCGCTGAGGCTGTTACAGCTTGTGAGGAAATTGACTGTGAAGGTGTCATTATAGAGACAACAGAACTCACTATTACCACATCTGATCCATTTGTAAAGGAGGGAAGTACTGAGACTCTTGAGTTTAACATTGTATTGACTCCAGATAGTGAGTCTTCAACTTTAACCAATGGTACTTCACTGTGGACTGTTGAAGCTTTTGGCAGCTCGATAAGTGATGGTTCAGGTGATCGTTTCGCTTCAGTTGTGGCGATAAATCCGTCTGAAGTTGGAATGGTTGGAGTTACTCCAGGTTAGTCATTTTAGTAAAACATAAATAATGCCTTATACAACAAAGAGTTATAATGTTCAAGCGTAAAAGTTTCAGTAGTTTTTATTTTAGTTGTATATATTTTAAGACTTTAAAATACAAATAATACAAGCCCTCCACATATTATTCTTTATTCAGCATCAGAAAAAAAACGATTGTTAGCCAAGCAATGTGCTAAAATAAATGGTTGACACAAATTTACACTTTCAGTGATTATAACTTTTTAAAAGTATATGCAGTAAATTTGACCAAATATAAAGTCTCAAGTCTGAATTTTTTAAATGCATTTCAGAAAGTAGAGATGAGTTTTCAAAAACAACGATTTTGTAAGGAATTACTGTTTTGTGCTTCCATCTGGACGTGTCCCATCTATAGAATGATATCGGAATCCTATAAGACAAATATTAATTAATTTGATGAATATGAAGACAACTTTTTGAATAACTAAAGTTATTAAATCTTTCTCTCACCACAGGATCCACAACAGATTTTACTGGATTTGAAGTAATGTTCGACTTGACTGATATCAGCTGTTCGAATTTCAACCACATGTGTGTGGAGGTATCTCGCAACCAAGCAGCTGACCCTTTCTTCACACTTGATGGTTCACCGACCGATGCTGCTCTTGTGGGATGTGTAGAAATTGAATGCATTGGTAAGTATTAGAAATATGTGATGATGAAAGATTTGTGTCAATCAAACCAAAAATACCATAGACATAAACTGCTGTCAAACCTCGAAAAGAGGCCCATGGGCTTTTTCTTTTTTTAGTACTCTTGGTGGGCTTCTTGCAAACTAAAGAGGGGACTTCTTTACAAAATGAATGTTGTAAATTTTGTGAATTGCTACTAGAATAATATAATAATTTCTTGAGACATTTCCTGCCAATTTTACATATTTTACCAACATAGCAGACAATTTACGATCAAAACACCATTTGGAAAACAATAAACTGTACAAATAATGTATGATATAAACACAACCATACATTATTAATCGGCATTTTTTTTTTTCAGGTGTTCGTGTAACTGGTGGAACTATTGATGTAGAATCTAACACATTACCTGTTTTAGAAGGCTTAGAAACATTAAACATTGGACTGAACGTACAATTTAATACTCATAGTAGTGGAGCTGATATTATGGGCGCCGATCTCTGGAACCTACAGGTAAGGTTGTTTTCTTCTAGTCTATTTTTATTTATGTTTATGTTCTTCCTATTTCTGTGATGTTGCATTGTGCCTAATAATGTTCAGTGTGAATGATGGTTACACCCATATATTCTGTTAATTTTTAACTTTCCTTTGAGTTGTATTTGTATTATTGAGCACTGTATCTTGCATATATAAGTATTGACCCTTGTTGTTGTAATAATATTATACAATATATACACATCAATACAAGAAAACCTATTTATTATAATTTCATGTTCAGAGAGTCTCTACTTGCCGCATTCTATAGATCTGTATATCCCAAAACATTATGGTTATCGTTTTTTTCTTGGGCCTCTTTTGAACTTTGAAATTGTATGCCTATTTATATCCATATGCAATTTTAGGACAGCTTAAAACTATTTGTATTGTATTTTGAAAGAATGTTTTGCCATTTTATTTTGATTGCAGTGCATAATGTTGAATTTATACAAATAATTAATGTTTCACCTCCTGCCTAGCTAGGCTTAGGCAGCGATACCATTACAAAACTTTGACAGGCAATTGGAACTAATCTAGGCTAAATCTGTTTTTTCCAACCATTCCACGTCTTTTAGAGATTAGTTAATCAAATTCATACAAACAATCTGAAGCTAATTTAAATGCTTTTTTGGTCTAAATTAGTACATACATCTCTCCAAAAATGTACTTATGTCGGAATACCCGTCATCACACTTTTTGCGGCGTATTTCAAAAGTAAAAGTATAAAAAAAATACTTTCCAAACGATAAGATTTTTTTTGTACACGAAAAAAGTACTATTGAACAACCATTGCACGCCATGTGACCCACAATCATGCAATCAAATGACATGAATATATTTAGGTGTAAATTATTATTATTAAATTGTTTTTTTAGTATTTTGTTTCCATATGTTATATGTTAATAAAATTCTCCATCAAATGTTTCTTTTAGGTGTTCACATCATCAAGTGACACAGGAATGCCAGCTACATCACCAAAAGTGTCTGGAATATTAGATGGTTCATCTAAAACTCAGCAGATAATGGCTGGGAATAGTCTGACTTTCAATAGTTTGATGGCTGATCTTAACACCACTGCCACGACATGTGGTAATGAACTGTATGTCTGTGCAGAGTTGGTTAGAGACACGTCTTCAGACCCTGAGTTTACCCTGAATGGTTACGATGCAAGTGTGCTAGAAATTAATGATGACATGCTTACGGTGTGTAAAACAGTAGATTGTCAAGGTAAGAGACTAGTATTGATAATGCACTATAAAATTGGCCTAATTTAAGGTGTTGGACTTAGCCAAAATCTAATGTACCACAACAATACAATATCCGCTATTTTAAGGATTACTAAAATTGATTTACTAAAAAGAATGTTAGGAGTTGTTTGACAGTACAGTTTATTTAAGAATTAAGAACATTGTTTCTATTCCATCATGGAATATTTGTTTGTAGCCACTTTCTTCTGTAAAAAAATATCTGATATAAAATTAATCCCTATAGTTTCATATTAAATTTATTATTTTAACCAATTTTATGTCATTAATTGAAAATGCCACTGATTATGATTATCATCATCACTATCATCATTCCCTCTGCTAATCAATTTGATTCTCTCTTGTTGGCCCAATGGTCTTTTTACATAATATTCAAATTTTTTATATAACTGAGCATTGCACAATCTCTAACATTCTTTTCTTTTATCCAATTCTAATTACAGGTGTAGTTATTAGTACTTCAAGTTTATCTGTTACTGATGGTGGTAGTATAATTGAGAATGAGAACTCATTCTCTGTAACACTTGATGCCTCATTTACATCAGAGGCAGATAGCGGTGCTGTCAATGGTGATGGTAACTGGGGTTTGCAAGTGTTTATCAATGATGCAAGCGATGGAACTGGTGACTCTTTCAGCACATTAACAACTGCTGATTTAGGATCAGATGCTGATTTAGATCTTGAAGCTGGCAATTCTGTCACATTTTCCAATGTTAATGTTGATCTTGACCTCTCCAATATTGTCTGTGAGGGGTTAACAACTTATTTATGTGTGAATCTGATAAAAGGAAGTGGCAGAGATTTCTCTTTGGAAGGCACTCCTGATGACAGTGTTTTAACAGTTTGCGAAGAAGTTACATGTGTTGGTAAGCTATTTACAAGAATATTAACTTTCACTTTTATAAATGAGAATCTAAATAAGTTTTTCACAATTGTTTTTTGTGGATAAAGCACAATTCATTTTGAATTTATGATAATGGAAACCTTAAATTATAAATTATGGTCAGTTTTCTTACACACAAAAGTTTTGTTCTTTATAATATTGAAACTTTAAAGTTTTGAAAAATACCAGATAAAGATGTCCTTAAAAAAGAAATGGCAAAACAATTACATGTCACATACAATTTCCATTATAACATACAAATGGTTAATGAACAGTGCAAATATCAACTAGAGATATGAGGAGAATATAAAGTACAGTGTACTATTATAACAGTACTGATTATTTTTTTGTAGGTGTTACTATTATCAGTAGTACTATTAGTGTAACTTCACCTGCTGTTAAAGAGAACCAAGACAACCTTAATGTATTGGTTGATTTCTCAATGACTGCCAGTGCTTTGTCCGCTAGTGTCAGTGGTTCTGGTCTTTGGAGTGTTACAGTATTCACCAACTCAGATAACACCGGAAAGGATCTGTCACATGCATTTTCTACAGAAATTACTCTTACATCAGCACAGTCACAAGAAGGTAAAAGCAATGATTTATAAACAAAATAAATGGTTTGATGGTTTAAATTTGTATAGCGCAAAATACAAATAGTCTCTATGCGCTGTTTAACACAAGTGTAAAAAGAAAGAAAGTGTTATTGTTAAAAAAACTTGGAAATAGTCTATTTCGTCTGGGCCAAGGATTTCCTACAGGCATTAGATGCTTGAGAAGACGTTTGGTCAGGATTATTTGCCTGAACACTCATAGGTATGGTCCTACCCCGAGAGCTAGATTGAGATAAGATCCACTACTTTGCAGTAGGCCAGCGAGACGTACATGTCACAGATGGTTGTACTTGCGGCCACACAGATATGCTGAATGCCAGTCTAGCGCCAATCAATCTTTCAAGGTTGATCTGGTTGGTAAAAGGGATATGAGGACAATGTCATGCATGAGAGACATTAATGTGGCCCTCTACAACTCTTTGACTGTTGCCAGGGGTGTCCTTTGGACTATTTGCATTTGTACTCATAGATTTCCAAGGCCACTGTAACAACTAACATGTAATGGTTTTGTTTTTAGGTGTTGTTCCAGACCAAACCACTACCCTCTCAGACCTTACATTCTCGATAAATCTTGACAACATAAGTTGTGAGATTGTGCCATTCATTTGTGCTAATATTAGCCGCAATCAAGGAGACTTTTCTTTTACAGCAGAAAATAATACGGATACTGCATGTACTCCTCTATCATGCAATGGTATTTATTCTTTTTTTAAAATTAATTTATTAAAATGTATTATAACACATCTATGTGAATAATATAATACCATCTGTCATTTACATGGATATCTGTAACAACAGAATTTATGATTAAGAGTCCTACTATGCTGATAAGTATACATTTTACATACAGTATACAGAAAAGAAATTAACAGTTTTTATCATAACTATAGAATAACCATTTATACTATCCTTGATGAATATAATATTTTTACACGTCACACATGATCTGTAAGAACAATCAAACTGTTATATTGTATCAATGTTATTGTTCTTACTAATCATGAAGTCATAAAATATTATTTTCATCAAAGATCGCATTTAATTTTGTTAAAATTTTTGTTTTCTGTAGAACAAATCATTCAGTATTGTCCTAGTATAAACGGACCTTAAGGGAGTTTGTAATTTTAGTGTTTTTGTTTCATGTTCATACTAACCCTTTATTGTCATATTTTCACAGGAGTTATTATTGTTGAATTAACAGCAGAAGGTGTAAGTTCAGATCCAGTAGAACATGACAGTAACTATCAGTTCCAGACAACAACATATGTATTGGTTTCTGATGACAGTGCCTTACTTGGATCCGGTCTTAGACTTTGGGATTATCGTTTTTTTGCAAATACGGAGCAAGATGGTTCGGGAGACAACAATGGAATTGAACACATTATTCCAGATGTCACGTCTAATATCAATACACATAATTATAACTTGCTTACCCCAAAGACTGTAACGTTTGACATTTCATCAATTGAGTGTGATCAGGTTTGTAAAATTATTTTATTTTTGTATTTACTTTGTTTGTTTTATTTTTTTATTCGACCAACATATCACAATTTTGTTTGCAGACACCATGTGTATTTCCAAAAGGAAAATATGGTTGAGAATGTCGAATTTTCACAACACAATTTTTCCAAGCAAAATTTTCATTTTCATTTCATTTATTTATTCGACATCATGTCCTAGGACCCTAAAAGCAACAGAGTCACCATAACATGAAATGTCTGGGGACCCAGAAGAACTTAATTACATAAAATTAAAAATCAATATAAATATCAGAAATATAAGAAGAAGAAAGAGGCAAATTTGTTTAGAATTTTTAAAAGTTATTAAAAGAATTATACTCAACAAATGAAATGTTAAATCCCTGTACCTAGGTCAGGATTGAACTTTCCTCTCTCATTTTTAATTTATAGATTCCGTACATCTGTTTAACCTTATCAAAAAGCAGCAATCCAACCCGGCTTTTCACATTGCAACCATTCCCTGATGCAAGCGTTCTTACTACGTGTGTGGAAGTCATGTGTAAAGGTACACTGAAGTTTTTATTTGTTCTTGTTGATAGAGATTGAGATGGCTTTCATTGTCTTTAGACGTGAACCTTAGGGGAGAAGCATGCAGTTAAAAACTGTAATATCTAAGTCCATGTAGAACTCATTCATTATGAAGCTCCTTTGAGCATGTTGATTTATAAAAAGGACGCTATAAAAATAGGGTATTTAAGTACATAAATGAGAATAGAAAAGAGGAAAAATTTTTTTTTAGGGGTGGAAGTAACGCAGGCCGCACTGACCATCAACACAGGAGCTGACATCTCAGAGGGTGACTCTGCACATACTTTTGACATAAGTGCTGCCTTCAGCATAGATCCAACTGGTGCTACCATTGCTGGTGATGGTCTCTGGCAGTTGACACTCTTTGCAACTCGTGAAAGTGATGGAACAGGAACAAGATATATAGAGAACCTGGTGACATTAGGGTCACAAGAAGACAACGATATCAACAATGATCAACTTGCTCTACTCAATCTACAGGTTAGTGATAGTGTATGTAATTTAAAGATACCTTTAAAGTTAAATTTATAATCCCGACTAGCTGTGAAATTCAAAGATCTTACAAACTGAAGGCTAGGTGGAAAACAAACTGAAGATCAAAAGTTTAGATCTTGAATCTAATGTTATATCAAATCTTTATTATGCTTCATGTTTTGTAGACAACTGTTTCATTGGAAAATGAGTACTGTTCTAACCTCATGTATTTATGTGTTGAATTGGGAAAAGGAAATTCTCCTCAACCAAAAGACTTTACACTGGATGGTGAACTGATTGGTTGCCAGCCTTTAGAATGCTTGGGTAGGTTGCTCTTATGGTATTAAATAATGTAGATATATTGAAAGAATGATTTTTAATTAAATTAAAATAACACAAAACATAGTTTTCAAACCATGACCATATTATTATATTAGAATGCATCAAGCAAAACTGTGTCAAGGAATCATGTGGGTGGTGGTGTCAAGTATTTTTAGTCGCATGGACGCGACTCTATAGTTCACTATGTCGGTCGGTCGGTCTGTCTGTCGGTCCGGTATCACTATGCGTTTTATCGCTTTTCTGTACTTTTTGAACTGTTTTGATGTACAGAAAAGTTTTAAAGTACATTACTTTTTGAAAGTTCATTTTTTTTCTGAGAGCACGCGACTTATGGCTGTTGGCCTTGTTTTAAAAAGAATCATTGTATGATTTAGAGACACCACATTTTGGAGATGATAGTTTCATAAATACATAGTACTTTCTAAAGCCAATTTTGTTATATTTTTTTTAACAGCTATTACTATTACCGATACATCTGTAACAACTTCAAGTTCACTTATTGAAAATTCTGTTGGTAACACTATAACACTGTCCGTAACTCTTGATAGTGAAGATAACAGTCTTGAGTCAGTGACAAACCTGTGGCTTATCACTGTCTTTACAAGCGATCAGGATACAACCGACCCAAGTGCTGATCGTTTTAACGAAGCAAATGGTGCCATCAGTAGCACACTTGAGACACAACGTTTGACTGCTGGTACACCATTGGTCTTTGATCCTGTAGCTGTGTCAGTAGATGTAGAGACAACTTGTGTCCAGGCAGCTTACATATGTGTGGAAGCCCGTCAAGCCACCACAGCCCAACCACGAGTTGTCTTAATTGGACAGACTATTGGATGTTCAGAGATTACTTGTAGAAGTAAGTTAAATAGCAACTGTTAATTTTAAAATTGCTATTGTTTAAAATGTAATCTATGGCATATATTGTGCAATGAATGCTTTGAGTGTGTCTTATATATACTGTAGAATTTTTATGATGTTAATTTATATAGTATACAAATAATATAATTAGTTGGATGGTGAGAAATATTCTCTCCATTAAAAAAATTAAAAAATTGGTTATACTAGACCACTGTCCAAATAAAAATCCAAGATAAGAATTATGTACATATTTGAAGTTATTTATAAATCTAGGATAACAATATTTATTTGGCAACCATAGTGATGTGAAATAACCAGAAGTTACAAATGCTAATGACAGTTATATATATTTATGTATGTGTGTACAAATTTGCAACATACATTTATGAACACACTATTTTTGAGAACCGTGTATTAAATTATATGAATATTTTTTTTAGATGTTGAAACTACATCCACCTCAGCGACTATCAGTAGTGGTGGTAATTTGGTTGAAGGCGAAAATTCTGAAGATGTTGTTCTTGATATTGCTGTCCAATCAAACTCAGATGGTGCCAGCATTTTTGGAAGTGATCTCTGGAAAATGACCATGTTTTTCAGTAGTACTGATGGTGAAGATGGAAAAATTGATTCCCGTGAGACTCCACTTGTACTGACATCAGCACAGGCCAATGCTGATCTTACTGCTGGCAGTGCTCTTGAGATAACTGGTCTTACAGCATCTTTACCAATGGATGGAATCACTTGTGATGATGCTCTTTACATTTGTGTTGACTTCCGTAGAGGAGATTCTCCTTCCATAGATTTTACAATGTCTCCAATGCCAGACAGAGCAACAGCACAAGTTGGATGCACTCCCGTTGCTAGTTGTCAAGGTAAAATTAATTTAATTCAACATCACAATTGGAGATTTTTATTTTACTACAACTTGCTTCAATGTCATGTACTGAGTGGGTTAAATGGCTGAGCGGTTAAGGCAAAAGCTTCTTTACCGTACATAAAGAGCCAACAGTATCGGCTTGTGTTCGAGGCAGACTCGTTCCTAGTTTTGGTTGTGCTCTCGGATAAGGATACACTGTAGGTCCAGTGTACAAAGTTTGTTTGTATGCACTTTAAAGGACCTAATTCATCATTTGAGATGTAGGGGTTAATTGGCCCCTGTGATAGAACACATCTGATAGAACAGTGATTAATTTACTATTGTAATCCCTGACCATGTGCAATTAGTATTGAAAACTGCCTTTTTAAACTTACACAAACTGTTATGATTTATTTTATTTTTATTTCAGGCATTGAAATTGAGGAATCAACTTTTAATCTTGTTGGATCACCATTGGTTAGTGCGGAAGCCAATGCCCTTACATTCTCTGTCAATTTAGATATTGCATCTGATAGTGGAACTGTTAGTGGTGACAATCTTTGGAAACTAACCTTCTTTCCAAACAGTGAGAGTGATGGAAGTGGAGCCTATTTACCTTCCTCGTCTCTGGTCGTGCCGTTTACTGGAAATTCTGAAGTTATTTCCGGTGTGACAACTGGATTGGACAACATTGATGGAATGTTAGACTTAACCGGTGTTCTTTGTGAAGATGCTCAGTACCTTTGCTTGGTTGTGTCAAAGGGTGATAACCCAGAAACGGACTTCACAATTGAAGACACAAGTGATTTAGCTGCTTGTTCTGCAGTTAGTTGCGTTGGTAGGTTTTTGTTGCGTAGCAGCTATTCATATTGCACAGTAATTTTACCTCATTTATGCTTCATTGCTTGTCAGATCTTACAGTTCATTGTGTGAACATTGGCCTGACGACTAAGTAAGCACTCACTTAATAACCTATAACTGTTAGAGTCCACACAAAATATTATAATTATAATTTTAGAATATTTTTTAGAGAATGTATTTCAAAAGATATCTGTAGTCTAATCATTGTATATGGCAGGGTCCCGAAATGATTCTGTTTGTGGATAAATGGCAAAATGTTGTGAATGTCATTTTGAACCAGTTGTGTCAAATAATGATAGTAAACACAACATGATTGTTTTTACATAAAATGTTTGATGACTTAATCAATAACAACAGTGATTACCATCTGTTGATATCTTAAAATTTGTTATATTAAAATGTGCTTTTTATATTTTTTTTTCGACAGGGGTTTCTGTGAGTACAGAACTTAGAAATGTTGGTGACTTCACAATCCTGGAAGATGCAAGCTCACTTCCATTTGATTTTGCTGTAAGTTAGAACATTCTTTTTTTTAAAATAAATAAATAGATTAATAATAATAATATAATAATATAACAATTTATATAGCGCACATATCCACTAAAAGTGCTCAAGGCGCTAATCACAACACTGTTTGTTTATACTTTTTTTTTTACATTTTCTGCTGGTGACGTTTCCTTCGCTGATTTGTCCCTATATGAATTGTGCTTTACTAAATTCACTTCTTAAGCTTTCAAACTAATTTGTTGAAATTAAAAAAAAAATCCAAATATAATGTTAACCTACTTCATCTAAGCCGGCGTATAACCACCATTCGAAAGAGTGTCTTCTGCTTTATTCTGCTTCTAACTATTTTTTGTCATGTCTCCAGTGTACATTATATTGTATATATATTAAATTTATAACATTTATCAGAGTACCAGAACATTTTGTTTTGTAATACATTTGTAAATTTATATTATTAAACTTGTAATGAGTGGTTTGATAATCAAGTTTCTTTCTATACAAAGCTTGATGTAACCTCAAACGATGATGGAGCATCAGTAGCCGGTGACAACTTGTGGAACGTGGTGATATTCCTCAGCACAAACAATGCAGGCACAGGAACACGTGTTTCTGAGACAACTGCCACACTTGATGATGCAAGCCAAGATCTTGCTTCTGGTGCTGCTACCACTATCTCAGGATCTGCTGAATTGGATCTTGATGGTGTTATCTGCAGTGTCACTGCTAACCACATCTGTGCTTCTTTGTCCAAATCACCCAGTGCATCTCCAGACTTCACCATTGAAGAAGATGAATATGTCTCTTGCAAAGAATTCGCTTGTGAAGGTATGTCACGAAAAATATCTGTAAACTGCCATCAACCTCACTTTTGATTGATTACTCTTATTGGTTGGCCAATTTCTGTATAATTAAAGACAATATCATCTGTCCCTTTGTTCAATTATTTTTTTTTTTACATTTTCTGCTGGTGACGTTTCCTTCGCTTTTTATGTTGGTTCTGATAGTAGATCGATGTCAGTGTTTATTCCAGTTTTAATTTGTGAACACCACATGTTTTTGTCTTCTGCTACTGGTTCCCATGTACAAGGATCAATTCCAAATTCTCTTAAATCTCTCTTTATAACATCATTCTACTCTTATATCCTTTTCATCAATGTTATTTTTTTACCTTCTTCTTATTAACTGTAATATTCTTTTCTTTTTCTCCGCCCTGCATACGATTGGTCCTCTAAACGGAGATAAATATTTATCATTTATATGTCTATTTTTTAATAAAGAATGATTTGCCAGAGATATTGCTTTTTTAAAATGTTGCATGATATAAAAGGCTTATTTATGTGCAAGAAGAGTTTATCCACATTGTAATTAGTCAATGAAGCTATGTTAATACAGTACGGTTACTTTATTTTCTTGTCCATAAGTTCCTATTAACTAAAACAATTAAAAGATTTCAAAACATCAATTTAAATATATATAGCTACAAGGTTAACATGATATGAATACTGCAACTATGAATTAATGGCCTAACATAAGACAAACACTTTCCATAAATAATATGCATAAATACTGTATCAAATTACAACAAATAATTACACTAATAACTACTAGAAACATAAAGGAAAAACTCACCAAACGTTGAGCCTCCAAAGCGACCAATTACAGGTTTAAAACTTGAAACAGTAGGCCTAAACTTTGTGAACTAATCCACCTACATGCATTGCACAGGGTTTATGACCAAAGCGGCCGCGAGCGAAAGCGGCCGCCAATCCATAACAATGCATTTGTCTTACATTTTTTTTCAAATTTGAACCAGATGATAAATAATAAGATAAGAAAATAGAGCACATCAGCATTTGTTTTCAAACAACTGTTACACATTTATTAACACAAAATTCAATTGTAAGAAACAAATAAATAAATGTATCATTCATATTTATACCTTAATATATTCATATCTTAACATATGCATTTTAATTCATATCTTGACATATTTAATTAATTAATATTAATTAATTTCTTAAAATCCATTTAGTCCGCTCTATTAATGCTGTCCCATTCATTAATTTAGTGTACTCTTGTTAAAATACTGCTGCTTTTGTTTTGTGGCATTAGGACCTTTGTTTCAGTACAAAAGGCAAAACACAACAACACCCTGAATGCTGCAGATATAAAACAGAACTGGTTTAAGTTCTAAGTTATATATATATTTATATAGTATGGTCTCTTTATTTTTCTGAATGTTGCAGAAATAAAACAGATCTGGTTAAGTTCCAAGTTATATATATTATATAGTACTGTATATATCTTTATTTCCTTTTCGCAGGTCGGATATTGAATATTTTTGAAAGGATTTCTAGATACTGTGATCTATATCCGTAATATATGATATACTGTATTCATTTATACAATACAGAGATATAATTATAATGTGTCCATTCAAGGCATTATTTTTAAAATTAACACCTTTTTGTTTCTGAACCAGTTGAGATCTTTAAATATAATAAAAATACTTAAATACCAAAATAATAACCTAATAATACAGTACTACAATGACGTGCAGGCTACATCGGTGACTGCCCCAAACATTTGTATGACGTACTTGGTTTTATAGATTCTATTGGCGGCCGTTTTCGCTCGCAGGCGCTTTGGATATATACCTTGCTCAGCACAGTGTACAGCACTACTGTCTACTGTTCCCTTCACTTGCTACTGTTATTGTGAGACTGACTACAATAGAACAATAGGCAGCTAGCCAGACTACTAGAGTGTATTGTCTACTGCACACATGGTGTGGCACAAAATGCAAATTAGCAATACTGCATGGTTGAGTGAACTCAACACAATACAGACAATAAAAGTTAAGATTTGAACCCTACACACATCTCCAGATTAACTATGATTATACAATCATTAAATTGTTTCCTTTATAGGTGTTGTGGTGACAAACACTGATGTTACAGTGGTAAATGGAGATCCTCTTCTTCAGTTGACGGAAAACTTTGATGTGAACCTAAATATTGTAGTAACTACTGCAGATCTATCTGCTGAAATATCTGGTACAGATCTGTGGGAATTTGAAGTTTTTGTCAGTAGAAATGCAGATGGCTCGGGTGATAAGGAGGTATATATTTAAAAATAGTAAGCAAATAATGAATGTTTATGAGTTGGATGGTGAGAATATTTTATGAGTTCATGAAAATAGAGCAGTCAATTTTTTATCGAATCTCTCCATTCAATGAATACAAAACATTAATTATTTGTTTTATAACACACCTACTTTTATTCAGTTTATCTATTGTACATCATTAACATATGCTAGGTCATGAAGCTAAGCCATTAAAAAGGCAATGTTCCAACTTAAGATGCGGAGTAGAACAGTTACAAACACGAACAATGTCACGTGGCAAAAATTCTTTAAAAATTTGAAAGTGTATTAGAATGTGGTAATTAGATATTACTTTGATGGGCCAATTCCAAATGACGTGATGCGTGTAAGAATACAATCAGGTATGTTATAAAATAGAATATGATCATGTCATCTTCTGACAATAGAAACAGGGAACATGACATTTTAATTGTTTAGATTAAAGGTTCCATAGTAGTTATACAATTATCATCAGTAAAAAAATTGGAGCTGTCGAATAAAGGAATTTGGTAAAAGTTTAAAGATACTGCAAGCAAAGATGTATTACAAAAACTTCCATTTAGGTTCAGATATACTGCATTGAATCTAAAATTTAAATATTGTTTTTACAGGGTACTACAAATGCTGACCTAACATCAAGCCAATCCGATATGACTCTTGCATCCGGGATGACTGGAAGTTTCTTGGGTGTATCGGCTACTCTAGACCTGAGTGCCTTCCGTTGTAACAATGTTGACAATTACATATGTGCAACAATAGCAAGAAGTTCATCTGCTTCTCCACTATTCAGTTTAGAAGGCGAGACAGATGGTGCTCTAACTGGTTGTGTTGCAGTGGATTGTGAAGGTATCCCTTTGAAAAAAAATTTACCGTCGTTTACCAGTGTTGAACAACGGTAAACAACGTCGTACTAATCACCAAGGTTAATCACCTACTTACATGTTTTAATGGGTCTCATGATGGACTTTTAATTGGTTGCTGAAGGCAATCTATTAGTTGGCTTGTTTAACAATCACCAACTTACTGAATAGCTCCACCCTTCAAATATATAGACCAATGGCAAAGTCCAGTTTTAATTGAGGGTTGAAGACAAGTGTTTTTAGTGACGTGACACGTGTCCTCTTCCTCCTAGTTTTTATCAGATAGTTTTCTTGAAGACAACAAAGCCCTCTATAGCCCAGTTGATGGTATAATAAAATATATAAAAAAAGGTAAGCCTATTTGAACTTGGCCAAATCAGGAATGCAGTTTATTTAATCATTCGCTGATATAATACGATAGGTAAAAATACAAATGATGGAGATAGGCCTACACAAAAAATATTAATTCTGTCCACTAAATACTATTCTAATGTATAAGATTTTTTATTCGGTGATATTTACTGCCATATCACATGGTTTAGATGGGTGAAATTTCCGAATTTATCTATGAACGAAGTTCTCAAAACGATGTAAATATATTTACATAATGTATATAAAACGGTGGTATAAATGATTGTAAAGTGAAAATAGCGTGTCCGGTATTTTTTATTCGGACCCGTTAGCTGTTCTTGTTCACGACGGTAAACTACGGTAAACTACGGTGTTATTGAGTGTTAGGCCTAACTATAAAAACAACTGTGATATTTACTGCCGTATCACATGGTTTAGATGGGTTAAATGTCTGAATTTATCTATGAACGAAGTTCTCAAAACGATGTAAATATATTTACATAATGTATATAAAACGGTGGTTTAAATGATTGTAAAGTGAAAATAGCGTGTCCGGTATTTTTTATTCGGACCCGTTAGCTGTTCTTGTTCACGAGGGTAAACGACGGTAAACTACGGTGTTATTGAGTGTTAGGCCTAACTATAAAAAACGACGGTGATATTTACTGCCGTATCACATGGTTTAGATGGGTGAAATTTCCGAATTTATCTATGAATAAAGTTCTCAAAACGATGTAAATATATTTACATAATGTATGTATATAAAACGGTGGTCTACATGATTGTAAAGTGAAAATAGCGTGTCCGGTATTTTTTATTCGGACCCGTTAGCTGTTCTTGTTCACGAGGGTAAACGACGGTAAACTACGGTGTTATTGAGTGTTAGGCCTAACTATAAAAACAAAGGTGATATTTACTGCCGTATCACATGGTTTAGATGGGTGATATTACCGAATTTATCTATATGAACGAAGTTCTCAAAACAGTATTTACTATTGGGAACGAAGAGATGTTCGTTTGTAAAATTAAACTAAAAAAACTGTATGCTAGTAATGCGACAATTGTTTTGTACTTTTTTAAGGCTCCATTGTAGGCCTAATGACGGTAAACTACTTATAAAAAAACAACAGTGATAGGTAATGAATGACATAATATGGGTCGATTGTGTGATCAAAGCGGAATTGACGGGTGTGTGTGTGGGTGGTTTAAGAGTATTGCCTATCATACAATCCTTACCTCTTAAATTTAAAATACATTTTATTCTTTATACATAACTATTCTATTTGATTTTCAAAGAAATGTGAAGTCATTGAAAAACTATGTTTATTACATTTGCAATTACCATAAAATATATAAAAACGGTGGTATATAAATGATGTGGAAATGAGGTGAAAATAGCGTGTTCGTATTTTTTATCCGGAAATGACCAGATTGTTATATACCTTAGGTCCATGGTTGTCATGACGGTAAACAACGGTAAACTACGGTGTTATTGATAGTTAACTATAAAAAAACAACGATGATATTTACAGTCTTATCACATGGTTTAGATGAGTGAAATTTCCAAATTTATCTATGAACGAAGTTACTCAAAACATCCCTTCGTTTAGTAGAACTTAAACTTAAGCTAAAGTATAATGCCTGAACAAGTGTTGAGCGGTCATATACATCTCTTGAGCAACGCATTTACAAGTTGAAGTAAAATGCTAATGAAATAATTATAATAAATAACTAATATTTTGTTCCTTTCATTTTCAGGCTCATAAAAGATAGGCCTACCGCTATAAAAATGCGGTTTAACCAGGGAAGAGTGTGCACTCTTCCCTGGGTAAACCGAATTTTACAATTAACCAAACAATTCGGTGATATGTATTTCATGCGTTCCGGGCCAAATCGTCCCGGGCCGATTTATTATATTTATTTCGTATATAATAATTTTTATTTAGTATTCACGTTTAAATATATATATTTTTTTAATTTATTTCAGTTTAGATCATAGGACTCTTAATTCATGTTTATTTACTTTATTGCAGTCCCTGACCAATTCATCTCTTTTTTATATTATGGTTTGTTGGTCAAATAAATAAATAAATGAAACACTGATATTAAGTTAACATTAAGAGAATAATGAGAGAACTTACGACTGTAGTTATTTTATTTGATCATCAATGGCAACACAATCTGCAATAACCATAGAGTAATAACAGATTGTATTTAGAAATAAACAATGCTATACGCCTAATAAAGCAATTCCAAAGGCGGCTGATAATGGGGAAATAACTATCATGCAAACATACAGTAGCGTGTTTAATTGCAAACGTGAATTGTAGACAGATAGAACAAGTTTAGAACAAGTCAACCCCCATTTCAGCACAATTCTTTCTGGCAATTTGATTTAACACATTTGCTTATTTTATCTCCTTACTTTGAGATCCAGTCATAAGCATTGCCATTTTTTCTCAGTGTAATTTGCCTT